>NC_140174.1:88737154-88899654 GCF_963971535.1 Notolepis coatsorum | reverse complement strand
GTGTGTATATTTGCAATTTGTTTTTTCTTTTTTTTTGCTTGGGCCCATTTGCTAATTTCGTGGGTCAACATGAACCCGTCTGTGCTGAGACGGGTGGGATGGCGTAGCGGGGGGGGGTCGATACAGATACGCTCACACACTACAATGTTGGTATCTGTCTCACTCCCATGTCTAAGCGCAGATGCCTGTGAAATATTTTCGTGACAGTAGTTGGCGAGAGCGTCCAAATCCCAAACAAGCCGTTTATTATTGATGTCAGACTGATGTGCATTTCATCCCACTTATGGAGTAAAGCTGTCAGCTGAGTGGAACCTTCTCACCAGTTAATCAGTTAATCACAACAAGCCAGGTGAGCTTTACGCGCCGGGTTATTTAAATCACGTGTGGATCAGAATCAATTGATACCCATTTTATTATGCTTGGAAACCATCACGGTGACCCGCATTCCATGACAGTTATTCAACCTAAGATAAGATATTCCTTTATTGATCCCCTTGGGGAAATTCAGGCATCATAGCAGCATGGGGGGGGAGGGGTACAGGTAGTAAAACAACACAGTATACAGGTAGTAAAAGACAACACAGGCAGTGTAAACAATTTGATCAATATGGTCAATATAATTTACTATCTGACTAGCTGAGGAATATTCACATTATTCAGTGTCACATGAGGTGCAGTATGCAAGAGGTAGTGTTATAATAATTTACTATCTACTGAGTATACATTAATCAAAGTACCAGGGTAGTCTACTTTGTCCCCCTTGGGTTCCTATAAGTCCCAGGTCAATGTCTGGTAGCAGTCGCTGTCGCTGCCCCCTGTTGTGGGGCCTGGAGGCTGCTAGTCGCTGCCCACTGTTGTGGAGCCTGATGGCCGCTGGTATGAAGGACTGTCCGAGGCGGTTAGTTGAGTGTCGGGGGGGGGGGGATGAGTCTGTGGCTGAACGAGCTTCTCATCTTGACTAGCTCGTCGTAGAGGGGGTGGTAGGGGTTCTCCATGATGGCATCCAGCTTCCTTATCATCCCCCTCTCTACCATCACCTCAAGTCTAGGTAGCTCGACTCCCACCACGGAGCTAGCCTTCCTCACCAGCTTGTTGAGCTTGTTGGTGTCCCTTGAGTTGATGTAGCCTCCCCAGCATGCCACAGCATAGAAGAGGATGCTGGCCACAACAGACTGGTAAAAAGACTGCAGCAGTTTGTTGCACACATTGAAGGACCTGAGTCTCCTCAGGAAGAACAGCCTGCTCTGTCCCTTCCTGTAGAGGGCCTCTGTGTTGTCCGACCAGTCCAGTTTATTGTTCAGGTGTACCCCAAGGAACTTGTATGAGTCCACCATCTCCACATCCACCCCTCGGATGGAGATGGGAATCGGGGGGGGCCTCTTCTTGCCCCTCCGGAAGTCCACCACCAGCTCCTTGGTCTTACTGGTGTTGAGTTGGAGGTGGTTGCTGTCGCTCCACCCCACGAAGCTCTCCACCAGGGCTCTGTACTCCTCCTCATCATCGTCGGTGATGTAGCTTACGATGGAGGAGTCGTCTGAGAACTTCTGCAGGTGGCACCCGCTGGAGTTGCGGCAGAAGTCTGAGGTGTAGAGGGTGAAGAGGAAGGGTGACAGCACAGTTCCCTGGGGGGCGCCGGTGTTGCTCACCAGTACGTCAGACTGACTGTCCTTGATCCAGGCCACCAAGCCGTGCTCCAGCTGCATCGCAGAGAGCTTCTCCGCTAGCAGTGACGGCTGGATGGTGTTGAAGGCGCTGGAGAAATCAAAGAACATGATCCTCACTGAGCTGCGCGGCTTCTCCAGGTGCGTGTACGCTCTGTGGAGCATGTAGATGATGGCATCCTCCACCCCGATGTTTGCCTGGTATGCAAACTGCAGGGGGTCGAGGGAGTCACGCACCAGGGGCTTGAGGTGTAGTGAGATAATGGAGTGTAGCTGTGAGCACAGCGTGCAATAAGAGAAAAGGACACGTGAGGACTGAGGAGAGTAGGCTAGTCCTCACACTGTAGAAATCTCATTAAAAGTAGAACAGCCAGAGACGCTATGGGGTCACGCTGTCTTCTCATCTATGATATACAGCAGAACACAGAGGCACAGGCGGTTATTGCTCATAGTAAAAAAAATTATATATATATATATTCTAGCAGCACGATTAGTCCGCACACCCGAGTCTTCCTTAGGGGTCTGCTGGGCGACTTTGGGGAAGACTAGAGGACCGTCACGTCGGATGTGGACTGTTATAGGCTGCCGTCTGCCTGGAAAAGATTTATATAGGCTATGAGTGACATGAGTCATGTTACATTTCGGGAGATGGAGGCCAACCTGTAGATTAACTATCTGTGCGCTGCCTCTGATCAAAAGTATTTTTTTTTGGGTCAAAGGAGATCATGGATTGCTCTTAAATATGATTGAAAAAAGTAGTAGAATGTGCTCACCTCACTTGACTTGACACTGGGTGCTGTAAGCTCTGATACTATACATAAAGAATAGGGAAACAAGTCCAGGCACGTACTCAAAGTTCTTTTTTAAATGTATTGGCAGCCTCAAATCATGACGTTTCAGTGTGAACACACCTTCTTCAGAAATGGCTTGCAATCTTAAATATGATAAACCAATGAATGAAAATTACTAATTTCAATAGGCTATGGACCATAGGTGTCTGATACGAAAATGAAGTATCCATTCATAATCTGATGGCCACGGATAGAACCTAATGTATAATTGAGTACCACAGACAAAGAACCATATAAGTCTGTTTTAGGTTTTCAGAGGAACAATGTTTTAAAAAGGTTATTATCTAAAGATGGTAGGCTAGCGTGTTGTGTTCACTCATAGTTAAAGACGTTCAAGGTTGAGCAGTTTCTCTTCATGTATCACATTCACACTCCCAAGTGATTTAGATTAACATCACAACTGCAAATACACAGGCTGTCCAAAAGATTTCAAAACTGACATATATGGATCTTCAGTGCAAGGGTTCAATTATCTACGCGCACATATTGCCACTGGATCTCCCTGGCCTTGGTTGAGGTTATTGTGACGTAGCCAGGCGTATATAGTTATTTTCAAAGGGAATGAGAGGAGCTGATTTGATTGGCCGTATCGAACACCGGCCCCAACTCCAGCTGCTAATAATTTATTCCTCCGTGCTGCGCCATGGATGCGCTTGCGTCTCTGGGCACCAAATTACACACGGGGGAATAAACATAGCTCGGAACATAGACCTGCATTTGCGCTCGCACCTAGATTCACAAAAATTGAGCCCTATGTTGCAACTTGCACACAATAAATACATTTGCAAACATAAAGGGAACACAGACTAATGGTGACCATCCTAGGAGATGTGATTGTGAACATCCTAGGCGATGTGAACATGACATGATTCTCTGACGTTGTGTTTGACTCCCGCCTCGTCCTCCTTGTAATCAGTGTCACTAGAAGACTGGAAGCGCTTCTGAACGTGTTGTTCTGTGTGGTCTCTGTCATCAAGTTCAACTTCACCCACAATTGGACAGAATTACATGATTTTTCAAAGACATAAATACATAAAGACGGCAATAAATCCTCCTACTCCAACCCTGCTCCGTGGATGCGCTCTGGTATCTCTGGTCACCAAATTACAAGAAAAGAGAAGAAGTTGGCCACACCCACGCGTTCCGGCGCTCTGAACACAGACCCGCGTTTGCACCCAGATGGACAAAAATAGAGCCCCGCGTCGCAGCTTGCAAACATTTGTAAAAAACTAAAAAAACTAAAATAAAAAATAAAGGCAACGAGGGCCAATCTGTGGGTGTTGAGTACAAGTCTGCATGGCAGTCACTGACCATGGAGGCTTTTCTGCTGCCACAATGGAAGAAAGCCTCAAACAACAACAGGCATTGTGACTGAGTCAGACTGTCGGTCATGTGTGGCTTCACGACACACACGCGCACATACACACACGCACATATGAATGCATTGGCTGCCACGAAGCTGGAATGTGTTCTCTTTCTTTCCTTGTTAATTTTTGGCCTAGGAGCTGTGTGGAGAGAGAGCGAGAGAGAGAGAGAGAGAGAGGGGGAATATACTCACAATCTGGGATTTAAGTAAAGGCAGTAAATCTGCAGTCGTGATGGGAACAGCCTCTTTTGTTAGGACTGTTATTTTACACACTTGGCCTCGATGGTCGGCGTGTATGTATAGAGATAGAAAGACATTTTGATTGTATTGTTGTAATGTCATAATTTATTTACATTGAGATTGAATTCGCTTGTTGAGCCCTGGACATTTTTTTCTCCCTCAATGTATGACCCCCCCCCACACACACACACACTCCTCTGTTGCATTCTCCTCTCTCCATTACTACAGTCAAACTGTATTGTCCTTGGTCGACAGGCCCCCTAGTGGAGGTTGAGGTGTTCTGCTTTTGACTCACATTCAACACTGTACCATAGCTCTGTCATTATGCGTTGAAAATGGGGGACCCTGATGTAAACAAGACGAAAGTCTTTCTCTGGTCTGCATTCCCTTAACAATTGTGTGTATTGAGCTGTACTGTACTGTACCCATTCTGCAATCTGTTAATTAAAGTTTTCAATCAATCAACCACCACCACAGGGTTGAACCGAAGTTCTCCCCTTTTGAATAGATGTTTTAGCATCTGAATGAATGACATCTATTGGGCGCTAATCTCTCCACGGCATCTCCTTCACGTGTAGCAGCTTAACTGCGTGAGACGCCTCCACAGGGCCACAGATCTTAATCTTATCTCTGTTGTTTCATCAGTGTTTGTCTGCTGCCACTTTGGTGCATGCTCTTGTTTTCCTCCGAAGACGGATTTCTTCTTTGGAAGAAACTGACGTTAATTCCTACTGTATGCAGTCATTTCTACTGAACTTGTGCCCTGCAGCCGCTTTTGTCATTTAAATGTTTTTACATTTTGTCATTTAGCTGACGTTTTTAATCCAAGTTCTGTATAACAAGTCAGCAGGAAGGGTACAACTCTTTCAGCTGAGTAACAATGTTCGTCAAACAGTGTTGAAACTTGGGTGCTGCAGTGTTGAGTAGTAGAGACATATTAGTATAATAAATAGTACTAGTAGGTAGGTCGTTTTTTTTATTTGATCAACATGGCCAGAGTCGGTTTACGGAACTTTAGTAGAACGTTGGTTCATAGAAATGAATGGCATTGCCACCACATTGACCTAAAGGAAACTGTGAATGGCTCCCAGTCTGCGAGGTATCGGTTCCATTGTCTATCGGAGCTCACTGAGAGTCTGACTCCATTGTGCTCCTTTTGTGTCTGTTGTATTTGGAGTCTCCTCAGAGCGGAAGTAGCCCCGGAGAGTGGGGGTCGCGGGACACTCAAAACACACACACGAGCCCATCGGCCTCACTTCCTGTAAGACGCCTGAGCACTCAGCTGGTGGAGGAGCTGTGTCAGGGAGCCACAGGAGGTGGTGGAGGGAGGGAGGGAGGGAGGGAGGGAGGTGGAGGAGCTGTGTCAGGGAGCCACAGGAGGGAGGTGGTGGAGGGAGGGAGGTGGAGGAGCTGTGTCAGGGAGCCACAGGAGGTGGTGGAGGGAGGGAGGTGGAGGAGCTGTGTCAGGGAGCCACAGGAGGTGGTGGAGGGAGGGAGGGAGGGAGGGAGGTGGAGGAGTTCTGTCAGGGAGCCACAGGAGGTGGTGGAGGGAGGGAGGTGGAGGAGTTCTGTCAGGGAGCCACAGGAGGTGGTGGAGGGAGGGAGGTGGAGGAGTTCTGTCGGGGAGCCACAGGAGGGAGGTGGTGGAGGGAGGGAGGGAGGTGGAGGAGTTCTGTCAGGGAGCCACAGGAGGGAGGTGGTGGAGGGAGGGAGGTGGAGGAGTTCTGTCGGGGAGCCACAGGAGGTGGTGGAGGGAGGGAGGTGGAGGAGTTCCGTCAGGGAGCCACAGGAGGTGGTGGAGGGAGGGAGGGAGGTGGAGGAGTCTGTCAGGGAGCCACACGAGGGAGGTGGTGGAGGGAGGGAGGTGGAGGAGTTCTGTCAGGGAGCCACAGGAGGTGGTGGAGGGAGGGAGGGAGGTGGAGGAGTCTGTCAGGGAGCCACACGAGGGAGGTGGTGGAGGGAGGGAGGTGGAGGAGTTCTGTCAGGGAGCCACAGGAGGGAGGTGGTGGAGGGAGGGAGGTGGAGGAGTTCTGTCAGGGAGCCACAGGAGGTGGTGGAGGGAGGGAGGTGGAGGAGTTCTGTCAGGGAGCTACAGGAGGGAGGTGGTGGAGGGAGGGAGGTGGAGGAGTTCTGTCAGGGAGCCACAGGAGGTGGTGGAGGGAGGGAGGTGGAGGAGTTCTGTCAGGGAGCCACAGGAGGGAGGTGGTGGAGGGAGGTGGGGGAGGGAGGAGGAGGGGGGGGGGGGGGGGTAGAGACAGACGCAGACAGACGGCCCGCCAGCTGTGGTCCAGCAGCATCAGTCTGCAGTGTTTGGGGACGTGGCCAAAAACAACAGCAACCAGTGGCAGCAGGGCTCCTTCCATTCAGATCACAGCAGCGGATCTCTTTGAGCTTCGCTCGATTGTCCCGGGGCAGATGAAGGTCCCAGATAGGGGTCCATAGCAGCCACACTCACACTCACACACTACATACGTACGCCGGCGCCGCCTTACTGCAGACACTCGTTTAGCCGCATGCAACGCTACTGTCCTCCGGGTAACGCGAGACCCCGCGTCTCATGGCGTGTCTCTACAGAGTTTCGTCGTTAATTGAAGCTGTTGACATCGTGTTCTTGCCAGACACCAGAGCTCTCTCTCCGGTGGTTATTGATGACTTGCGTTTTCTTTTTTAATGGACGCTCTGTTGAATGGAGGGGCTAACTGAGGTAAAAGTTTCCATCTGGCCAGACGCAGGGAAGCATAATGTATGCGTTGCCCAAAACTGTAATTATATGTATGGCTGAAAGAATGTTGGCTTGGACAAACATCGCTGTGGCACCAAAAAAAAAGAAGATTATTTTTTTTATTAATAATTTTTTCTGTTTCAGATTTTTCTCTGATTTTCTCCCCGTCCCAATTAGTCATTGTGCCAATTCCCCCCCCTCCCTGGCTGCTGTATGCATGTTCTCCTACGAGTCGGTACAAGGGCTGTCCCGAGTCGATCGCACGCTTCCTCCGAGACGTGCGCCGACAGCCAGTGACGTCTTTTCACTTGGCAGCGAGGGCTCTCATTGGTGAAGTGTAACGCGTGGGAGGGCACGCTATCTCCACCAAGTCCTGCCCCGCTTAGCAAGCGCAGAGACCTGACCTGTAGGCGTCGCTGTCCACAACGCCAGATTCCCACCCGCCAGCTTCCCCACCCGCCAGCTTCCCCACCCCCTAATACTGCCAATTGTATTAGTGTGAACGGCCAGCCAAGCTGGTGGCAACAACACCGAGAGCTGGACTCGAACCATGTAGTATTCTTTTAAGGTTTGAAATCTAAAATTCTAAACTCAAAGGTATTTTCTCATCTCACCGTCGGCGTCTCCAGTAATATACTCTTTGTGTATATATATTAGAGCTGAGCCGTTAACGGCGTTAACGTGCTGCGTTAACGCTATACTAGTATCGCGCGATAATATAATCATTAATCTAATTTTTTTTTTTTTTTTTTTTTTTTACCTTTATTTACCCAGGGTAGGTTTGCTGAGCACAGATGCTCTTTTTCAGGAACGCCCTGCTTCACATTCACACAGTTCCATTCACACCTGGGAGCTGCCCAGTACAACCACAGTTGACACCATTGGCCACTGAGCAACTCCACTGGAGCAGTTGATTCAAGCCATGTCACCGTTTGAAATGATTCTTTCTGTTTTGCTCCTGAGAGTGCTAGATACTGTACTGTACTGGTAATATTATTTATTTGTGTTAACTTCTGAA
Source organism: Notolepis coatsorum (assembly GCF_963971535.1). Classification (NCBI taxonomy): domain Eukaryota; kingdom Metazoa; phylum Chordata; class Actinopteri; order Aulopiformes; family Paralepididae; genus Notolepis; species Notolepis coatsorum. The sequence goes on along the minus strand of NC_140174.1, from coordinate 88,891,796 downwards.
TAAAACAACTTATTAAACACAAGTACATCTTATTGAACATTATTTTGATATTTCATTACCAATTATCATAGCAAAACAGCTTTTTCAAACAGTCTGTAATGCATTTTGGAAACGGGAGATGGGCTCATGGTGTAATGGGCCACCTGGCCTGAGAAACATAAGGAGGAAAGAAAAAGTAAGGACTTACTTCTGGTCATTATTTGGGTAGAACACACATATTTTGAATGCCTTCAGCAGTTTTTTTTTTTTTTTTTTTTTTTTAGCCATTTTAATCTAGATTAATCTAGATTAAATCCAGGATTGCAGATAGATTAATCTAGATTAAAAAAAAATCTATGCCCACCTCTAATATATATATATATATTAGATTGAATTCAGATTGAGTTGGTTCTGAAGGGAGAAGAAGAAAAAAGTCTATCAGTCGGAAGTTAATGTGTCAACCAGGCAACCCATTAACCTGTAAGAAAGGAGTGTGTGGGAGGGGGAGTGGGTCAGCCCCATGAGAGAGAGAGAGAGAGAGAGAGAGAGAGTGAGAGAGAGAGAGAGAATGGGAGGGAGGGGAAGTCAAGGCCAGGGAGTGGCCTGTTGGTGTGTGTGTGTGTTTAAGTAAGTGTGTGTGTGTATGATGTGGCTGAGGGAGTTGAGAGGCAGAGTAGAGGACGTCCTGACTCCGAGAGGGTTAGCAGAGGGAGAGGGAGAGACGGCAGCGCAGCCAGAGAGAGCAGGTAAATGGCATAAGCATGCCTCTTCTCATCTCCTCTGTCTGTCACAGACCTTGCTCTCCTCTCTTCCAACTCTGTTAGACTCTTCAGCACTGAACGTTCCTCCTCGTAACCTTCCTCATCAGAGTCTATATTCCTGGATGAAGAGTGAGATGTGCATGCCTTTCTGTTGTTTACCTTCCTTGTCTTGGGAATGGGTCAAGAGGAATAGGTGAACTAGCGTCCACGTTTTAGATCATAGTTTTCTCTCGTAAGAGTACAGTGATTTAGTTCTGGAGTGCATGCGATTGCTTTATCCTGTCTTGTCATTGGACTGTTTCGTTGCTATTACATGTGCATGCAGGCTAGGTGTGTTGAGTAGAGACCAGGTACACTGATAGACCTATGTGTGTTGAGTAGAGACCAGGTACACTGATAGACCTATGTGTGTTGAGTAGAGACCAGGTATACTGATAGTAGGGCTGTCTTAAATACTTCGAAGCTTTGTTCGATGGGCATAGGATTCGAATGCGAAAAATAGGGCTGGATTTAAAAATGTTTTTGTGCAAAATCAACTCTGCCTCTCTTTGTTAACTACAACAAGCAATGCTGTTTGTTATTTAAGATGAGGTCGGACTCGATGAGGTTGGACTCGGCACTGACAGATTTGTGTTAATTGTACTGCTTTTATAAAGCCTCAAATGACTGCTTACAATATTTCATGAAAGCAAAGTGTTTCGTTTGTCTAAGAATTAAAAAGGTTTAAACTTTACAGCACTAAGGCGATCAGGTGGCGTAGCGGAGATTGCGCTAGTCACCAACGCAGGAGACGCTGGGTTCGAGCCCAGCTCTCGGCGTTGCTATCAGCTTGGCTGGCCGTTCATACTAATACAATTGGCAGTATTAGGGGGTGGGAAAGCTGGCGGGTGGGAATCTGGCGTTGTGGACAGCGACGCCTACAGGTCAGGTCTCGGGGGTGGGGGGGGGGGGGTGGGGGGACTGTACATTGGATGTGGGGGGAAGGGGGGTTGGGTAGGGGGGACGATGACACACTGTACATTGGAATACTGACAAAGCCATACTTGGTCATTTACTGTACAACTGGGTTAGGACATTTGTAGGGGCCAGTTTCGAATTGCAGTCTCCCATAGGTGTTCTTTGAGAGTGTTTTTGAAAGTGGGTAGTGATTCACATTCCTTTACAGCTTTGGGTAGGGCGTTCCACATTGATGTGGCATAATTGCGAAGCGTGTTTAGTCCCTTGTTTGAGCCGAATCTGGGTTTAACATGATTTGTGGAGCTCCCTCTGGTGTTGTGATCGTGGTATTCACTGACCTTTGGGAAGTATTTTGACATGTACATGGCTACCTTGGTCGTGTAGTGTATCTTGTAGACCAGGCCCATTGCAAGTTGCTGTACTCTGTCGTCTACTCTAAGCCATCCTAGGTTGTCAAAGTGGGCAGGGGTGAGGTGGGTTCTAGGAGTCGGGTCAAGCAGTAGTCTGACTAGTTTGTTTTGAGATGTTTGTAATTTGGTTTTTAGTGCCTTTGAGGTGCTTTGGTACCATGAGGTGCAAGCATAGTCATACAGTAGTACCCTTGAATGAGTGCTCCTGCCAGAGTCTTCAGGGTATTCTTGTTTACCAGAGAGGATCCAGTACAAGAATCGAGTTCGTTGGTTGACTTTTTTTTATTACATTGGATGCCATTTTGTCACAGGAAAGATTAGCCTCTAGGATGGAACCCAGGTAGGTAATTTCATCTTTCCTTGTGACAATATTGTCACCCACTGTAACTGAGAAGCCGTCGGTCTTGCTGAGTTTGTTATTTGAACCGAAGAGAATGGACTCTGTTTTGCCCATGTGTAATAATAGTTTATCGGCGAGCCATATGCAGTTTTTGCCTAGTTCCGAGCTGAGGGTTTTTTCAACCTGTAACTTGTTCTTGTCAGAGACCAGCAGGGCTGAATTGTCCGCAAACAGGAACAAGTTGCAGTCACAAGCTGATGACATGTCATTTGCATAAATTAGGAACAGTAGCGGTCCTATTATGCTTCCTTGTGGAACACCACAGCTCACTGTGAGGGGGGGGGGATAGAGTACCGTTTACCTCTACCCTCTGTTCTCTCCCCTCCAGGTACGATTGTATCCAGCTCACTGATAGACTATCAAAACCAATTGCTTTTAGCTTGTCAATCAGAAGGGTGTGATTGACAGTGTCGAAGGCCTTTTGTAGGTCCAGCATGACCATGCCGCAGTATTTGCCCGTGTCCAGGCTGCAGCTGGTTTGAAAGCGAAAGTAGGCTTCTCTGCTAGCTGTGGCTCCAGGGGAGTTGAATAGTTCTGGCTCTGCTAGTTTCTTTTCTATCTTTTGGTGCTTTTTTGGTGGACAAACCACCGCACATGTGCACCGTAACTCACGACTGGAGACTAGCTCTGCTAACACACATAGCCTACTGTGTACAGACTGTTTCAAACTGTATTTTAAATTAGAAAGCAAACAAAATAAATGGACAAGAGAAAAATAAATCTCAATTTGGTCAGTATCATTTTGGACAAGCAAAGCCATTATTTTAAGTTGCAGGCAAGAAAGACAAGTCTGTCCACTGTCTCTGGTTTTAAAACGGCCCTGTTGCAGGTCACAAAATGTTGTTGATATTTCTTTATTATCAATCGATATCGATTATTACCTATGTGTGTTGAGTAGAGACCACCAGGTACACTGATATAGACCTATGTGTGTTGAGTAGAGACCACCAGGTACACTGATATAGACCTGTGTTGAGTAGAGACCACCAGGTACACTGATATAGACCTGTGTGTTGAGTAGAGACCACCAGGTACACTGATATAGACCTGTGTGTTGAGTAGAGACCACCAGGTACACTGATATAGACCTGTGTGTTGAGTAGAGACCACCAGGTACACTGATATAGACCTGTGTGTTGAGTAGAGACCACCAGGTACACTGATATAGACCTGTGTGTTGAGTAGAGACCACCAGGTACACTGATATAGACCTGTGTTGAGTAGAGACCACCAGGTACACTGATATAGACCTGTGTGTTGAGTAGAGACCACCAGGTAGTGGTACACTGATAGACCTGTGTTGAGTAGAGACCACCAGGTACACTGATATAGACCTGTGTTGAGTAGAGACCACCAGGTACACTGATATAGACCTGTGTGTTGAGTAGAGACCACCAGGTACACTGATATAGACCTGTGTTGAGTAGAGACCACCAGGTACACTGATATAGACCTGTGTGTTGAGTAGAGACCACCAGGTACACTGATATAGACCTGTGTGTTGAGTAGAGACCACCAGGTACACTGATATAGACCTGTGTGTTGAGTAGAGACCACCAGGTACACTGATATAGACCTGTGTTGAGTAGAGACCACCAGGTACACTGATATAGACCTGTGTGTTGAGTAGAGACCACCAGGTACACTGATATAGACCTGTGTTGAGTAGAGACCACCAGGTACACTGATATAGACCTGTGTGTTGAGTAGAGACCACCAGGTACACTGATATAGACCTGTGTGTTGAGTAGAGACCACCAGGTACACTGATATAGACCTGTGTTGAGTAGAGACCACCAGGTACACTGATATAGACCTGTGTGTTGAGTAGAGACCACCAGGTACACTGATATAGACCTGTGTTGAGTAGAGACCACCAGGTACACTGATATAGACCTGTGTGTTGAGTAGAGACCACCAGGTACACTGATATAGACCTGTGTGTTGAGTAGAGACCACCAGGTACACTGATATAGACCTGTGTTGAGTAGAGACCACCAGGTACACTGATATAGACCTGTGTTGAGTAGAGACCACCAGGTACACTGATATAGACCTGTGTTGAGTAGAGACCACCAGGTACACTGATATAGACCTGTGTGTTGAGTAGAGACCACCAGGTACACTGATATAGACCTGTGTTGAGTAGAGACCACCAGGTACACTGATATAGACCTGTGTGTTGAGTAGAGACCACCAGGTACACTGATATAGACCTGTGTTGAGTAGAGACCACCAGGTACACTGATATAGACCTGTGTGTTGAGTAGAGACCACCAGGTACACTGATATAGACCTGTGTGTGTTGAGTAGAGACCACCAGGTACACTGATAGACCTGTGTGTTGAGTAGAGACCACCAGGTACACTGATATAGACCTGTGTGTTGAGTAGAGACCACCAGGTACACTGATATAGACCTGTGTTGAGTAGAGACCACCAGGTACACTGATATAGACCTGTGTGTAGAGTAGAGACCACCAGGTACACTGATATAGACCTATGTGTGTTGAGTAGAGACCACCAGGTACACTGATATAGACCTGTGTGTTGAGTAGAGACCACCAGGTACACTGATATAGACCTGTGTGTTGAGTAGAGACCACCAGGTACACTGATATAGACCTGTGTGTTGAGTAGAGACCACCAGGTACACTGATATAGACCTGTGTGTTGAGTAGAGACCACCAGGTACACTGATATAGACCTGTGTGTTGAGTAGAGACCACCAGGTACACTGATATAGACCTGTGTGTTGAGTAGAGACCACCAGGTACACTGATATAGACCTGTGTGTTGAGTAGAGACCACCAGGTACACTGATATAGACCTGTGTTGAGTAGAGACCACCAGGTACACTGATATAGACCTGTGTTGAGTAGAGACCACCAGGTACACTGATATAGACCTGTGTGTTGAGTAGAGACCACCAGGTACACTGATATAGACCTGTGTGTTGAGTAGAGACCACCAGGTACACTGATATAGACCTGTGTTGAGTAGAGACCACCAGGTACACTGATATAGACCTGTGTTGAGTAGAGACCACCAGGTACACTGATATAGACCTGTGTTGAGTAGAGACCACCAGGTACACTGATATAGACCTGTGTGTAGAGTAGAGACCACCAGGTACACTGATATAGACCTGTGTGTTGAGTAGAGACCACCAGGTACACTGATATAGACCTGTGTGTTGAGTAGAGACCACCAGGTACACTGATATAGACCTGTGTGTTGAGTAGAGACCACCAGGTACACTGATATAGACCTGTGTTGAGTAGAGACCACCAGGTACACTGATATAGACCTGTGTTGAGTAGAGACCACCAGGTACACTGATATAGACCTGTGTGTTGAGTAGAGACCACCAGGTACACTGATATAGACCTGTGTGTTGAGTAGAGACCACCAGGTACACTGATAGACCTGTGTGTTGAGTAGAGACCACCAGGTACACTGATATAGACCTGTGTTGAGTAGAGACCACCAGGTACACTGATATAGACCTGTGTGTTGAGTAGAGACCACCAGGTACACTGATATAGACCTGTGTTGAGTAGAGACCACCAGGTACACTGATATAGACCTGTGTGTTGAGTAGAGTCCACCAGGTACACTGATATAGACCTGTGTTGAGTAGAGACCACCAGGTACACTGATATAGACCTGTGTGTTGAGTAGAGACCACCAGGTACACTGATATAGACCTGTGTGTTGAGTAGAGACCACCAGGTACACTGATATAGACCTGTGTTGAGTAGAGACCACCAGGTACACTGATATAGACCTGTGTGTTGAGTAGAGACCACCAGGTACACTGATATAGACCTGTGTGTTGAGTAGAGACCACCAGGTACACTGATATAGACCTGTGTGTTGAGTAGAGACCACCAGGTACACTGATATAGACCTGTGTGTTGAGTAGAGACCACCAGGTACACTGATATAGACCTGTGTTGAGTAGAGACCACCAGGTACACTGATATAGACCTGTGTGTTGAGTAGAGACCACCAGGTACACTGATAGACCTGTGTTGAGTAGAGACCACCAGGTACACTGATATAGACCTGTGTGTTGAGTAGAGACCACCAGGTACACTGATATAGACCTGTGTGTTGAGTAGAGACCACCAGGTACACTGATATAGACCTGTGTTGAGTAGAGACCACCAGGTACACTGATATAGACCTGTGTGTTGAGTAGAGACCACCAGGTACACTGATATAGACCTGTGTGTTGAGTAGAGACCACCAGGTACACTGATATAGACCTATGTGTGTTGAGTAGAGACCACCAGGTACACTGATATAGACCTATGTGTGTTGAGTAGAGACCACCAGGTACACTGATATAGACCTGTGTGTTGAGTAGAGACCACCAGGTACACTGATATAGACCTGTGTGTTGAGTAGAGACCACCAGGTACACTGATATAGACCTGTGTGTTGAGTAGAGACCACCAGGTACACTGATATAGACCTGTGTGTTGAGTAGAGACCACCAGGTACACTGATATAGACCTGTGTGTTGAGTAGAGACCACCAGGTACACTGATATAGACCTGTGTTGAGTAGAGACCACCAGGTACACTGATAGACCTGTGTGTTGAGTAGAGACCACCAGGTACACTGATATAGACCTGTGTGTTGAGTAGAGACCACCAGGTACACTGATATAGACCTGTGTGTTGAGTAGAGACCACCAGGTACACTGATATAGACCTGTGTTGAGTAGAGACCACCAGGTACACTGATATAGACCTGTGTTGAGTAGAGACCACCAGGTACACTGATAGACCTGTGTGTTGAGTAGAGACCACCAGGTACACTGATATAGACCTGTGTGTTGAGTAGAGACCACCAGGTACACTGATATAGACCTGTGTTGAGTAGAGACCACCAGGTACACTGATATAGACCTGTGTTGAGTAGAGACCACCAGGTACACTGATATAGACCTGTGTGTTGAGTAGAGACCACCAGGTACACTGATATAGACCTGTGTGTGTTGAGTAGAGACCACCAGGTACACTGATATAGACCTGTGTGTTGAGTAGAGACCACCAGGTACACTGATATAGACCTGTGTGTTGAGTAGAGACCACCAGGTACACTGATATAGACCTGTGTGTTGAGTAGAGACCACCAGGTACACTGATATAGACCTGTGTGTTGAGTAGAGACCACCAGGTACACTGATAGACCTACTGTACCGGTGTCCTGTCTGTTCCCTCTCCACCCACATGCTGTAAGAAACCTGAGGAAAGGGCAGCTTAAAGGGACGACTGGTCTGAACTGTGACAGAGGCCTCAGCTGACCGGAAGACGAGGGGAGTCTGTGGAATATAGAGGAAATATAAAGGTCTGACTGAGGAGAAAGCCACGGTAGATGGATTTGAGAAGAGGGAGAGAAAAGGCTGACGTAAGAGAATAAAGTTGGATTGTCATTTGATGATGTGCAATAAAGTGAAAAATGAGAATGAGGCTTAGTGGGTTGTCTCTCCTCCAGACGCCCAGTGTGTGTGTAATGCAGAAATGATTACTTTACATTATTCCTGCTAGCTACTGTATTTCACTTATCGGAGGTGGGCCGAGCGTGCGGCTCCCGGAGCCCTCCTCGACGTGCAGTAATGGAAACTGAGCCGTCGGGTTCCTCCTCTAATCCATGTGGAGGAGGCATATGGAAGACCCTGACGCCATGATATCTGACCTCAGCAGTGTGGAGCGATGGATCATTTAGCTTCCATGGAAAAACACAAAAAAAGGGAAAGAGGAAGAACCCATTGGAACCCGGCTGATCCATGGAGTAGCTCATCTGGCTGGATGGGGGGAGGGGGGCTGGGTGGGGGGGTCTGCTCCTCAGTCCTCCTCGCTGTTGTTGTTTTTGTGGCTCTTGAGGGTTCAGAGGAGTCCACATGGCCCACGCCTTGCTGTGGTCGGTGTGAGCGGACAGTCGGCTGTTTTGGAGTTTACGGGTCTGAACGCTTTCGCAATTACAGTCCCTGGCTGACACACAAACGGTCCCCTCGGAGGCCAGACGGGGAGAGAGCGATGAGGAGGATGATGATGATCTGTGTTTTAAGGCCACGGGCCCCCGCCACAGGAAAGAGAGAGGGAGAAAGAGAGACTATTGAGAGAGAGAGGGACTATTGAGAGAGAGAGACTCTTGAGAGAGAGAGTGAGAGAGAGAGACTCTTGAGAGAGGAGAGAGAGACTATTGAGAGACTCTTGAGAGAGAGACTCTTGAGAGAGAGAGAGAGAGAGGGAGAAAGAGAGACTCTTGAGAGAGAGACTCTTGAGAGAGAAATAGAGGGAGAGAGAGAGACTCTTAGACAGAGAGACTCTTGAGAGAGAGAGAGACTCTTGAGAGAGTGAGACTCTTGAGAGTGAGAGGGAGAGAGAAGCTTGTGAGAGAGGGAGAGAGAGAAGCTCTTGAGAGAGTGAGAGAGAGACTCTTGAGGGAGAGAGAGAAGCTCTTGAGAGAGAGAGAGAGAAGCCTGGGACCGCTGGAGCGGCACGGTGTGGGTGTCTGTTCCACTCCGTCAGGTCTCCACTGTGGAGCCCGAGGCCAGAGAAGAAGCCACTAATGACAGCATGGGGGTTGGCAGCAGGTCCGCCGCTCTGCCCGCTCTCTCGCTCGCCTCTCCGGTTCCTTTCTACCTCTCCCCCCCCCCCCCCCCCCGGCGCCTGCGAGAAATACGGTCCCCTGTGGTTTGGTGGGAGCCGTGAAACGATCACAGTCTGTCTGTCGACTGGAAGCAGCAGCAGAAGAGGGGAAGAGAATGAATTGTTCTCTTTTAATTGTGTCTACAGCTCAGACGTTCATCTTCTCCCCCTCCTTCGGCTATTCCAAGTGGGAAGTGGTGCTCGGGAGGAGGAGGAGGAGAGCGTCATGGAAGTTGACCTTTCTCACGTTATCACAATATCTCGGGCCTCTCTTCGGCGTCTTGACGAGCCACGAGGGAACGAATAAAGGAGAATAATACCCTCCCAAAAGTTTGTCTTGTCCCCCTAATTTGTGACATTGTGATACCGTATATTCTGTAAGTGTACAGCTCTGTGAGGGAATGACGTGGAGGAGGGGGGGCCGGAGAGGGACAATGGAACAGCCCCTAGGCGGCTGTACAGTACGGCACATCTGTATGACATCACATGGAAGAGTTTCGGTTATCTGGTTTCTGGCTGTTGGAAGAGAATGCGTCGCCCATTTTTCGCGAATACTGATTGGGGCCGTCTCAGGGTGGGCCTTGAGAATAATTACATCGTTCTGTTGTCACGTTAGACGTATTATGTGACATCTTGAATGGCATGACGTCTCTCTTGCTGAAGCTGAACAGGACCGGTCCCGATATACACCTGCCCCATGTTTTTACTGTAGGAAGCTGTTGCTACTTCGTTCCAACCAACGCATTATAGATGGATGGATATTTTTATTTCTCCACTTTCGTGGATCTTTGGCTTCACCACAATACAAACGGCACAGAAGACATTGACCCAAAACAGCCCAATACATAGACAAAAAGAGAAACGACAACAACAAAAACAGAGCTTCAGATGCCTAACCAGTACCATGGTTAAAATTGCAATCTTAAGAATTCATCAGAGCAATGGCATGTGGGATGAAGCCAAGGACTTCTTAAATATGTTTTTTTTGTGGCTAGAGGAACTCTATAGCTATACCTATTGGAAGTGAGCCAACGCTGTCCAATTCGGTTTACAAACTAAACAAATACTTTTATTTAAAAACAGATTTGCCCCTGCCCTCTCACTCAGGCCTGCTCTGTGTTGCCCTTTCACTCAGGCCCGCTCTGTGTAGTAGTTACTGTAGTAGTAGTAGTAGTAGTAGTAGTAGTAGTTTATTGTCACGAATAAAGTACAGGTACATTATAGTGAGATGCTCGGTTCATACACATACAGCTCACTATAGTAATATTCCACAATTATTACAGTTGATGCTAGTAATAATGGCACACAGGGGAGGAAATTAGGCCACTTTACTGGCCAAATGCTGGTATTTTTTACGTTTGGCTGGTAAAAAAAATCAGATACCCGCCAGTTGGCTGGTAAGCCAAAAAGTTAGTTTCCTCCCCTGCTGGCGAGTATACAAAAAAATAAAACATTCTGCAATCACTGCACTGGCAAACGGTGCGCGTCTTCTGAGTGTTCGCTTTAGTTGACAGTGCCACGAGAGCACTGCACAAGACCACCCGCGGACATATAATGTTTAATAAACGTTTGCGCAGTACTGGCCAACCCGCGGACATATAATAATAAAAGTCCCGCGGTACTAGGCTAGCCATCAAGAGCACTCGCAAACTGATAACGTTAAACACAGCAGAAGATGGAAAACAGACAGACTGACCAACGGGGAACTGCATCCAACCCTAGTACAACCCTCGAGTATAAGTTACTAAGGACACATTTAAATCACAGAGGTGTAATGTTAGTCTACTGGAACTGTATACAGTGGTTCGCTTCTAGTTAGCGTTTTAGCTATAGCTGCTTGCTAGCTAACGTTAGCCCTGTGTTCTCAAAGCAGCCAGCTAGGTGTATCTGTTATGACTATAATGTTTCCAAAAAAGCACCGGACTACGACGTAAGGTTAGACATTTTATTTCATGCTCAAAAGCCCCTGGCTTGCACATCGCAGTCACGAAAGGGGCTAGCTCAACCAGTGCACTGTGCACAACAGCACACCAACCCAACTGACGTTACCACAACACTTGACGGTACTTCACAGCACTGTCGTAAGACCACCGTGCTGTCTTAAAGGCACAGTGTGCCTACCCAGATGCATACACAACATTGACACGGCTTGACATACAAAGAAGTAATTATCACAATTAGCGATTTTTTTTGTCTGGTAAAAAATCTGTTTGGCTGGTAAAAAAAATCAGATACTCGCCAGTTGGCTGGTAAGCCAAAAAGTTAGTTTCCTCCCCTGATGGCACACATACATTTCACACCGACATGCGCATTTGATGATACATGCAGGACAAAGTCTTGAGACAACGTATGTGTATCACCGCTGCCATGTCCCCTGCTGCCCTCACGCTCAGGCCCCGCTCTTGGTGGGAGGAAGGTCACGGTCACCGGAGCAGAATGAAGGAGGAGGTGTTTCCCCGGCGGCTTCGCCTCCTCAGGTGTGTTTCGTAAAAAAGCGGCAGCAGGCTTTTTGTGTTTGCTCACTCTACACACAGTAGGCCTCGTCCCGGGGGCGGATGGCGAACAGCCTTTTTCACGACATAGAGCTGTGAGTTATTACATTTTCACACGACTGCCAATACCGTGTCAGTCTCCCCCAGTCTGACAACATTGTTTACAGATGGAAAGCTGGTTTTCATTGTGTTCTTACAGGCTGCCGTTTAGTAAAGGCAGGAAATCTGAAGTAGTGATGAGAACAGCAAGCCTCCCCAATTGAATAGTTATGCCAGACCGCGTGTGTGTTGCGGTCCTGGACGTTGCGCTACCCTCTGTTGGTCTGGGGAGGGTGTGTAGACTACTATGTCTTCTCCGATACATGTGGTAAATGGCTGCATTTATATAGCGCTTTTATCCAAAGTGCTTTTATCCAATTTGTGAATGAATTAATGAATGAAAACTTTATTTAACAGATTGCAGAATGGGTACAATACAGTACGGCTCAATACACACAATTGTTAAGGGGATGCAGACCAGAGAGACTTTCGTCTTGTTTACATCAGGGTCCCCCATTTTCAAATCATAGTGACATTTATGACATACACAACATACATGACATTTATGGCATAGGGACATACATGACATACAGGTATTTAGTACTGTTACATTTGTGACATATACGATATGCAAATATGCAGTACTGTTACCCATAGATCCTGACAGAGTATATACATATGATGGATGGGGAGGGGACTGTGCATTAGGAGGGGGTGGGTGGGTGGGAGAGAACTATACATAGGGTGGGGAGAGATTATATACATGCGGTGGGGAGGAGACTGTCTATTAGGAAGTGATGCCACAGATTACTTGTAAAAGTAATCTGATTACTGATTACTGATTACTCCTTTAAAAAGTAATCCAAGTTACTTTACTGATTACTTGATTATCAGAGTAACTTAGTTACTTTGAAAGTAACTAGGTTACGAAGTCGTCGTCGTTCCCCCAACAGTTTTTTTTAACCGCTTTATTGAAAGTGCATAAATTGTTTTTAACTTGTTTCTCTGCACATAACGTAAATTGTTAAACTAGTGCTTCAGCTTCTGTACCATCAAGTATGGTAAAGCAACAGTCTATGATGCTCACAGCATTAGAGCAGCCAGCCAGTGGTTTTACAAAACCAGTGTATCACATGATCTAACAAATGCAGGCTGAACTATTCAATTATATCAACTGTAACTATTAAATTGTTTTTATAAATGTCTCTCTATAAACATACAATCAGTCTCTCTTTAACAAGTAAATTAACTGTAAATCTGGCAAATAAGAGCTTTTGCTCTGCCACCATCAACCCTCCTGTACCTAGTCGAAGCGTCGGCTAGTGTTGTGATTCCAGATGCTTTCAATGCAATTGGATGTGCTGTTTTTAGCGGTAGACAGTATTTTGTTTCCTCCGCATATGAATAAACGTGAAGTAGTGACTGAGGCTACGTTTAGACGAGCGTTTTGGGGTGGAATTCTGAACAGAATCTCACCAGCTAGGAGCTTGCTAGGAGTTTCACTGGTAGAGCGTAACATGCACGGCGGGTCACGCTGTCTCCTCCAGATCCCCTTCCTGCTGTATACGTCAGACTCTGTGCGAGCGCATCACCGGAGCAGAAAGGAACGTAATCCTCCTGGTCAGAACAACGGGGCGGACTACAATATATTTGCATTTGTTAGCCATGCTAACGATCTAAACAATCAATCCATGCCAAAGCTAGATATGTAAAGGGTGAAAGACTCACACTCGCAGCCATGCTGATTTGGCTAAATGACATCCAGCCGTTTTCGTTTGAAACAACTTTTAGTCTAGGGAGTGTCATGGTTTCTCCATAGAGCCCTGTCGTATTCTTTTAGCGCAGCAGATCCCAGGCAACTTAGTCACGTGACTCAGTTGGTATTGCTGATTGGCTCGAACACTGTATGTTTTGTATACAGCGAACGGGTCTATTGCAACGACCAGGATACCCTACCGGCTTCCCACCTGCCAACACTGCCAATTGTGTTCTTTGTTCATCTGACCAAGCCAGAAGACCCCTCAGTCTCTGCGGTGGTAGGCGAGTGCTTTTACCTCCTAAAACTACCCAGACGCGTGAGGAACAGCCTCTTTATCAGGCGTGTCATTTTACACACTGCTATCTACGTCATCTTATCACGAATACACAGCCACAGGTCACATATTACAGCTGTGTTTGTGTGTAGCACGGAGATACTTTAATGTCCATAAATGTGAATAAATATTGAACCTCTCGCACATTTGGAAATTACCTAAGTATAATTTGAGTGGTGCAAAGTTCATTCCTGTGTTGTGGCAGCTTGTGTGGGTGTGTATGCTTGTATTTGTGCTTTGTTTAAGGGTATGCATGCATTGTGTTTTTAAGAGGTTGTGAATATGTTTTCTGGACATAGTTGTAGGCTGTAAATGTGGCGTAAGTATAGTTTGATTGTTTGCTTTCAGTGTATTTTAGGTCAAACGCTGTATATTTTTCCAGAATCGAGGACCCAGCCCACACATTGGTTTGACTATTCTTATACTCTATGACATCTGGCCAAATACCTTATTGTTTTAACATTATTTACTGTGGTTATGTTTGACATTTACTGTGGTTCCACACAGAGGATTCTTGCCAATAGATTTTCACAAAAGCATTATAATAGAAGGGTATGTGAGGCTTTGGAGAATACGTGGGGGTGTGTGTGTGTGTGTGTGTATGTGTGTAGAGGACTTGGTGTTTGGACAGCTGAGCCCCGCATGGAGAAGCCTAAGGTCAAGCAGCAGAAGCCCTGCAGTGGTGGCAGCCTCTACATCTTTTGCCTCCCTCTCTCTTCCTCTCCTTTGCTCTCCTCTCTCCCCCTGTCCTCTCCTCCTCTCTCCCCCTGTCCTCTCCTCCTCTCTCCCTGTCCTCTCCTTTCATCTCCCCCTCTTCTTTCTTCATCCTCTCCTTTGCTCTCTTCCACTCCTCTCTCTCCCTGTCCTCTCCTTTCCTCCCCTCCTCTCTCTGTCCTTTCCTCCCCTCCTCTCTTGCCCTGTGCACTCCTTTCCTCTCCTCCCCTCTCCTCCTCCCCTCCTCTCTCTCTGTCCTATCCTCTCCTCTCCTCTCCCATCCTCTCTCTCCATCCTCTCTTTTCCTCTCATCCCCCTCTCTGTCCTTTCCTCCCCTCCTCTCTCTCTCTGTCCTCTCCTTTATGATACTCTCTCCATCCTCTCCTTTCCTCCCCTCCTCTCTCTCTGTCCTGTCCGTTCCTCTCGTGTCCCCTCCTCTATCTCTTCATCCTCTCCTTTGCTCTCCTCCCCTCCCTCTCTCATTCCCTCCCCCTCCCTCTCTACGTCCTCTCCTCCCCTCTCTGTTCCTCACCTCCCCACCTCTCCCCTTTCCTCTCCACGTGCCAAAAGCTCCCGTGCGTCTCCTTAAAGATCTCCCTCCCACTGGGACTTTCCTCTATCGATGCAGATTAATGCCAGACTGCTGCGCTGTTGTCTGGCTGAGGGAGCACTGCGTTTTGTGCTGAGAGGCCAGATGCCGGGCGGGGTGAGGTGATGTCGGGCGGGGTGATGCCGGGCGGGGTGAGGTGATGTCGGGCGGGGTGATGCCGGGCGGGGTGAGGTGATGTCGGGCGGGGTGATGCCGGGCGGGGTGAGGTGATGTCGGGCGGGGTGATGCCGGGCGGGGTGAGGTGATGTCGGGCGGGGTGATGCCGGGCGGGGTGAGGTGATGTCGGGCGAGGTGAGGTGATGCCAGGCGGGGTGAGGTGATGTCGGGCGGGGTGATGTGATGTCGGGCGGGGTGATGCCGGGCGGGGTGAGGTGATGTCGGGCGAGGTGATGTCGGGCGAGGGGATGTCGGCGGGTGAGGTGATGCCAGGCGGGGCGAGGTGATGTCAGGCGGGGTGAGGTGATGCCAGGCGGGGTGAGGTGATGCCAGGCAGGGTGAGGTGATGCCAGGCGGGGTGAGGTGATGCCAGGCAGGGTGAGGTGATGCCAGGCGGGGTGAGGTGATGTCAGGCGGGTGAGGTGATGCCAGGCGGGGTGAGGTGATGTCAGGTGGGGTGAGGTGATGCCAGGCGGGGTGAGGTGATGCCAGGCGGGGTGAGGTGATGCCAGGCGGGGTGAGGTGATGCCAGGCAGGGTGAGGTGATGTCGGGCGAGGTGATGCCAGGCAGGGCGAGGGGATGTCAGGCGGGGTGAGGTGATGCCAGGCGGGGTGAGGTGATGCCAGGCGGGGTGAGGTGATGCCAGGCGGGGTGAGGTGATGCCAGGCGGGGTGAGGTGATGCCAGGTGAGGTGATGCCAGGCAGGGTGAGGTGATGCCAGGCAGGGTGAGGTGATGCCAGGCGGGGTGAGGTGATGCCAGGCGGGGTGAGGTGATGCCAGGCGGGGTGAGGTGATGCCAGGCAGGGTGGTGGACCAGGAGAGCTGGTAGAGGTGCCATCTTAATGCTGAACGCTCCCGGGCTGAACGCTTTAGCTGTGACACAACAGTGGGACTGTGACAGTGGCAGGCATTAAAGCGTTCCGTCTTGATGACGGATTTCCGTCAATTTGATTATATTTATATAATGTTTTGATTCATATATTTTTTTTTATATAAAGTTTGCCAATAGGGATGCATCAGTAGTATTGGCAGTGGTAGTAGTCGTAATAATAATCCAGTATATATATTTTTTTTCTTCTAAAAAATAAACTAGTTCAACACCACTTTTGCTTAATTTCTTTGATGGCTGAAATGTTTCTTTGATGGCTGAAATGTATGCTCTAGTGTCTAGTCGATTTTGTGTTTTGAGCCCAAAGTTCATCATGGATCTAGCCTCTTAATTTTGCTCTCAAAGTGCACCAGATTGATGCATTTAACTTTAAAACTAAAAAAGAAAAAAAAAAAGTTCCGGGGGGGCATGCAATGTGGACCCCCCTACAGGGGCCGAGGTTCACCCACCACCACAGTCTCACTAAATCCTGTGGGAAACACTGAGGATTAAAAAATTTTTTACGGCTGTGGGTAGGGCGTTCCACATTGTTGTGGCATAATTGCGAAACGTGTTTAGTCCCTTGTTTGTATGATAACCAGCCTTTTAGGTCATGGTTCAAAGTAATGGGAAAAGGGTGCTAGCTCGCCATCAATCAGAAGCTAGCCACAAGACTTGCATTCACGCTCTCCAGCACACAGCCTCCCTGCCTGGCACAACAGTAGTCAGGACAGTAGTTTCAAGTTTCTTTTATTAGTTGTCATACAGAAGTACAGAATACTTTTATACAAAATGCTTCTTTCTGTTACGCTCCAGAGACTGTGCTAGACAAAAATAGATAAGTATAAAATTAAATAAGTATAGCAAGTATAAAATAGAAGTCACGTACGTAGGCACAAGTGTTCAGTATATGTACAATTTATGTACAATGTTCAATGCAGAGTAGAAGTAACTGAGTTACCATACAATATACTATATAGTGCAAAGCAGAAATGGGATGAGGTACAATTTAGGTACAATTTACAGTAAGGTGTAATGAGGTATGGGTTGTAGTTAGGGATGGGAATCGAAAACCCTAATTGGCCGATGCCTGGAACCGTGTGGCTCCCGTGACTTTCGATTCCCTTATCGCTGCCTACAGTTGCGCAATAATGTTAGCCGTTAGCATGTAGCCATGGCAGACTCTATTTGATTCCTTAATGGCTCGAAATTGCCTGGGTTTTGGTAATATGCTCCCGAAATGCTCCTGCTGTTTGGCTACTTCTATGTGCAGTGAAAACTACTTGAATGCTTTAGAACCTAGTCATTGATTTAGATCAGGCTGAGCTAAAATTAGCCGCGGAGCTAACGTGAGCTAACGCTATTTAATCAAGCTCACAAAGAGAGATAAACAGCTGACAGCGGATAGTACAGGTACAAATACAATAAAACAGCAGGTGGGGGCTGTTGTGTAAACCTTGTACTCTTTAGTTCACATATAATGAGAGACGGAATGTTTGTTTACAAGACTGTAAGCCAGGAAGTACAGTGGTGCAACATACAAATGTGTCCGTGTAGCAACACAAGCCAATACCTTATAGGACAGGGGCCCGGGGAGCTCTCTCTCTCTCTCTCTCTGTGTGTGTGTGTGTGTGTGTGTGTGTGTGTGTGTGTGTGAGAGAGAGTGTGTGAGTGAGAGACAGAAGTCAGAGGAATAACAACCTGTTATTCAATAGATTAAATTAGTTTAAGAATAAAAAAATAAATACATTTTAAGAGAATCTCAAATACATTATTTTATTTAAGTGTAGGCTATAGTTAATGTTTTATTTTTTACAGTTTTTGTATTTTTCTGACATGGGGGCTCAACAATAAATGACAATCAGAAATGTCAAGTTGCATGTTATTCTAACCAGCTTAGACCCCTACGCTCTGCATCTTCTGGCCGCCTCAGACCTACTCCTATCCGAGCTCCGGGAGGGTCATCAAAGAGAAGTCGCCTATTCTCAGTCCTTGCCCCACAATGGTGGAATGAACTACCCACCCCAGTTAGGACAGCCGAAACCCATCCAATCTTTCGCCGTCGACTAAAGACGCACTTCAACCATTATCTGAATAAAAAAAAAAATATCTAACCCTAACTAACCGTACTGTCATGCACTTGTCCTAATAAACTAACCTACACTTTAGCACTCAACACTTTGATGAACATTGTTGCTCAGCTGATAGAGTTGTGCCCTTCCTGATGGCTTGTCGTACAGAACTTGTAAGTCGCTTTGGATAAAAGCGTCAGCTAAATGACTAAATGTAGTTCTGTTGCATTTTCAATTTATTTATTTAAATTATAAATTGATCAGGTATCGATAAGGGAATCGATAAAGAATCGAATCGATAAGCAGAATCGATAATGGAATCGTATCGATAAAATCCTATCAATTCCCATCCCTAGTTGTAGTGCAAATTCTTTACCAATAAATATAAAGTGTGTTTAGGTGTTCTAAAGTGTGTAAGTGGGTGCTGCAGTGAGTTGTTTGTTTAAAGTGTGAGTGTGCGTGTGGATGTGTGTGCTGTGAGTGCATTTGATGGTTGTTACATAGTGTTATTGTTCGTTAAGCATCCTGATGGCCTGGGGATAGAAGCTTCTTCTGAGTCTTTCTGTGCTTGCCAAAAGACTCCGGTATCGCTTGCCTGACCGCAGCAGTTCAAAGAGGCAGTTGTTTGGGTGGCTGGAGTCTTTGATAATTCTCTTAGCCTTACCCATGCACCGCTTGTTGTAAATGTTCTGGAGAGTGGGAAGCCCCCCTCCAATTGTGCGTTCGGCTGAACGGGCCACTCTCTGTAGTCTGCTACGGTCTTGTGCGGTGCTATTCCCAAACCAGGAGGTGATATTGCCAGTCAGGATGCTCTCTATTGTACATGAGTAGAAGTTCTTAAGGATCTTCTGACTGACTTGGAACTTCCTTAGGCGCCTGAGGAAGTAGAGGCGTTGTTGTGCCTTCTTCACAACACTGTCGATGTGTGTGGTCCATGTCAAGTCCTCGGATATGTGGACTCCGAGGTACTTAAAACTGTTCACTCTCTCAACCGGTGCCCCCGTCGATGCTGAGGGGGCTGTAGTCCCTGACCCCCGACCTCCTAAAGTCCACGATCATCTCCTTTGTTTTGCTGACGTTCAGGGAGAGGCTGTTCTCTTGACACCATCCCGCTAGGACCTTGACCTCTTCCAGGTAGGCCCTCTTGTCGTTTGCAGAGATCAGACCCACCACTACTGTGTCGTCAGCAAATTTGATGATTGTGTTGTTGTTCCGCTGTGCCACACAGTCATGTGTGTACAGGGAGTAGAGGAGGGGACTCAGAACACAGCCCTGGGGGGCCCCTATGTTGAGAGTGATGGATGAGGAGGTGCAGTTGCCTGCTCTCACCACCTGGGGTCTGCCAGTCAGGAAGTCCAAGACCCACTGGTAGAGGTCATAGTTCAAGCCCAGGTCCCTGAGCTTGGCTATGAGTTTGGAGGGGACTATGGTATTGAATGCTGAGCTGTAGTCTAACAGCATTCTCACATAGTTCCCCTGCCTCTTGTCCAGGTGGCGTGAATACTTTCCCCAAGGTGGTTGTCCTTCCGCGTTCGGTTTGCGTGGCCTGATTGGCCACTGACTCTTCTCTCAGTGCCCAATCGCGTTGCGCCTAGCTTTCAGTTCCACAGCCCAAGTCCTTCAGTTCCACAGCCCATTTCCTCGTATTGTTTTCATCTCTCTATATTAACGTAGCCCGTTTTCATCTCTATATTAACGTAGCCCATTTCTTCGTATTGTTTTCATCTCTCTATATTAACGTAACGCGCTATTCATATCAATCGACATCACATCAATATAAATAACGTATTGTTTTCATCTCTATATTAACGTAACGCGCTATTCATATCAATCGACATCACATCAATATAAATAACGTATTGTTTTCATCTCTATATTAACGTAACACGCTATTCATATCAATCGACATCACATCAATATAAATAACGTATTGTTTTCATCTCTCTATATTAACGTAACTAGCTATTCATATCAATCGACATCCCCTCTCCTCCTCTCCTCTCTCCCACTCTCCTCTCCTCTGCGATTGGGCGCTGAGAGAAGCGTCAGTGGCCAATCAGGCCGCATAAACCGAACGCGGAAGGACAACCACATTGGGGAAAGTATTCACGCGTCCAGGTGTGATGCTGCTGTGTGCAGCACATGGGCTATGGCGTCCTCCGTGGACCTGTTGGGGCGGTATGCAAATTGCAGGGGGTCCAGGTTGGTGGGGAGGGAGGAGGAGATGTAGCCCTTTACTAGCTTCTCAAAGCACTTCATGGCTATGTAGGTGAGAGCTACAGGGCGGTAGTCGTTGAGGCAAGCAGGCTCTACAAGTAGGCTCCCTTAAAACACTAACGCTATTAAAAAAATAAATACAGTGGAGGTTAAAATAAGAATATGACTTGGCCTGAAAAAAAGTTCAGTCAGGAGATTTTCTTTTTGCTTTAATCCCTGCAGTGGTGTTGAGATTTAGTTAGTGATGTAGTGACCACAGCCACCTTTTTAGTGCATGTGAATCTTTTTTGTGTTTTTATTTAATGCAGCAAGATTATATAAAAAAAAATGTATTCACTTTTATGAAAAGGAAAAGACAAACGAAATGATAATTAAAGAATATACAATACAGATTTACATAAGTAGAGAAAAGAAAAAGAAGAACCCACTGAGACCCCCCCCCTGAGGTCAAGGTACCGCCACTATCTTATCTCAACTTGGGGTTTCAACTGTACCGCCAGATTATTCCACATTGTAGTTGTTGCCTCCTTCGTTCCTAAGTATACAATGTCCAAATACATCAGTCCACGCTCTGAGAACGAGCGAATGAGGCGGTTTCCAGCGCAGAGCTACCAACTCCTTCGCTGCCACCAGCCCAGCGAGAAGAGTTTGGGTTTCTGTGAAGCGGATGTAAATCTGTTGTCATATGAACTCATAGTATCCATGATGGCGAGTAGTATGAGAATCATGACACGAGGTTAAACAAGAAAATAAAATAGCATAAATGAGTTGTTTTAATGGTTTATCGGTGGGTTTCTCGCCTCACGGTGGTCACTGGCTGCAGTTCATGGCTCACCCACCGCTACCTCACTGACCTCCAGGGCGGTTTCTCTATCATGGCTCACTTGGGTACGTGGGGTGTGTCTCTCTCAAGGTAAAACGAGGGGAAAACGGACCTTTTATTATCTCAGCCGACGGGCCCCCGCCATGACCTCACCGAGGCTGCTTCTCTTTGAGGAGCGTTTGACCTTGACCTCCCAACACAAGGCTGTTGTGATTTGCCAATAACCTCCGGCATGGTGTTTTCACTGTGCCGGCGATCGCCGTCCGAGATTGGCCGTCTTTTTGGTGGTGACTGGCTGTGCTCCTGGACTCTGCTTTAGAACGTCATGAGCTAAGAAATGAAAGGCGGCTTTGAGACTAAAATGTATTGAAAAGCACTGTTGTTTTTCCTTACCTTTGCTGGGGTATGTCTGGGAGTGTTGTTTTGGATTTCATTGTGATGTTTCTTCTTGACTTGTTTAAAGAAGACTTGTCCAGCCCATAGGGACATTAACGTGTGATTGCGGGCTTTACAAATACATTTGATTTGATTTTGATTTGTTGTTTTTCCAGGACTGCGAGAGCGAGGGCCTTGGCGAGCGAGAGCGGATCAGACCACAGATCTGGGATCTGCACGGCCAACAGAAGCAAGGCAGAGACAGGACAGGTGAGACACAGCTGTTCGCCGCTAATCACCACGTTACTTCCCTTCAAATTAGCAGTTTCTTCCTTTTTGGCAGCAGGTCTACATACCGTCTCTTCACAAAAAGGCCTCATACCGCAAGCTAACTCAATTTACTCTCACCCACGCTAAGGACCGTAGGCCTTTTATTTTTTTTAGTTTTTCACCCTGCCTTTTTTTAAACATGAAAGTGCCACGTGCAGACACTGTGAACGTTCCCCTAAAGGTCAAGTTTGGATAGGGACTAAATGTCTTAAAGGCAAACACTGGGACCACCTCTGTTACCTGTACCTGTATCCTCTCCGAGCAATTTCCTCTGGACCGCTTGTTAAAATAGCCAGCGCCGCAAAGGAGCCTTTCTCCCGAGGCCGCGGTCAGGAGGGGGTCATATTAGTCCAGGCTTGTTTGGCCGCTTTACACTTGATTAACAGCTTAGGAGACACCTTACAGTCTCTCAGGGGCTCAATGACTCCGGCTGTGAGGGTGAAGTAATTTCATTAAACTGCCGTATCGGTCCAGCGGTGATGAATGCTCGACTTCAAGAGCGAATGAATGTCCCTTTAGTGCATTGGAACCATTGTGACTTGTAAACACACACTCTCACCTAAGATGGCGATGAATGGGGCTATAAAAAGAGCAGGATACATGAGTCAGGCACACATTGTAAATGTAGTTAATGGTCTTGTCTGTTTAGGAGACCCGTGGTGTGAAGTGGTTGTTAGGCAGCCACCAACAAACACTAATTCCAGTCCTGTTGTATCAGAATCGGAATCAGAATAAAAAAGGTCCTTATTGTCAAGTAAAGTTTGCACGTACAAGGAATTTGTTTTGGTCATTTGGTGCAACATTAACAGACAATTAACCCTTTCTCTGCCACGCTTATATCCATCCTTATACCGTCCTCTGCCAACTCTATTTGTCTATGGAGATGTTCCCCTTCTTTGCAGGGCTATAACTTTTTAAATTGTATTGCTAAATTGACATTACTATGGCCCATTCAACATCAAGTATCTATCATTTAGGATGTAGTAACGTTCTACTTTTTCATTCACACATTCATACTAAAATATGGTCTAAAGTATAAATATGTTATCGTTTTCTGCAGCATTCCATAGAACGTGAGTTATAGCCACAAATACATATATTAAATCATCAAATGTAGTTTGATACCGATTGATGTCAGATTAAAAATTTCAATTGTACAAGGTCCTAATCGTCATGCCTCATCATCTGCTGGTGACCGGAGGGGGGGGGGGGGGGGGGGGTTTATAAGTCTGTGGCCGACGTTAAATGATTCATGTAGTATGGGTGATATGTTGATCATAGCAGTTTGCATGTATAATATTAATCAAACACGCTGAAACTCACCACGGCTTCCTCGTAGCGTTGGGCGGTCAGCGTGGAGCAGAAAGTTCGCTATTATGGGATGTCGATCTAGTTGGTCCAGTTCCAGGTTGTATAATACTATATACGTCCAAATCATGTTGTTTATCGAGTTATTGGCAACGGATCGTTATCCAGTGTATCAAGCTGGAGTCCCGCTAGCGATAGCGAGTGGCCGGACAAAATATGGGTGAGCACCACTTCCGGCGCGTCACTTCAGTCACCACCAGATGGCGGTCTTGAACCGTTAGAGAGTTGAGAGGAGATCAACAGCAAGTCTCAAGTCTCCGTGGGTGAAATATGATTGCCATGACAGATTTTTGAAATATTGATCTCAAAGACGCTGTACGACGTCATTGGCAGATTACGCATGGCGAGGAATGACGTCTAAAGTCGTCCTTGGCGATTAAAGGGTTAAGGTAGAATAAAATGGAATATATAAACTAAATAAAATTAAAATACAATAGAATAGAATATAGGACTGGCTGTACAATTGTGCCGGATGTAGTAGTGTATATACACTAAATTAGAATAAAAATACAGTGGAATAGAATATGTACTGTAGCTGGGCTATGCAATCATCTATGGTTTCAAGGTATATATGTACCTTTATAAGCTTTATATATATATATTAGTGCTGTCAATCGATTAAAATATTTAATCGCGATTAATCTCATGATTGTCCATAGTTAACTTGCGATTAATTGCAAATTAATCGATTTAATAAAAAAAAGATTATCTACCTTAAACGGATCTTTTTCAAGTTCCAAGTTTTAATACTCTTATCAACATGAGAGTCAACAAATGCTTGCTTTATGCAGCCATTTAACACAAAAGGATGACCCTCATGCATTGCAAATTTGCATCAGATTCAAAACAGTGATGCACACAATAACTTAAAAGAAAATAATAATTTAAAACAATGAATAATGTGTGCATGAAATAATAGGGGAAAGAAAACGTTAGGAACTTGTTACATTCACCCACACAAGGGCTGAGTAATCACACACATCCCTGACAAGAACAAGTTGCAGGTTGAAAAAACCCTCAGCTCGGAACTAGGCAAAATCTGCATATGGCTCGCTGATAACAAACTATCATTACACATGGGCAAAACGGAGTCCATTCTTTTCGGTTCAAATAACAAACTCGGCAAGACCGACGGCTTCTCAGTTGCAGTGGGTGACAATATTGTCACAAGGAAAGATGAAATTACCTACCTGGGTTCCATCTAGTGGTCTGCAAGGGCCTTGAAATAAAGCCCGAGCCCTGCCCGAGCCCTTGAACTTCAGGCCCTGCCCGAAAATAAGCCCGACTGTAAATAATATTTTAAGCCCTAGCCCGCGTGAAAACCCGAAAAAAATTATTATTATTATTATTATTATTATTAAAATAAAAAAAATTTTGTATTTGTTTTAAATATTCGAAACACGGTTTTATATGAACGTAATAAATAAACAAAACTAAGAAGCATTTACATAGCCTGTTTCGCAATGCCGTCTCTCCCAGTGCTCGCTTATATAGACTGACTCACACTGTCACACATCAGCCTCGTAAAACGTATTGAAGGCTTCTTTGACACACGCACACACACACACACACGACACACAATAGCCTACTCAGTCAAACAAACAAACAGAAAACAGAAATCAGATTTCGAGCAGAGCAACGTAATGAAAATCACAACAAAACAAGTAGCAGTCGCGACCCAGCAAATAGTAAACATCACTCACCAGACGTCAGCAACGCGTTGAACACCGTTAACAAAACCGGCTACATACATCCCAAGAACAAATTAAAACGTTCGCCAACTGGCTATATTCCAACACAACCAATCGAGTTGAACTTGTCCCCTGAGTTCTCTCTGCGCGCTGCAGTAATTACATCCAAATGTTTCTCTGGCGCAAAAGAGAAAGCGAATCTTAAAACGAAGGTTATCATATAACCCTAGTTATATAAATAAAAATAAAAAAACGCAATAAAAAAAAAAAAAAAAAAAAAAAACGGCGGTGCCCGGGCCCGGCCGAGCCCGAATTATTTATTAAAAAAAAAGCCCTACCCAGCCCGAACCCGCCGGGCCGGGCCGGGCCGGGCCGGGCCGGGCCCCGTCGGGCCTGGGCAAGGTTGCAGTGCACTAGTTCCATCCTAGAGGCAAATCTTTCCTGTGACAAAATGGCATCCAATGTAATAAAAAAAGTCAACCAACGAACTAGATTCTTGTGCCGGATCTCCTCTCTGGTAAACAAGAATACCCTGAAGACTCTGGCAGGAGCACTCATTCAAGGGTACTACGACTATGCGCCTCATGGTACCAAAGCACCTCAAAAGCGCTTAAAACAAAATTACAAACATCACAAAACAAACTGGTCAGACGACAGAGTACAGCAACTTGCAATGGGCCTGGTCTACAAGATACACTATACGACTAGGGTACCCATGTACATGTCAAAATACTTCCCAAAGGTCAGTGAATACCACAACCACTACACCAGAGGAAGCTCAACAAATCATGTTAAACCCAGATTCGGCTCAAACAAGGGACTAAACACGTTTCGCAATTATGCCACATCAATGTGGAACGCCCTACCCAAAGCTGTAAAGGAATGTGAATCCCTACCCACATTCAAAACCGCTCTTAAAGAGCACCTACGGGAGGCTGCAATTCGAAACTGGCCACCGTAAATGCCCAAAACCCCCACCACCTCCTAATAGACAGTCTCCTCCCCACTGCATGTATTATTCCCTCCCCGCCGTATGTATATTTCTCTCCCACCCACCCACCCCCTCCTAATGTACAGTCCCCTCCCCATCATATGTATATACTCTGTCAGGATCTAGGGGTAACAGTACTGTATATTTGAATACCGTTTAAGTCACAAATGTATCCGTACTAAATACCTATATGTCCCTATGCCATAAATGTCACGTATGTTGTGTATGTCATAAATGTCACTATGAATTGAAAATGGGGGACCCTGATGGAAACAAGACAAATGTCTTTCTCAGGTCTGCATCCCCTTAACAATTGTGTGTATTGAGCCGTACTGTATTGTACCCATTCTGCAATCTGTTAAATAAAGTTTTCATTCATTAATTTCATTCACACCCCCCCCCTCTCTCTCACACACACACTCTCCCAGCTCTCTTTCTCTCTTGCCCCTTCCTCATCTCTCTCACCCCCCTCTCTCTCTCTATATATCTCACACACACACACACACACACTTCAGAAACAAACATAGTATCAATGAGAGCATCAATAATACACCTGAGTGAAGTCTAATAATAAAAAATAAAAGTAAAAAAATAATTAAAAGTATTTTTCTTCAAAGTTAATCGTGAGTTAAAGAAAATAGTGGCGTTAATAGAATCGGGCGATAACACGTTAATACCGTGTTAACTTTGACAGCCTTAATATATATAATTATATTATATTTATTTTTGACAAAAAGAAAAACGTAATCAGGAGTGTCGTTCTGTGTGGCCCGGCCCGGTGTTGGTAGTGGGGTTAAGGGTGGGAAACCCACAGCCACACCTTCACTACTATTTAAAGCCAATGCACCCGGCCGGGACGGAACTGAGCTGAACCGAACGGAACAGAAAAGCTGATCTGAGGCCTGTTTTTACACATGGCTCCCTGGCCGCTCTCTCCCCACTTTATCCGAGCCTAACAATTTCGGTCAGGGTGAAACTGGGGTCAGCGCCAGGGGAGCCCACCTTGGAAGAGAGCAGAGGAGCTGTGGGGGAAGGAAGGCCTGTTGAAATGGACGCACAAAGACACAGGAAGCTTGTGGTCAGCAAAGGAAAGGAGAGGGTGGGGCTGGCCAGCGTTTCTCCAGGGGGTTGGGACAGGGTGAGAGCAGGGATAAACTTTAGATTAGGGGATGGGGGGGGGGGGGGGGGAGGTTTGGCTGTATCTACCTCCCAAACAAAGGAGCCCACACTTAAAGGGGCAGTTCGCCCCAACATTTTTAAAGATCAATAAAAAATAATATTTTGCTACCCATCCATTATTATTATTATTTTTTTATCCACTCTCCTTATTTTCTATTTTTCTCCCATCCCAATGTCCAATTCTCCCCTCCCCTGTCTTGAACGTTGCTCGCATATGCCCCACACAGGTCGGTCATAGGGAGGATAGAAGCCTTGCATCACGTGTCCCCTCCGGTACACAAGGAGGCAGCCTGTCACATCTTTTCACCTGCCAGCGCGGACTCTCATTGGCGAGGTGTAACGTGTGGGAGGCTCACACTACCCCCGCTATTTCCTGTCTCTGCTGTGCAGGCGTCCCCAACCGCCCTGTAGGAGTCGCTGTCCACAACGTCCAGATTACCACCAATCGACTTCCACCCGCTGACTCTGCCAATTGAGCCAGTATGACGGCCAGCCCAGGCAACACCACCGGATTTGAACTCTGTGTCTCTTGCGTTGGTGACGAGCGCAATGTCCGCTGCGCCACCCAGCCGCCTCTCCATTATTATTTTTATTATTATGGGGGTGTAGTTCGGTAGAAAATAGTTCCGACATGAAACATGCTCACAACAAGGTCCATGGATTATCTTGAGTAACCGGGTCATGATTTCTGGAAAGAGACATTGCTTTTGAGTTTCTCCCCACAGGCAGAGTGCCATTCAGCTCCTTGTATCGGAATGACGGCAGATATCTCTACAGCAGATATCTCTACAGCAGATATCTCTAGAGCTGATATCTCTAGAGCAGATATCTCTAGAGCAGATATCTCTACAGCTGATATCTCTAGAGCTGATATCTCTACAGCAGATATCTCTAGAGCAGATATCTCTAGAGCAGATATCTCTAGAGCAGATATCTCTAGAGCAGATATCTCTACAGCTGATATCTCTAGAGCTGATATCTCTACAGCAGATATCTCTAGAGCAGATATCTCTAGAGTAGATATCTCTACATCAGATATCTCTACAGCAGATATCTCTACATCAGATATCTCTAGAGTAGATATCTCTACAGCAGATATCTCTAGAGCAGATATCTCTACAGCAGATATCTCTACATCAGATATCTCTAGAGTAGATATCTCTAGAGCAGATATCTCTAGAACAGATATCTCTACAGCAGATATCTCTACAGCAGATATCTCTAGAGCAGATGTCTCTACAGCAGATATCTCTAGAACAGATATCTCTACAGCAGATATCTCTACAGCAGATATCTCTAGAGCAAATGATCTCTACAGCAGATGTCTCTACAGCAGATGTCTCTACAGCAGATATCTCTACAGCAGATATCTCCTAAACTAAGCAAACTTAACTTTTTTAATCAACTGTTCCTTTAACCGTGCAATATTTTCAAACTTCTGCTCGGTGAACATGTGTGAACCGTAGGCCGGCATTCTGGCGCACGCTGTAAGAGGCTGTGATTTAGGAAATGACCAGTTTGCAGCGGCTCAAACGGTGGAATGCACTGCTGTGTCCCTCAAGTTCCCAAGGGAGGTAAACTACTCAACTTTGAACTCAGCGCTAAGAATACCCTTGGGGTTTTCTTTTCTTCTTTTTCTGTTTTGGCGTCCACGTGGAAGAGTGCACGCTGCTTGTAGTTATTTTAGAACACAAAACAACTCTCATTATCCAATAGCAGCAGGGATTTTCCCAGACGTTGCTCTGGTCACCACGCGATGGACATCCAAAGACATAAAAACATGTCCTTTTTACACATCTGTAGATGCTACATCTATATCTGTACATATCCCTTACTAGTTACGCTGCTGGTCCGACTTACTACCATAGTGTCTTTATACCTGTATCACTGTACATAATAATAATCATAAATGGTAAATTGTGCATTTATATAGCAGCTTTTTTGTGCCTCACATTCACCCATTCACTCACACATTCACACATCGATGGCGGAGGTAACCGTGCAAGGTGCCAACCTGCTCATCGGGAGCAGTTAGGACACTCGCTCAAGGACACTTCGACATGCTGCCCCAGGAGGAGTGGGAATTGAACCAGGAACCTTCCGAACTACCAGACGACCGCTCTACCTCCTGAGCCACTATTGCCCCCTGTACATGCATCTGATTAGCACTATACTCGGTAGTACTAATTTATATATTTTATACCCAGTTTAACCACCTGTACATTGTATATCACTGTTGCACTTTACAGTTACATTTACAGTCTGGTTGGATGCCAAACCTCTTTTCGTCGTACTGTACTCATGCTGTATGATGATGATACATTTCAGTCTAATCTAAATAAAGCAATATCTAATAAATCAATCGAGCGAGAGTTCACAAGGGGATACAGTGCTCTCTGGGCTTTCACTTCAGGCACGTTGGCCCCCAGCGTAAATTGGAATTGAATGAAAAAGCATAATTGGCTGTGGCCCCTGTGGCTGGGAAGTGGTCTATCCATAGGGGCCACATGTGAGAGGAGCATGTTGCATTTGTTGTGACTGAGTCATGGCTGCCACGTTTCCCTTTTTTGAGAACACGTTACATAACCGGCTCGTTGATCTAATCCACCATCGGGCCGCGTTTGATTTGTTGTGATTTTTCGAAAGCGATTGCGCATCGCGGAGCTGGCGCCTTTTTGCGGGCAATGTTTTACACAACTGGATTTCAACTAATCAACTGCCTTAATTGAAGCAGAGAAAGCACCCCCCCATCCCCCCCTCACCTCCCTTGACCTTGGCTTTGAAAACCGAGAGAGATTGCTGTGGCCGACTCGAGGCCGGATGGAATTTTCCCTCCTAGATTTGGTTTGGACATGCCTGCACGCTTTGAGAACCCCCCCCCCCGTTTGGCTGCAGGGACAGTGCAGTCACGGGTCATGTGTTTTCATACTGTGTGTGTCACAGTGTGTGTACTAGGGCTGAGCCCAAAAGTTCTAACGTTCGAACCTTCGTTAGTTACGTTGGCATTAGAAATTATTTTATTTATTTTTATTTTAAATTTTTTTATTCATTCTGTTTAAACCAATGGGGTTTTTCTTCACAGTTGCAGATAAAGATTAGGCTACAACACTAATATTATAGTAGAAGAAACAGAGTTATATTAATTAGAAAGTTGATTTATTTGATTTAGTTGGGCTGGGGCTTCTCCCTGGGCTGGGTCTGGGGCTGGAAAGTTGATTTAATAAAAGAAAAAATACTAATTTAATCAGATTAATCACTTTATTCAAATTGAGGATTTAGTTTGAGGATATACATTTTTAATTTTAATTTAATTTAATTAAAAACTAAGGTTCGAACGTCCGTTCGAAAAACCCTGACAAAGTTCGAATCCCAAAAACAGGCTTCGGGTTTGTGTTGTTGCACGCAAGGATACAGTGCACTCTGTGGCTTTTCCGCACGTCCTCCGATTTTTCATCTCTCCCGAGTACAGTAGTGGGAGAGAGGAGGAGGCTCTCCCCACTGCTGCGGGAGGATGGGGGGAGGAGGAGGAGGATGTGGGCACTGCAGCGTTGTTTGGAGTGTGGTTTCCTGAGGAGAGCGAGGGAGGAATGAAGGAGGTAGAGAACACGAGGGAGGGGAAGTAGTTGTCCCAGTCCCAGTTTCACCCCCACTTCCCCTCAGACTTCCTGTGCTAGCTCTCACCACCTGTGGCTCTGCTGCTCGCTCGCTCCCTCTCTTCCTCGCCCCGCGTCCTTCTCCCTATACGCGCAATACATACACAGACACACAACAAACACACAAATCTTGCCCAGGCAACCGAGGCGGGAGGCCCGAGAGGAAATGGCTTCGTCCTCTCGTGTCTCTCCGCACGTCTTCCCCTCCGCTCCCCGGTGATAGTCGCGAGTCTCCAGGCCTCCGCCCCGCTATGGGGGCCTGTAAGGGTCTGAGGAAGCGTTTAATTTTCACCAGCGCTCTCCAAAGCTCTGCTCCCCCTGTGCGCATGACGCCACCTCCTGCTTTGTTTATGCTAGCTACAAAAGAAACACAGGTGTATGTGATTTATGAAAAGAGTTGCAGTGTAAACCACACGGTATAGTAAATGGTAGGGGTGTAACGACTAACGATGCATCGATTAATCGAAATGCATCGATTCTAATGTGACTATTCAACTGCATCGATTTGAATATGTTAGAATCGATTATAATCGAAATTAATCGAAATTTATTTTATTTTTATTTATGTATTTTTTTTGTATGTATTTTTTTATTGACCTATAGTCCATTCATGCTGAGTGAATCAGTTCCCCCAGCCACATTTGTGTATTTTTTTTTTGAATTTATCTAATCGAATCGTGGTCAAATGAAGAGATTTCATGATGCATTGAATCGTTGCCTGAATAATCGAAATTAATTGTTCGCATCATTACACCCGTAGTAAATGGCATGTGGTCTTGTTCTGTTCTCCCTGCTATAGGCTCCAACTCAGGCATGGTGTTGGTTCTGGACCCGCTGGTGAGGGAGGAGGGGCCGGGGCCACTGCTGACCCGACCCCAGCCGGAAGCCACCGCGGGCACGGAGCCGGACGTCGTCCTGTCCCACCGGCAGAGGGCCGATTCGGGAGCTTCTGACCGCAGCCTGGTCTCCTCCGCTCCTTCCAGGGCACGTCTGGACTCCGGTGCCTCAGAGAAGAGCCTGGGCTCGGCCTTCAGGGCCCGTCTGGACTCTGGCGCCTCAGAGAAGAGCCTGGGCTCGGCCTTCAGGGCTCGTCTGGACTCCGGCGCCTCCGACAGGGGTTCCCCCCAGCGCGGCCGCCTGGACTCCGGCGCCTCGGAGCGCAGCACTGGCTCCCAGTCCCGCTTCAGACAGAGGCTGGACTCTGGCACCTCCGACCACGCTGATCTGTTGTCTAGGAAACGGCTGGACTCGGGGACGTCTGACGTGAGTGTGGGCGTGTCCTCTGTGGGCAGGGGACAAGCGGACGTGGCGGAGGTAGCCATGAGCAGCTCGACCTCCAGCACTGATTCGGAAGCTGAGAACGCCAACCACCTCCAGGCCAGCCTCCCTGAGCAGCCCATGCAGGACTGCCCGACCACCAGCACAAGCCTCCCTGAGCAGCCCATGCAGGACTCCTCGACGGCCAGCCTCCCTGAGCAGCCCATGCAGGACTGCCCGACCACCAGCACAAGCCTCCCTGAGCAGCCCATGCAGGACTGCTTGACCACCAGCACCAGCCTCTTTGACCAGCCCATGCAGGACTGCTTGACCACCAGCACCAGCCTCTTTGACCAGCCCATGCAGGACTGCTCGACCACCAGCACCAGCCTCTTTGACCAGCCCATGCAGAACTGCTTGACCACCAGCACCAGCCTCCTTGACCAGCCCATGCAGGACTGCTCGAAGGTCAGCCTCCCAGACCAAGAGCAACCCGATGGGGCCATTCTATCCAAGAGAAACGCAGGCTTCCAAAACGGCGTGCTCAATGGCTTCGCTAGAGGAAAAACTGACCTCCAAGACCACAAGGTAAGAGTGTATCGTCTTTCGTATTCGATGAATGCAACTCTAGGTGTCAAATATGTAAACATTTCCTCGTGAATACACATGGGTTATGGTCTGTATAGTTTGCCCGGGGCGAGCATGACCGCAGAAGAATACCAACTCCACCACCAGAGGAGGCTGTTGAGCTACAGAGCGTCCGTGTTGTACACTTGCAGTCCAAGCTCACATGTTTGTTTCTATTTCACTCTCCCTGACGAGGAAAACCTTGACACCTAATGCTTCACCTAACGTCCCACTGGCCTCCCTAAACAACACCATGTTCCCCCCCGAACCTGTGTTGGGTCCTGTTTGGCTCCGGGTTACCTGGCTACACAAACAAACCCGGGCGCTTCATCGCCGCAAACAGTCATTGTTGTGCTTTTTTTTGTTGGCTCGCCGCTGGTTCACCTCAAGGCCTGTCGGAGAGAGAGAGGCATGAGACGCCATTACCGGCCGGAGAGCTGTCTCTCCTCACCTCGGCGTCTGGAACACATGGTCTGGACGGTAGCCCAGAGCTTAGAGAGGCAGGCTTATGTGACCGAAAGGTCGGCGGTTCGAGTCCCTGATGAGGATTTGGGCCTCGGGAGGTGAATGTTTCCCATCAACTACTCTCGATGCACTTTAGCAAGGCACTTAACCCCCCCCCCCAACTGCTGTGTGTGTGTGTGTGTGTGTGTGCGTAACCCTCACTCTCTCCTGTAGCTATTCCGACAGACCAATAAATAAGAATGTCAACTTGCGAGGTTAACCGAGGGTTAAAGAAAAGGAGCTGCTAGTCACTGAGGTTCTCACGTTGAGTTAGATGTTCTCATCTGGGAGAGGTGGGGGGGGGGGGGGGGGGGCACGGGTCACTATGACGCCACGCTGTCGCCCCCCCTCTCGATGTGTTTACGCAGAGCAGGGCCCCGGTCTCGTTTTATTGTCCTTTGCGATATACGCTGATGCTCCCTCTCCTGAGAGGAGTGTAAACACGCGGAGGCCCCAGCCCCAGCGCGGTCCCTCGGCCAGGAAAAGAACAGGAGGCCCCAGCGCCTCACTCCAAAGCACCCGCGTAAAAGCGTTACATAATGAAAACACCACCCGACGTGGATTCTGTGTGTACGGTATGTGTAGATAATATCACCACGGCCCGCCCCCCCCCCCCCCCCGCACGCCCCTCACCAGCTTCCTGTGTGCATGCCCTGTGTGAGAGACATGGAGCATCTCAGTGTTAGACTGACATGGACTGTAGCCTATCGGTTGTACAGCAACTTCTCATTCATTGACGGTGATGATTGTACTATTAACTTGATGGATTTGTCAAGTGGTACTTTTTGTTTGTAGATTATTTAGTTAGAAGACGTTTGAATTGATTGCGTTTGAGGGTGTTCTTGGTTTTATGTGTCTCAGGGGTAATGATGAAGTGGTTGATGTATTGAAAGGGTTTATTGTAATGAGGGGTAGGACTCTGATAAGCATCTCGCTTCTTCCTATTCCTTTTTGGACTGTTTTCTTTGTTGTTGTTCTATTTAACTTTAATTTTTTTTACAGCAAACTATCTTTGAATCTAAATGTTATCTTTTTATTGTTATTTTTTTATTGTTTAGACTGTGTGTATATATATATATCACAGTCTAGTCCGTATACCTGCCATCGTCATGAGGCCCTGCTTTGTCGCCTCCTCACCGCTTTGATCAGACGTGAGACGATATTGGTCGATTGTTCCACAGTCCATCTGCGTTTATTCCTCATGTTTTCAAAGTGTGTTTTCTCTCCTCTTTCTCCCTCAGGTTCCACCAAGCAGAGGTTCAGCGTTCGCTCCCATCAGCCAAGCGAAGGATGCTGGTGAGGCTCATGACCGATGTCCATTATATATATACACCTCATACATATATATACACCTCATACTGGTGTGTTCCACGCACAAGATTCTGACTTCTTTTCACTCCTAGTTTTTAGCTCTGAAACGTGTTTCGCAGCAGATGAAAACAAAAGGAAAACACTTAATTGGTTTGACTTCAGGGAGAAGCTGAGCGATCGTCTTCTGCGCTGCGGTGCGAGTTGAGTTAGATGAGTTACAGCGCCGTGGCTCCTTCGCACTTTTATCGAGTTAACAGCTGCTCCTCGCATATCAAGATGGCCTGCCCTCGTATCGGCTTAACGTCGTACATGTGGAGAGAGACTCTGCAGTCGCGGGTCCAGTATGACCGTATAGGGCCCGTAGCGGAGGGCTGGGAATGGAGAGGGGGGGGGGGGGGGGGGGGGAACGAGAGAGGCTTTTAAGAGACCACACACACACACACACACGCGCAGTCAGTCAGTCACTCACTCACTCCTATCTCTCTGTCTATCTGTGTGTGTGTTTCCGGTAGTGTGTGTGTGTCAGGCAGTGCTTCCCTCTATACCATGTACGGTAAACACTCTTCTCTCTTCTCATCATTTACTGTAGCTCTTTTTTTTTCTCCTCTCTGCTCTAGTGTTTTCCTTTTGTTGCTTCAAGGGCAGGAGCTTTTGTGAGAACATTAGATGATAAAAGCTCTACTAAGCATCACTGAATGTTAAAAAAAAGAAAAGAGAGAGAGAAAAGAAAATAAATC
This sequence comes from Notolepis coatsorum, assembly GCF_963971535.1. NCBI lineage: Eukaryota > Metazoa > Chordata > Actinopteri > Aulopiformes > Paralepididae > Notolepis > Notolepis coatsorum. The sequence goes on along the minus strand of NC_140174.1, from coordinate 88,856,513 downwards.
ACTGGAACATAACTGTCCTCATAGACGAGACCAAAGACTAGGGACAATGAGTGAGGGAGGGAGGGAGGGGGGGGGGGTCGAGGGTTGAGGAAAGGGATTTGTGGAAATCCTTTGAGGAGGAGAGAGGCGGGCATTATGAGCGCAAGAAGCTCTGTGAGGGGATTTGTAATGTTCTAGTCTCTCTGTCAGTTGAACAGCATGCCCCGGGAAAAAGCCAGATGATTGATGGTTTTTGTCAGCGTTCACGTTTTAATCCTGTGTGTGCCGTTATGCCACCCCGGGCCACCCCCTCACACGCTCCCTTTCCTCCCTGCAGCGCCTGAGAGGAGAGGGGTCGTCAACTCCGTGCGGGACCGCATGCGCAAGTTCACAGAGCCCGGCCCCAGCAGCGTCCCGGCCCAGAAGAAGAGCTCTCTGAGGAACAGGGCCCCCTCGTCCACCGCGGGCTTCAGTGGGCAAAGCAACCTGGCCAGAGCCGCCCAGCTGTTCTCGGGGGCCCCGGCGGCAGCGTCCAGCGCTGCAGGGGGGCCACGTGGTGCTCCCTTCTCCCACAACATCTCCTCCTCCTCCTACTTCAGCAGCAGAGCGGGCCAAGCCACACCTCAGCCGGGGGGCGGGGCCCACCATAGCAGACATCTGTATTCAGCGGGCCAATCGCAGGGCTCTCTGACGAGCCGTGCAGCTGAAAAACTTGAGCGTGCCTCCGGCAGCTCAAAGGAGGACAGGACCCCGGAGAGATCAGCCGGACAGACGCCAGAGAGGAACCAGGGAGACGCTGGAGACCCCGACATGAAGACCTTCGTCACCATCGAGATCAACAAGGAGGGCCACGCCACCACCACCACCTCCTCCTCCTCGTCGGCCAGCTCCAGGGGCAATGTGGTGCCCATCACCTGCCTGGCCCCGCGCGGCACAACCACCGCCGCCATGGGGCAGAGAGCAGGTAGGAGCCTTTCATTAACACTTCACACAGTGAGGTCGAGGTCATTACTCTGTACTGTAGCTCGTGTCAATGCTCGGACAGCTTTTTTTATCAAAAGCGCTTTACAATTTAGTTTCCTCACATTTCACCCATTCACACACCGACGGCGGCGGAGGCGACCACGCCAAGGTGCCAACCTGCTCATCAGGAGCAGTTAGGGGGGGTTAAGTGTCTCGCTCAAGGACACTTCGACATGCTGCCCCAGGAGGAGTGGGAATTGAACCAGGAACCTTCCGACTACCAGACGACCGCTCTACCTCCTGAGCCACTATTGCCCCCTGTACATACATCTGATTAGCACTATACTCGGTAGTACTAATTTATATATTTTATACCCAGTTTAACCACCTGTACATTGTATATCACTGTTGCACTTTACAGTTACATTTACACTCTGGTTGGATGCAGAGGTGACCGTGCCAAGGTGCCAACCTGCTCATCGGGAGCAGTTAGGGGGGTTAAGTGTCTCAGACGACCTATTAGGCGCACTGGCTTGTGTTTTCAGGCCGTCATAATTGACATGTTTAATCTCATGCACCCCACTACCCTTGGCTGCGGTGTGATCGCTGCGCCAGCCAGGTTAATCCACCCATGCCTGTCGGAATAATCTCACGCTTGATTAAAGCGACGCCGGTTTTTTCAAACCCTCTTTGCCCGGGCGTGCTCCCTCTGTGCCATATCTCTTTTAGAGCGGTGTGTGTATAATCGAGTATAAAGAAGACCGCGGGAGGTGGTACTACGTGGTATCCCGCTCGCTCGGTGTACAGCGGGCCCGTATTAATTAATAATACGAATCCACTGAACCCGGTCCACCTCTTTCCAACGCCGACCTCTGCCTTTCGGATTACGGCGGAATCCCGGTTGCTGTGGAAGACGGCAGACAGCGAGGAGTCGGTAGGGAGGGAGTGGGCCTGCGGACAAGGGGTTCGTCTCAGGCCAGGCCGAGTCCGGCGAGGCGCGGGGGCGTGTGGGAATGGAGTGTTTGTGGTGTATATTTACGAAGACCGTGTGTGGTGACTGTGTTTGTTTGTTGTACTGGTGCTAGCGGGGGCGCGGGCCGCAAGACCAGTAGCGCAGCAGTGTATTGGAATAGGAACACAACAATAGACTTTTGTGTGGCCAGATGAGATGACGCCGGCGCTCCATAGAGTGACTTAAGGGACTTGGAGAGCTGCTGTAGACGAGCACCGTTCACAATAGACTAGATTGTGTGCCGCGCGCACCGTAGAGATGTTCTCTGTACTCACTGTCCCGCTCGCTCAGTAATAATAATAATAATAATAATAATGCATTCTATTTATAAGGCGCCTTTCAAGGCACTCGAGGACGCCGTACAACAATTTAAAAACAGTTAAATTCATAATCGCGGTACATTAAAATAATAAAAATAAAAATATATAAAATCAGACAGAAAATAAAATCAGACATACGCCTGCCTAAAAAGGTGGGTTTTGAGGTGGGTTTTAAAAGAAATGATGGAGTCAATGTTCCTGATGTCGGGGGGGGGGAGGGAGTTCCAGAGGCGGGGGGCAGAGCGGCTGAAGGCTCTTGACCCCATGGTGGACAGACGGGCTGGGGGGGGGGACGGTCAGGTTGATGGAGGAGGCAGACCTGACGGACCGGGTGGGAATGTTGATATGAAGGAGGTCGGACAGGTATGGAGGGGCGAGGTTGTGAATGGCCTTGTATGTCACAACCTCAGTTGATATGTCAGTCACTCACAAACACACACACACCATGCTTACAAATACGCTATACAATAAATACACACTCGGTGCATGCAGTACTAACGGGCCCTTCGCAACTTGCATGGAAGAATGCATGGGAGCACTGAAGCAACTCTTGGTAGTGCTTCACTGGAGTGTCTCTGTATACAAGTGTAGGTATGTGTCTCCTTGTGTAGGTAATGCGTCTCCTTGTGTGCGTATCTCTTGTTTGTGTGCGTATCACAGTGAGTCTCGTGGCCACAGCTGCTCTTCAGGTCTCTCTCTCCAAACAACAAGTCTCGCCTTCCAGCTTCTAATAACCAGGACCTCCAACCCAAACAGTTTACTTAAGACCCAGGCTGGAGCTGCGCTTTTCCAGACCCCCAGCCACGCCTCTTATAGACCCCCAGTCACCCTCTTCCAGCCACCCTCTTCCAGCCCCCCCAGCCAACCTCTTATAGACCCCCAGCCACCCTCTTCCAGCCACCAGCCACACCTCTTATAGCCCCCCATCCACCCCTCTTATAGACCCCCAGTCACCCTCTTCCAGCCCCCTGGCCACCCCTCTTATAGACCCCCAGCCACCCTCTTCCAGCCCCCCAGCCACCCCTCTTATAGACCCCCAGCCACCCTCTTCCAGCCCCCCAGCCACCCCTCTTATAGACCCCCAGCCACCCTCTTCCAGCCCCCCGGCCACCCCTCTTATAGACCCCCGGCCACCCCTCTTATAGACCCCCAGCCACACCTCTTATAGACCCCCAGCCACCCCTCTTATAGACCCCCAGCCACCCCTCTTATAGACCCCCAGCCACCCCTCTTATAGACCCCCAGCCACTCCTCTTATAGACCCCCAGCCACACCTCTTATAGACCCCCAGCCACCCCTCTTATAGACCCCCAGCCACACCTCTTATAGACCCCCAGCCACACCTCTTATAGACCCCCAGCCACCCCTCTTATAGACCCCCAGCCACACCTCTTATAGACCCCCAGCCACACCTCTTATAGACCCCCAGCCACCCCTCTTATAGACCCCCAGCCACACCTCTTCCAGCCCCCTGGCCACACCTCTTCCAGCCCCCCAGTCACCCCTCTTATAGACCCCCAACCACGCCTCTATAGACCCCCAGCCACGCCTCTTATAGACCCCCCCCCCAGCAACCCCTCTTATAGACACCCAGTCATCCTCGTTCAGCCCCCCAGCCACACCTCTTATAGACCCCCAGCCACCCCTCTTATAGACCCCCAGCCACACCTCTTATAGACCCCCAGCCACCCCTCTTATAGACCCCCAGCCACACCTCTTATAGACCCCCAGCCACCCCTCTTATAGACCCCCAGCCACACCTCTTATAGACCCCCAGCCACACCTCTTATAGACCCCCAGCCACCCCTCTTATAGACCCCCAGCCACACCTCTGACAGACCCCCAGCCACCCCTCTGACAGACCCCCAGCCACCCCTCTTATAGACCCCCAGCCACCCCTCTGACAGACCCCCAGCCACCCCTCTGACAGACCCCCAGCCACCCCTCTGACAGACCCCCAGCCACCCCTCTTATAGACCCCCAGCCACCCCTCTGACAGACCCCCAGCCACCCCTCTGACAGACCCCCAGCCACACCTCTTGACGGCTCCACTGGGCTTCCTCAAAAGGGTCACACTGTTGGTTTTAGGCTCAATTTGCTTTAAAGGGGCAGTTCACCAAAAACGTTAAATAACATTTCACTTACCTGGATTTGCTATCTATCCATCCAGATAGTTTTGCTGTGATTCGCCTAGTTTTGGAGATATCGGCTGTCGCTCCAATACAATGGAGCTGAATGGCACTCTGCTTGTGGCGCTCAAAGCACCCAAAAAACACATTTGAGTTTTTTCAAATGTATGTTTTGGTGCTTTGAGCGTCACAAGCAGAGTGCCATTCAGCTCCATTGTAATCGGAGCGATGGCAGATATCTCTACAGCAGATTATCTTCAAGACTCTGCGAATCGCTCCCAAACGATCTGGATGGATGGAGAAAACTGTGAAAACATTTTTGGAGGCTGGGCTTTTTCTGGGAATCTGGGCTTGTGTCTCTGGTCCAATCAGAAGCAGCTAATAACCTTCTAGTGTGTACAATACCCTGCGCTGCTCCGTATCACACATATGCTTTATAGCTTCCGTGCACACATGTGTTTATGTGAGGTCACACCGGGGGGGGTGTACACTCAGAGGATGAGCAGGACTGTTTACATTGGCAGTGGATTCATTAGACATGATGCCTAGCTGTTTATGACACCATGGCAGGTTGTGTAACCGTCCTCGATGTTAAAGGGGCACTTCACCTAGAAATACTGATTTCCTTTGCACATAATCTCTCACACATCCAAGTTTGGATATGATGGCCACTGGTGATGTCATCTGGGACGTTGAATCCTTGTGTTGTGTTAATTACAGCGCCATGAAATGATGGTGATTGATGGAAGAGAAAATAGCTATAACTTGTCTTATAGGGACTGCTACCTTATCATTTCATTGAGCTCAAAGTATGGTGGCCATATTCAAACTCATTTACTCTCGATAACTGTCAAATTAAATTAATGTGCACGCAAAACTGCTTGTGAGTTTTTGGACGTGTGTGAGATTACGTGCAAAATAAATCGGCATTGTTTTTTGGCGAAGTGCCCCTTTTTAAATAGGCAGATAAATCAAATAATACGCTTTCATCTACGCGTCTTCCCACATTATTACTCCTCTGTGAGTGAATGAAAATATGCAGAAAGACCTCTTTTTAAATCTGGTTATTATGAGAGACTTAAGCATGTTCGTGAATATTACTGTGAGGCCAGAGATTATGCTCATCCTGTTACAGGAACTCATTCAGCATGAAAAAAATAAAGAGACTTGAGATGGAAAATATTAAAAAGTCTGTGGATCACTCAGCTGCTAGTGGACCGTTAGGGGGAAGCAGCCCTGCAGCCGAACACACTGTGGAGCCTCCTCAGTCACATCTCTGACGTACAGATGTCAGATGCACATAATATATACATATATATATATATACGTCACTGAGATGTGTTTGTACTTTGTATTTAAAAGAACACACCAACATTTGGGGAAATTAGCTTATCGTCTTCTCCAGTGAGAGACACGAAGATGGATACCAGTTTCCTCTCTGTGCGTTCAGTAGAAAGCCATCTGGCTGCACGTTAGCCTAGCTTAGCACAATGAATGGAAGCGGACACGTACGGGTAGCCTAGGCATTGTCCAACGAACACCTCTCCCGAAGGCTATCCGTACATGTCCGCTTCCATTCATTGTGCTAAGCTAGGCTAACATGCAGCCAGATAGCTTTCTACCGAACGCACACAGAGAGGAAACTGGTATCTATCTTCTTGTCTCTCTCTGGAGAAGACGATAAGCTAATTTCCCAAAATGTTGGCATTTTCCTTTTAATAACACAAATCTGTTTATGGGCAAACAAATAGCTCCCGGTGGGCTGTGATTATATATATTTTTTTTTTATCGTAGCTTTTCATATTTGGACTCCATTTAAGTCTCTCCTTGTCGTGCTTCTTGTGTCCATAACAGAGCTGACCCTGGGCCTGAGAGCCACGCCGTTCAAGAGCTCCCTGTCCAGCCTCTCCTCAGGATCCTCCTTCAAGGTACTGTACACTTTTGACGTAGTAGACGTATGTTTATATAAAATATGGTATGAAAAGCTTTCTGAATGTCGGTCGAAATGGGGTTATAAAATGCCTCAAAATACCCATTGAATTATTGTGAGTTCTGTTGAGGTTTAAAATTGCAACTTGACTCGGTTGAGTTCTGTTGTATTTAAACGTTTACATTTTTTTATACTCTGCTAATGTCACGCATCACGTTGCCTATAAAGGTGCCAAAAGCAAAGTGTCTGAGTAGCTTAATGAATGAGGGGCAAGAGGAGGGAGAGTAAACAAGAGAGAGAGAGACCACGGAGGAACAGTGTTTATCAAACACAGTGGGTAGCAGTGGTCACATCTGTCCATGTAGGGTATGAGAAACGGACAGTGGGAGGGAGGTGCTCTTGGCATTCCTCCTGCTCTCTCATTGGCCCACTGTGCCCACTCTGAGGTATCTAGAGAACACCGATAGGCCGATTCATCTGTCTCGTTGATAGCCCCGCTACTACTGTATGTGGCCGATTAATGAACATGTTTGCGCTACATACAGAAAAGAAGATAATTTGTTATTATTAAATTGTTGTATTTTTCTATATTTTATTCATTTTTTTTTTTTTTTATAAACGCACGTACAAAAACTAAAATGTGAGACTAAAAGCCACCAGACTGGTCCACAATAAAAAAAAAAAGAAAAAAAAACACTTCTTACATCATCACAGAAACGCCACACCGTTGTGCACATAGTACATGTCCACTGTTCCCAGGTCAGTCATTGGTCCATAACCACTATCCACATAAATCCAGATTATATTTAATTCCCAGAGATTCCAATGCTTTCTTCCATTTCTGCAGAAAAAGACGAGTTCGTCCATCCATGTGTTATTGTCTCCATAGTTACGACCTCAGACATCAGACTCATGGAAACAGAAGGGTCACCGTGATGTCAATAGTTGTATTTTATCGGATGCAAAAAAGAAAAATCATTATATTGCCCTGCTTTCTAAATATGGGCACAGAAGATCTGGTAAACGACACTAGTCTGTCTTCATATCTGTATTTAACCTCTCTGCTGCTGCCGCTGATGCTCTCTCCCTAAACCTTTAAACTACACACTGACACAAGTTCATCACCGCACTCTCTCTCTCTCTCTCGTGGGTCTGAAACCCAGAGCCCGGGAATCTCACCGCCTGTTGTCCGATTGGTCCAGAGAACAGTCGGGCTTGTTGGATGTTGATGGTGGTGATTGTTGAATGCACCCCCCCCCTCCCCTCCCTCCCGTCAGCTGCTTTAAGTTGAACGGACGGACAGGGTACAAACAACAAACCATAGCTGTGGTAACTGGACTTATTATATCTATCTGTGGTGCGAGCCGTGGTCCCCCGCCTCCTCGCTGCGGTGACCTCCGGAGGGCGGAGCAGCACAAGTGTCCTTCAGATGACTCCTCACCCTGCTCTCTCCTCCCTGCAGGGAGGTGTCCCGATGAATGAGGGAGAGTGGGGATTGAGTGTGTAGTCTTATTTAGCCTTGTGTGTGTGTGTGTGTGTGTGTGTCCCCTGTGGCGGGCGTAGCAGTAATCTGGTTATGGGATCAGGGCGCTGGTTAATTAGGGCTGTGTGGAAGCTGCCTCGGGCTGCAGGGTGAATTTAAAGTGTTGGACTGAGACCGTGGTGAGGCCTATAAGGAAAGACACACAGACACAGACACACACACACACACACACACACAGGCAGGTACAAACGCAAGAGGTTCTCACACCACAGACTGGAGACGGCAGGAGGAGGAGGACATCGATCCTGCGCAGGATGAGGTGTATGTTTGTTTGACTGAGCCAGCCAAGAGCCGTCAGGATTACTAAGTGTAGGTAACCTCTCTGTGTGTGTAGAGCGTTATTGTTTGTATTACAAGTTCAACTTTCTTTTTCTTTTTCTTCTCAAATTGTGAAATTGAGATTTTTGTTGTTGTTGCCGTTACCAAGGCCAGGCCAATAGCATGGGAATGATTAATATAGTAGGCTGTGGTGCATGGATCAGTTACGGCTAGTTGAGCCTTAAAATGGTCATTGTCCTCCTAACACTGCTGTCATTGGTCGCTGCAGGGTGTGAGTGTTAAGTCACTGAACCTGCCTCAGTGCATGGCATCACCAGGCTGTACTAACAGCTGTCATACTGTTATGCATAAAACTCAGTTGTCACGCAATAGGCCTAGTTTTAACGCCTTTTTGATGACTGCAGGTCTGTGACAATAACGTGGGTCTAACCCATCTCCCTCTCTAGCAGCTAAACTTGCTCTACCGGTCGCCTGATTACTTTTACCAACGGATTTCCAGTTCCGCGTTCGCGTTCTGTGCTCTGATTGGCCACTGACGTTTCTGGTCGCGCCAATCGTGTGACGCCTGTTTATTTCACCGGTTAAGCTTTAGGCACTCTTTCGAAGTTGGTTAAGGGTAGAGTTTGTCTTAGAGCAGGGCGATAGAACACCAGCCCTGATTCCATACTCTAACCTTAACCAACTTCGAAAGAGTGTTAAACTAGGCGTTAGGTAGTTTGCTGCTGTTCGAGGCGGAAATGGGCGCGTCACGCGATTGGGCGCACATGTCACATGACCAGAAACGTCAGTGGCCAATCAGATCGCACCAGAAACGTCAGTGGCCAATCAGATCGCAGAACGCGAACTGGAAATCCGTTGGTAAAAAACTAGACGCCTACCGGTCTCAGTGAGAGTTGCTAATGAGATTGTGAAAATACCATTACACACTATTGGTTAGAATGGACCAGGAAGAGAGCTCTACAAGACCTTCAGAGACTGATCCCTCGACGACCACCTGTCCTCTTGACTTTCCCTTATCTAGTGGAGGTTCAAGGCTGTGCGAGAGCTCAGGCAGGGTGCGAAACGTAGGGGGGATTTATCGGCATTAATGGGCTGTCAATCACAGACGATTCACTTAAATAAGTACTCCTTTTTCTACATTAGACAGTGAGCTGATTTGGCTGATTTGGCTGATTGTGCTAGAGTGTGCTCTATGCAGTACATTAGCTGTAGCCAGAGGCATTTAGTTGGCGTTTGTCTAATGAGCAGAGTAGATCCTCTACTACGGGTCTCTCTGATCTGTTTGGGTGGTCTGCGGTTCTCCTCGTGGTCTATCGTCGGCTCTTATCATCACCGGCTCCTCTGCCGTCTCCCAGCGGGACGACTTGTGTTCTTACTGGGCTTGCTGTGGCAGAGCATCACAACGTACGGTCCGTTGTGCCAAAGACGAGTCCTTTTTGAGTAGCAAAGGAAAGAAGGAGGTGCAGATAAGGAAGGGGAGGATGTGAAAGTCGGAGATCAAATAGGATCGATGCAGTGTAAAAAGATCGATTCATATTGCGATACTCTTATTTTGAAAATCCCCTGGTGAGCATATCCGCCCGGCCGCAACAACAATATATCCGTGTGTGTAGACGTTAGACAGCATTGCTTCAGAGTCGTCCTATTTTGCGACCCGAAATAAGTGCCTGTTGTTTTTTTCCCCACAACGGGTCAAATGCATCTAACATGCTTTCCATCCTCGCCATTCCTTTATGCCGCGTTAAATACCTAAATTAATGTTGCGTTAGCGTAAGCTAACTAAGCTAAGCTGATAATAATAATAATAATAATAATAATAATAATAATAACTTTATTTGTATAGCACTTTTCATACAGAGGTTGCAGTTCAAAGTGCTTCACAACAGTAAAAAATACAGACATGAGCGAGCATAGCAAGGTATGGTAAATCACAGTGTTTCACATTAGGATCTAGCATCCCAATAGGCTGTTTACAGTTTCATTCAGTAATACAAATAATAAAATAGTTTAAAATGATTAAGTTTAAAAATACTGTAGTCTAAAAATTATAAAATAGAACAGACATACAACAACAGTAAAAAATACAGGCATAAGCGAGCATAAAAATTAAAAATGTAAATAGCAAGGTTACAGTAAAATAGAACGGACATACAACAGGGTATTTGACATACACCAGCACAGTGTTTCACATTAGGATCTAGCATCCCAATAGGCTCTCTGTTTACAGTTTGATTCAGTAATACAAATAATCTTTTTTTTTTTTTTAATTATTCAGTTTAAAAAATAGTCATCAGTAAAAAGTGTGATAACCGACACATGAATTTGATAGGCAGTGTATACAAGTAGGCAGGGTAAGAATAGTGCAGGTAAGTACAATTTGTGTCAGGATATCCCTGATGTTTCTATAATAATATTTCCCCTTGCCACTAGGTGGTAGCAGATATCTATCTTCAAATATTTGCCTGCATTACCCCACAGTGAAATGCCTGAGCAAAGAGATAGGTTTTAAGCTGTCTTTTAAAGATGTCTAGCGAGTTGGCTTCTCTGATGTTTTGGGGTAGTTTGTTCCACAGTTTTGGGGCATAGTTGATAAAGGCTGCATTACCGATCCTCTTTTGACTGTTTCTGGGAGCCTCTAGTAGTCCAGCAGCTGATGATCGCAGTGTTCTTGCTGGCTTGTAATTTATTAGAGTGTTGGTGATGTAGCTAGGTCCCTGTCCATTTAGAGCTTTGTATGTAAGGAGAAGGACCTTAAAGTCAATTCTAAATGTTACAGGAAGCCAGTGTAAAGCAGCTAAGACTGGACTAATGTGCTCTCTCCTTTTGGTTCTAGTTAGCAGTCGGGCTGCAGAGTTTTGGATTAGCTGAAGCCTCTCTGTGGTTTTCTTAGGGAGACCTGTTAAAAGTGCATTACAGTATTCTAACCGGCTAGATATGAATGCATGAATTAGCTTCTCAGCATCGTTCTGATTAATAAATGGTCGTACTTTTGCTATATTTCTGAGATGGAAGAACAATGTTTTCGTCACTTTGCTAATATGAGAATTGAAGTTCAGTTCTGAATCTATGATAACCCAGAGACTAGTGACCTCAGATTTGATCCAAGGGGTTAGTCCTCCCAGGTTCTTTATTAATGTTTCTTTTTTAGTTTTGGGGTCGATAATTAGAATTTCAGTTTTGTTCTCGTTTAGTTTCAGGAAGTTCTTACTCCATTTATTTATTGCCAGTAAGCAGTCTGTAATGGAGCTAATCGCTGTATCATTTGGTTCAGCAGATATGTACAGTTGTGTATCATCCGCATAGCTATGGAAATCTACATTATGTTCTCTGATGATATCACCCAGCGGTAACATGTAAAGGGAGAAGAGTAAAGGACCTAAGCAACTCCCTTGTGCAACTCCATAGTTGTTGTCGTATATATCAGACATGTGATCTCCTAGTTTAACATAGAATTTCCTCCCTCTGATGTATGTTTTAAACCAGCCTAGCACATGTTCTGAGAAACCGACATGGTTTTCAAGACGATCGATTAGAATATCGTGATCGATTGTATCAAATGCTGCACTGAGATCTAGCAGGATAAGGATGGAGATCTTATTCTCGTCAGAGTTTAGCCTGAGGTCACTGATTATTTTGGTGAGGGCAGTTTCAGTGCTATGATATTTTCTGAATCCCGACTGAAATTCTTCTAAGATGTTGTTTTCTTCAAGAACGGAATTTATTTGAACTGAAACTATCTCTTCAAGTACTTTACTAATGAATGGTAGGTTGGATATTGGACGATAATTTGCCATTTCATTACTATCCAAGTTAGTTTTTTTTAGTAATGGCTTTACAACTGCTGTTTTAAAGGCATCTGGGAAAATACCAGTTCTAAGGGAAGTGTTTATGATATCTAGCACAGGGCTTGAAACACTATTAAACACCCGTTTGAAGAAAGCTGTAGGTATAGGGTCAATGTCTGAGGTGGAGGAGTTACATTCTGAGACAGTTTTGCAGAGTACATCTAATGTGATGCATGTGAATCTTCTCATGGTTACATTGCGCGGTTTGCTGCAATCAGCTTTATTTCCATCATGAGTAATGCTGGCCCTGATCAAGGTTATTTTGTTGTTAAAGAATAGTGCAAGTTCTTCACACTTAACCGTTGATGACTGAGGAGGTGTAGGGGCAGTGTTGAGTAGTACATTAATAGTGGAAAAAAGGATTCTGGAGTTTCCAGCATTTTCTGTAATGATTTTAGAGAAGTAGTCTTTCCTTGCTAAGCGGATGGTTTTATTATAAGCAGTTAAAGCATCTTTGTATTATATCACAGCATGGGCCATAGAGCCATAGAGAGAACAGCAGAGGTCCATTAGGGACTGGGAAGGACTGCATTCTCGAGACAGCGCCACTACCAGGATCTGGCCGGTACTGCACCTTCAGACTCCCTTTTCCCAATAGGGTCCAGCTGCAGCACCGGAGATGTTCTCTCACGGGCAACTTCCGCCAGCCACACGACATTTCTGCCGCTGACAGGACACGCGCTGATTGGCGGAAAGTACGGAAGTATCTCGAAGTACGTCTGATGTATCTCGATGTACGTCTGACGTTTCTCTACGTCCTTTACGTCTGCGCTGACGTGCGGTTGTTGAGAGTGATTGATTGAAGAGTTCCTTGTTCCATGAGAGGGGGGGGGGGGCTTGTATTGATCAGGTTAGTAGATATTGTACCGATCAGGTATTACAGATCATATCACTCAAAATAGAGCTGCCAGACTCACTCTTCACTGCTCTATAAGGAATAGTGTGGAGGGAATGCATGCTAGACTGTCGTGGATGAGGGTGGAGGAGAGACTAGCATGCAGTTTGATTAGGTTTTTAAAGAACATTTGTACCTTGGGTAAACCCACTCAATTGTATTCTATGCTTTTATCCACCAATGATAGACATGACCATAATACCAGACATGCTTCAAGTAGTCTCTTCACCCTACCTCTGCCTAGAACCAACGCTCTAAAGAAAACTGCAATGTATAGAGCCATAACATACTGGAATAGGATCCCATTACATATTATACGGACGGAAAACAAGGACAGTTTCAAAAATAAACTCAAAGGAGCCATAATCCGGAAGGAAATTAATATATGTCATGCATGAGTGTATGCTGCAGCCATGTTATCCAAAACTTCTTCTGATTACTTTGTGTCTTTTTTCTTTTCTTTTTAAAGGTATGGTGAAATTGATGTTTTAGTAACATTGATGAGCATTCTAAAAGCAATTCTTAAAAATATTCCATTTTAAAAACAATCTTAAATTGTATTTAACACTGTATTTTGTTTTGTTTTTTTGTTTTCTGTTTCTTTGCTTGCATGTAATTTTAGCCATCTTAATTGTATGTTGAGTACTGGCTTTTAATAATTCTGTTTTTCAATAATTGTTTTTGTATGTTTTTTTTGTGTGGACCCCAGGAAGACTAGCTGGTTGCCATGGCACCAGCTAATGGGGATCCGTAATAAAATAAAATCAAATCGCTTAGATCAATAACACTTGTGTTACCTAAAAGCTGTAAATAGTCTCCCTGGAAGAAGAGATCTTGTATCTCAATGGGACATTCCTGGATAAATAAAGGATAAATAAATTGATTGATTGATTGAAAACTTTATTAACAGATTGCAGAATGGGTACAGTACAGTACAGCTCAATACATACAATTGTTAAGGGGATGCAGACCAGAGAAAGACTTTCGTCTTGTTTACATCAGGGTCCCCCATTTTCAATTCATCATAACATATATGACATACACGACATACAGATAGACAGTACTGCTACATCTATACATTTATGACATACCAGATTTGCAAATACAGTATTGTTTGTGATACAAAAAGAGTCCAGAAAAGAGAGTATATACATTTGACGTAGAAACTGTACATTGGAGGAGGTTGGGTAGGTGGGGGGGGGGGGACTGTACATTGGAGGTGGGGGGGGGGGGGGGGGGGGGTCGGGTAGGAGGGGTGGGTGGGTGGGGGACACTGTACAACTGTACAAGCAAAACTGTACATTGGAATATTGACAAAACCATACTTGGTCATTTACTGTACACAGGAATGAGAAACAGTCTAAATGGGTTTTACCATTTTAGTTTATTTCATGCGGATATGATCTGTAATACCTGATTGGTACAATATCTACTAACCTGATCAATACAAGCCCCCCCCCCCCCTCTCATGGAACAAGGAACTCTTCAATCAATCACTCTCAACAACCGCACGTCAGCGCAGACGTAACGGACGTAGAGAAACGTCAGACGTACTTCGAGATACTTCCGTACTTTCCGCCAATCAGCGCGTGTCCTGTCAGCGGCAGAAATGTCGTGTGGCTGGCGGAAGTTGCCCGTGAGAGAACATCTCCGGGGCTGCAGCTGGAGGCTACTCCCTTTTCCAGCCAAAATACAGCTCTGTGACAGTGAATAGGATATTAATATCGAGGGGGGAAAAAGAACCAAAAACAGTGAACAGGAGGTTTTTTTTGTATTAAAAACAATAGATTGTTTTTCATTTAAATGTCTGGAAGAGCTCAAAAATAAAAATGTCAAATGATATTTCCATTGCTTTTTTTTGTTGATTTAAATGTTACTGATTGTGTTAAATGGGCATATAATATCGTCTCGTATCGATCGCAGGCACCTGAATCGAATCGTATCGTATCATGGCAGACTTTGTGATATCGGAAAATATTGTATCATTGTCCAAAGAATCGATATCGTATCGTATCGTGATGAAACTGGTGATTCCCACCCTACTATGATTGTGAAATTGGTATTAAAATTTTCTCTATGTGATATTAAAAAGTCTTTGATTTAACTTGTTGAACCCTGCAGAATACCCTGTATTAAGAGAGAGAAAGAGTGAGAACAAACGGAGGGGGTCGAATGCCATGTTGGGACTCTTAGCAGTGATGGTATATTACAGATGAGTAAGACATTGATTGGAGTTATATCGACCGCGATGCCGTTGCCCAACAGCTGCTCACATTAATCTCCGCCACCCCGTCCAGGGTTGACCGCAGCCCCCCCCCCGGTGGCCTCGGTACGTTCGTATAAAGAACGCTGTGACTTTATGTACACAAGGTGACGATGGACGCCCATTGTCTCTCTCCCAGCGGGCGCAGAGATTACAGCAGATCCCCGGGTCACACTGGCGAGGTGTCGTATGGACACGGACACAAGCCCACTGTCACTGACGGCCCGTCACCCCAGGCCTCACGGTCACACGGAGGAGGATAAGCTCCCCCATTGTTAAACAACACACTGACACACGACGGCTACCCAACGAACCAGTTCACATGCGTCCCACACTGAACGCATGACCCCCGGGTTCCTGGGTTCGTGTCGGACAAAAAGAGGCCGAGAGAGGGTCTTTTTGTTTTGGACGGATGAGATTCATTAGTGGGGTTTTTTATTAGCGAAACAAGCCGCTAAGTCTGAAGCGCCGTGTTTTTATCCCCTCCTGCCGTTTTATTGCCAAGAAGATTGGAGCCTGTTCTCCGAGAGCATCTCTCCCTTTGTGCCGCGCGGCCCGTCTCTGGAGCGGAGCCAGGCCGGAATCTCTCTAGCCTCTGCTTTATTGCTGTGCTCTCTGGCCGAAGCTGTAGGACGGTATTTTTAGAAACACTCTTGTAAAAAGGCAGCAGAGGGGTTCACAGGGGCCAAAGATATTGTCTCTTATGTGAGACGGATGATCTGTTCACTTCTGTTTTGATTAGAACAACATCACAGGCGTCACGCGCTACTGACTGGCGCACTTTCACGCGCAGCAGAGCGCGGTCTCCGTAGAGCATATTCTGCTCCATCGACTGCCTCTTCTGAAGTCCTCTGAAGTT
This sequence comes from Notolepis coatsorum, assembly GCF_963971535.1. NCBI lineage: Eukaryota > Metazoa > Chordata > Actinopteri > Aulopiformes > Paralepididae > Notolepis > Notolepis coatsorum. Next base: position 88,840,496 of record NC_140174.1, on the reverse strand, counting down.
CAGCGGGTAGAGCACACGGCACACTTAACACTCCCGGGGTCAGGGGTTCAGTCATACTGGCGATATATACTGTATGCGTTTGTGACGACGTAAAGGGTTTACTTTGATGATTGTGTCTCAATCCACCAAACGGCACATGTCGGTGTCCCTCTCTGCCGGTGTGTGGTGGGTGAGTGGAGGGCGACGTCCTTGGTGAGGCCTGACCCACTTCCCGCTGCTTAGTCACGGGTCTCTGCTCTCCACTGAGAGAGACGGGGGGGGGGGGGGGGGGGGGAGAGAGACGGAGAGGGGGGGGAGAGAGAGAGACGGAGAGAGGGGGGGATGGGGAGAGGGAGAGAGAGAGAGAGGGGAGAGAGAGAGCGAGAGAGAGAGAGGGCGGGAGGGAGGAAGAGAGAAAGAGGAGGGAGAGAGGGGAGGGGGAGAGAGAGAAGGGGGGGGCTGTGTTCTTCCTGGAAGCTTCCTGGCAAGTCCCAGGAAAAAACACTGTTAAACCACACGGTCTCACCTGACCTGTCAGTCTCTCTCTGTCTCTCTGTCTCTCTGTCCCGTGGAGGAATCCGGAGGATTACAAGGTGTTTGATGACTGACCACTGTGTTATGCCCATCGCAATTTTCATTAGGGCTCAGACGTTTCACATAACGTTTTTACAGAGACGTGAATAGATTGTTAACTGGGTCAGTAGAGTATCCACAAACTATGTTCTATTATTCTATTATATTAAATGTTTTCCCATTTACTGTCTCGCATGCAAATACGATGATAATGTAGTCTTTTGATTATGTAATGCATTGTGTGCCATTATGTCACCTTGCACTTTAACTCCGCTTGGAGACACACAGGCAAAATTGATAGATACGTGCACATTAAATATTTAACTGTATGAGGAATGCACACAGTCGTAAAGCACAGGCGCGTATCAACACTCCCCGACGCTGGATTCATCCTGACACAAAACACTCAAGGCATGCAGCGGGAACTCTGGGCAGCAGCTGCACTCAGATTCACATCACTCTGTCCGAAATACTACAGCCTGAGCTGTCCTCTCCCAATACTACAGCCTGAGCTGTCCTCTCCAATACTACAGCCTGAGCTGTCCTCTCCCAATACTACAGCCTGAGCTGTCCTCTCCCAATACTACAGCCTGAGCTGTCCTCTCCCAATACTACAGCCTGAGCTGTCCTCTCCCAATACTACAGCCTGAGCTGTCCTCTCCCAATACTACAGCCTGAGCTGTCCTCTCCAATACTACAGCCTGAGCTGTCCTCTCCAATACTACAGCCTGAGCTGTCCTCTCCAATACTACAGCCTGAGCTGTCCTCTCCAATACTACAGCCTGAGCTGTCCTCTCCAATACTACAGCCTGAGCTGTCCTCTCCAATACTACTGAGCTGTCCTCTCCCAATACTACAGCCTGAGCTGTCCTCTCCAATACTACTGAGCTGTCCTCTCCCAATACTACAGCCTGAGCTGTCCTCTCCAATACTACTGAGCTGTCCTCCCCAAGAATCCTCCCACAGTCAGTCAGGACTGGTCCCCAAGCTCTCTCTCACTCACTCACTCACTCACTCACTCACTCACTCACTCACTCACTCACTCACTCACTCACTCACTCACTCACTCACTCACTCACTCACTCACTCACTCACTCACTCACTCTCTCAACACACTCAACTCACTCAACTCACTCCACACTCAACTCACTCAACTCACTCCACACTCAACTCACTCAACACACTCCACACTCAACTCACTCCACACTCAACTCACTCAACTTACTCAACTCACTCACTCACACACACCGATCACCAGGTCTAATATCACAGTCTTTGCTTCAGAGGGTGTCATCCCCTCCGGAGATCTGACGCCTGAGCTCAACTGACCCAACTTGTCAGGCTTCAGAGGGCTGGAGGTTGGTCAGAAACAGGTTTCAGGTTAGTTTAGCTCCAAAGTTGGGCTCTTTTCAGCTCGGCCAACGCTCGGGAGCCAATGCCCAAAAGCCCCAGTCGCCTGCCAATCGAGGTGTGAAGGACAAGAGTTCTAAATAAAAGGAGGGTTGAGAGCGGGAGGGGAGGGGGGAGGGTTCTGAATTGTTGCCACCAGTATCCCACCCCTCAGGCCCCCACCGTTCCCCCAGGCCTCCCTGGCTCAGTGGAATAATGGCTGGGCCTGTGATAAATAGGCATGTCTATGGCACCTGAGGAAAAAAAAAGGGGGGTAGGGGCCACTGCTGCCTTGGAAACGGGATTCCATGCATGCTCATTGGCTGTCAGGGTGTCGGCCACTGAAGAGGGGAGATTTGTTGGGAGTATAAAGAACGTGTGTTGTTTTGGAGGGTCTCTATAGACACACAGGCACAGAGGCAACCCGCCGGTCCTCTCACTGGTTTCTCTGTTGTTGGATCCCAACTTTGAAATCTCCACGACACTCTGGTGGATTTAAAAGCAAAGGAGCATCGCGTCCTTCCATCTTGCCCTAACGGGGACGTTGGAGACGTCTTGTGACCCTCTTGAGTGCAGCTGCCGTGGCCATGCCTGGGGTGAACCTCGACCTCCTCCCTGCCTCCGAGGCTCCGGACGCGGTGGACAGCCCCTGCACCGAGTCCGGCCTCGAGGCCGTGATCGGAGATCTGCTCGCTCAGGATCGGGTGGCGGAGGAGGAGGAGGAGGAGGAGGAGGAGGATGATGAGGGATGCGGAGGAGGCAATTTTGAGCTGACGCTGCGCTGCGCAGTGGGAGAGATCCACAGCGACCTGCAGGCCTTCGGGAAGCGAGTGGACGCGCGGCTGGAGGAGGCGGCGGCGCGGGTGGCCCCTCTGGCCGAGGCCCTGGCCAGCCTGCAGGGGGAGAACCTGAGGCTGCGCATCCAGCAGGAGAGGCTGGTGAGGCAGGTGGAGGCTCTGTGCCGGGCGGCGGGGCTGCCCCAACCCTCGTTGTACGCCAGCGACGGACGCTCGTACACGCCGCCATGTGACACCACCGACGCTCCCTCCTCTCCGGAGCCCACGTCCTCCGGTCTCCAGGACTCCGGGTCCGTATCCAATGGGACGCCTAAGCGAGCCCCTCGTCGGAGGTCCGAGGCGACGCCGCACCCTCCCACCTTCTCCCGTCGCTCCATGTCCTCTCCTTCTCTGACAGCGGATCTTCCTCGGAGGAACAGCATGGTACGGCTCTGTGCGCTCCTCCTGTGGCCTAGACGCCACCGCTTAGGTTGGAATCATGAACCCCTGCTAAAGGAACACGCCCAACATTTTGGGAAATTAGCTTAGATACCAGTTTTCCTCTCTGTGCGTTCAGTAGAAAGCTATTTGGCTGCGTGTTAGCCTAGCTTAGCACAATGAATGGAAGCGGACATGACCGGTTAGCCTTCAGGGAGAGGTGTTAGTTTGCTAAGCTAACCGGTCATGTCCGCTTCCATTCAGCGAGGTTAACGATTCCCGGTCCAATGGGTTGAACGTGCCGTGGCTTCAGATGGGCAGGAAGGAAAAGCCGCCCCTGGGATGTTATGTGGCCACGATGTGGTCCTGTCTGTCTGCCCACTTTGAGCTGACGAGGGGTTCCATCATTCTACGTCTCCGTTGTGTATCACTCCACGTGATCCCCTCCCTCTCCTTCATCACTATCGCTTCATTGGTCCCCAGGTTGTGCTTGTTGTGTGTGTGCCTGGGAAGTTTTCCAACCATTTAAAACACCCTGGGTGTGCAGTCATGTCCTGGCAGTGCCCGCAATGTGGGTGAGAGTGCAGATATCTGATCTATCGGGAGAAATGTAATGAGAGGAGAGACTTCCTGCCGTGGGGACAATGTGTTGTGTCTGTTAATCCTGTAAACATCAGCCTGGCTGTGAGACTCGCTGATTTGCTGCCCATAATCGCGCCTCTATAGGTCACTCTCTTTCTGACAAAGGTCCTAAACATTATCTTGGGCTTTCAGGAGCTTATTAACCTATGATCTAATATAATCCTCTCCTGCCATTTCCAATGTTACGATCCCTAGCATGTCAGAATCCCTGAGTCGGAATCGGGAACACATTATTCTTTTTTTTGTATCTACTTTTTCTCCCAATTTTTCTATTTTTCTCTTGTCCCCAATTTCGTATTGTCCAATTCTACCCTCCCCTGTCTCGAACGCTGTTAGGCCATGCCTCCCACAAGCCGGCTGCAATGTGGACAAAGTCTTGCATCACGTGTCCCCTCCGGTACTCGAGGAGGCAGCCGTCGCATCTTTTCACCTGCACAGCGCGATCTCTCAGCGGCGAGGGTCTGCGTGGGAGGGACACGCCGCCCTCGTCGCTTCCTGATTCTACTGCGCAGGCGCACCAACCGACCTGTAGGAGTCGCTGTCCACAACGTCTGATCCCCACCCACCAGCTTCCCACCCCCTAACACTGCCAATTGTATTAGTATGAACGACCAGCCAAGCTGGTAGCAACACCGAGAGCTGGGCTCGAACCCAGCATCTCCTGCGTTGGTGGCGAGCGCCTTGCCCACTTCGCCACCTAGCCGCCCCTGGAACACATTATTCTTGACAGACAATAAATGTGAAGGAATTTGTCTTGGTGCCACTAGTGCAGAGATATAAGAACTTCACATAACACACTGACATATATATATATATATATATATATATATATATATATATATATATATATATATATATATATATATATACTAAATATATCTGGTTTATGAGAAACAATGAAATGTAAGGCGCGTCCCAGCCAGGCCTACAGTATGTCAGGGGGCCATGTGAGTTCCTGAACTGTGTTGTCCAGGGCGTTTGGGACAGCTGTGTTGTGACTGGTCTCCATGGAACGCAGCCAAAGACATGGCAGCTTAAACGGCTTTACTCTCCCTAACCTCTGCTGCCCTCTAATTACTCTAACCGGCAAATGGTCCAAAGCCCACAATCTGTAGATGGCATTATAGATAACTCATAACGGTTTCCAATATAGTGGGTATGGGATAAGTTATGACTATGATATGCCTTAAGATTCCATCTGGCTGTACATGGATGTAAAATCACAAATATACCCATAGGTCTGTCTGATCTTGGTTAGCAGAGAACTCTGGTGCTCTTGACGTGTGTCTGATCTTGGTTAGCAGAGGACTCTGTCGCTGGACTCTGGCATGCGTTTTTCCATGCTGCATGCATCGATGACATTTTGAAAGATGTTGAGCGGGTATTTGCAGTATTATCTTCAGATCTCCAGCTGGACGGAGCCCCTAGTCCAGTCTAATGCAGCAGAGACAGCTGGGCTCCGCCTGTCAGGTGCTCCGGCATGAGTGATGGACTTCATTTGCGGTTCATTCTTTCCAAAGCTTTAATGTGTGACAGCTGATTGACACAGCCTTTCCTTTTATGAGCTCTTACATAAACCAGTCGGAGCTGTTGACTATTCTGTCACAGTGGTTTGAAATGTGTTCTAGAGTAAAAATAAAAAACAACATTATTTCCCCCCGTTTTGGGCTTCGAAAACAAACAAAAAAACGCAGCCGTGTAGCAATGCGTCCAATGATTAAGATGCAGGAGCATGGGGAATCATGGCTAGCATCAATTAAAGTGTGAATACTATTGTAACACGAGGAATTCGCTCACTCACCCCCGCCCCGCCCCCCCCCCCCCCCCCATCCCCCAGCCACACACATTCTCATAGTGCTTCACTAAGAGACCGCATTTGTGTCTGTGTTTGTTTGCCTGCGCCGTGTCCAGAAAAGCATTCCTCTGCGGTCAAGTGGCTCTCAGTCCGGCACGTCCCCTGGGCCAGGCCCTAAAAAACCAGGACCCGCTCTTGATTACATTGTCCCTCCCCAGGCCTGGCCAGAGAGGCCTGCTGGGTACAGTGCCAGCTGTCGGGGCTATATCTATATCTGGCCCTGGACTCGTTTGCAACAAGAGCAATAAAGCCAGGGACTACCAGACTATACCTGTGCACTGCAGCAGCCATCTGGCACCATGCAGGAAATATAAAAGTTGTTATCCATATGTGATTCTTTTTAAATAACCGCTGGACAGCCGGGCCTGTGTTAATAATGGAATATATAGTGTGATGTTTACGTCTCGTCTTCAACATGTGCCTGTTCAGCGTATTGTATATTGTAGTACACAGAAGCCAGAGGTTCCGCTACGACAGCTCCTTGTACGGTACATGTGCTTATTATGTGGCGTGGTGCATTCCTGCACCCTTATACTGTAGGAGGGACTGGAATGTTTTCCTATTGAGTTTATGTTAACGCTGCTCTCCAGAACTATAGCCGTAGCTCTGCTTTGTCCCACGGAGCGTGTAGCCTCTCTCTCTCTGTCCACGGCAGCCTTGTTCTGTCTAAATACGGCGTCGGTGAGAGCTTTCGGTCCTGCTGCTCTCTTTCCCATACATCTACGTGAGAGCGAGGAGACCGGAAGAACAGGGATGATGATGATGATGAGAGGGTAGTCTCGGTACGAGAGAGAGTGCTCCATTTGTTTAGATAGAAGAATAGTGCGAGAGCGAAGACAGACACACACACACACACACACACAGTAGCGTGGAGCGGAGTGCTCACTCTGTCTCCTACAGACTCCGAGGTCAAGTGTCGTCTCGACTCTTGGAGACGGCCGCCTACCTCCCCTCCCTTCCTCCTGCCCTCCTGCTCCGCCTCTCCGGCCGTCTCCGTCCTGCCACTCTGCCAGTCTCCGTGTGCCGCAGAGCTTCGCATTTTCCCACTAGCCGCGGAGCGCTCGGCGTTGCACCGGATTGGTGCGTGGCTTTGCAAGGCCCAGGGGTAGCTTTAGCTGGTGAAAGCACAGAAGACCAGCCATGGTTATATGATGTAACTTGCAAGTGGATTGTTAAAATACTGAGGGATGGACTATTTCAAACGGGCTCTAATCAAGTGTCTCTGTGTGTGTCTCTGTGTGCGTGTGTGTGTGTGTCTTTGTGTGTGTGTGTGTGTCTGTGTGTGTCTTTGTGTGTGTGTGTGTCTCTGTGTGTGTCTGTGTCTCTGCTGCGTGTGTGTGTGTGTATGTTTGTGTCTCTGTGTGTGTCTGCGTGTGTGTGTGTGTGTCTCTGTGTATGTGTGTGTCTCTGCGTGTGTGTATGTTTGTGTCTCTGTGTGTCTCTGTGTGTGTGTGTGTGTGTATGTGTCTGTGTTTGTGTGTGTCTGTGTGTGCGTCTCTGTGTGTGTGTGTGTCTCTGTGTTTGTGTGTCTGTGTGTGTGTGTCTCTGTGTTTGTGTGTCTCTGTGTGTGTCTGTGTGTGTGTGTGTGTCTGTGTGTGCGTCTCTGTGTGTGTGTGTGTCTCTGTGTTTGTGTGTCTCTGTGTTTGTGTGTCTCTGTGTGTGTGTGTGTCTGCGTGTGCGTGCAGATGGAGACGGAGCCTGTGGTGGCCTCGGCGCCCGTGTTCGCGGTGGAGCCGTCTGTCCAGGTGGCCGGCCACACCTTCCCCAACAGCTCCTCCGCCACTCCGGCCAAACCCGAGGAGCGCTCTGGGAAGATGAGCGCCGAACAGCTGGCCGCCATTGAGGACGAGGAGCTCCTTGACAAAATGGTACTTCATTCGCAATCCTACCAATCGGACTTAGATATACAAGCTATATATATATATATATATAAAACTTGGGATTATCATGGATTTATTTATAATATACCGGTATATATATATATACTGCATATATACCTATCCCCTTCACCGCATATATATATACCTATCCTCACCTGTCTGTACTTACCTGCCCATAGTCCTTTACTATATCTATATCTGTCCATATCCTACCCTTACTAGTTACACTGCTGGCCAGTAGTAGTCATACTGTCTTTATTTATTATACTACAACTCTGTACATGCTATCTGATTAGCACTACACTCGGTAGTACTCATTTGTATATTTCAAGTTTTTTCAAGTTTCAAGTTTCTTTAATAGTTGTCATACAGAAGTACAGAATACTTTTGTACAAAATGCTTCTTACTGTTGCGCTCCAGAGACTGTGCATGACAAGATAAGTATGAAATAAAAACATAGTAAAAATTAGAAGAAAAAAAAGAGGTCACAGTGTTCAGTTTAGACATATGTACAATGTTCGTAGACGTAGTTACCATACAATATACAATACTGTGCAGTGTACTAATATACAATACTATATAGTGCAAGGCATAAATGGACGAGGTGCAGTTTAGGTACAATTCACACATTAAACTGGGTATTTTGTACCCAGTTTAATCACCTGTATGTTGCTGTTGCACTTTACTGCAACATTTGCACTCTGGTTGGATGCCAAACCTCTTTTCGTCGTACTGTGCTTGTGCTGCACGATGATGACAATACATTTTGAATGTAATCTAATATACATGGTGTGACGCTGTAGTCGTGTGCTGGTGGAAAGCGGCCTATATTTGGAAAGGTCTCTCAGAGGCCCGACGTGTCGTTGAGTTCTGTTGTTTCCGTACGGAGACGATGTTGGCACTGCGTGTGTACCGTGTACACATGCAGGGGAATGCCGTGTGTTTGTCTGAGGACTGACCTCTCTCCTCGTTCTTTCCGTCCTTCTGTACATCTGTCTTTTGTTTTCTGGTCCCGGCAGCTCGACGAGTCCAAAGACTTTGAGGAGAGGAGGATGATCCGCGCCGCCATGAGGGAGCTGCGCAAGAGAAAGAGAGGTGAGGTTTGAGGCAAAGCCGCTCTCTCTCTCTCTCTCTCTCTCTCTCTCTCTCTCACATCTCATCCCCAGAAGATATCTCCCTTATCTCTCTATTTCTATTTTCTTTCAAACCCTCTCTCTCTCTCACATCTCATCCCCAGAAGATATCTCCCTTATCTCTTTATTTCTATTTTCTTTCAAACCCTCTCTCTCTCTCACATCTCATCCCCAGAAGATATCTCCCTTATCTCTTTATTTCTATTTTCTTTCAAACCCTCTCTCTCTCTCTCTCTCTCTCTCTCTCTCTCTCTCTCTCTCTCTCTCTCTCTCTCTCTCTCTCTCTCTCTCTCTCTCTCTCTCTCTCTCTCTCTCTCTCTCTTGCTCTCTCTCTGTGCCAGCCCCCATCATTTGAATACAAATGTTTAACCTGCAGATACCCCGTCTCTCTCTCCAACCTCTTCTGTATTACCTCTTATCATTTTTGTCATCAACCCCACTGCTTTCAATTAAGTTTTTCCCGTTTAGCAATGCTGCTGTCTACCACCTCCCCACAGATTTAGTCAAGTCAAGTCAGCTTTAATTCTATAGCACGTTTACAATGACTAAAAGCCACCCAAAGTGCTTTACAGGTAGAACACAATAAAAAAAAACATACAATACAGTAACAAATAAAATACACAAGATTACAGTAAAAGGTATAGTACACTAAGAAACAAGAGCAAGGTGCAATATAAAAAGAGACAAGAAAAATAGATAAAAAGTCCAGAGTAACAGCAAACGTAATGTACAGGTGGCTAACTCTGATCCAAAGCCAGGGAGAAAAGGTGTGTTTTAAGCAGTGGTTAAAGGCCTCTAGGCTCTGGGCAGATCTAATGTGGGGGGGGCTGTTCCAGAGCCGAGGGGCTGCAGCAGCGAAGGCTCTGTCCCCCCTGGTTTTGAGCCTGGTCCTGGGCACCTCCAGCAGCAGCTGGTCAGCAGACCTTAGGGCTCTGGATGGGGTGTGGTGGCGCAGGAGCTCAGCCTGGTACAATGGAGCCAGCCCATTCAGAGCTTTTAAAACAGTCAGCACTGAGCAGTCATTTAAAATCAATACGGAAACGGACGGGGAGCCAATGGAGTCATATTGCCGAACCTGCTGCCAAATCATCCGTTTCCGTGCTCTCGATTCTCTGCTCTCATTTCCATCTTCTTTCCGTCCGTTCTGCCCTTTCAGAGGCCGTGCTGGGATGTTCTCAGCAGGAGATAGGTAGGCCCGGTCGTTGTGTGCAGTGTGGATTAACAGCCCTGGATGTGCCTGCATTGCATTTGCATTCTTTTTTTTATGTAAACATCCTCTCATCGTCAAACCTGTACAGTTGTTTTGTTAAACGCACTTTGCACGACAACATTTAACAGTGTTATTAATAATCACGAGAAGGAAAGACATTTGAACGGTAGAACACAGAACCTGGTTGGTGGACGATGAAAGTTATGTTAACGGAACCGTTAAAGTGGTATTTTCTTGTTAAAATAAGTGTTAAGTAGCTCTACATTCCCGACAGCCTTCACTGATATAGATTGTCTGGTCGGTAACATGGGTCTCCCAGTCCCCTCCACTCTGCAGTAAACACAAAATAAATTTTCTGGTATCCAATCCCACTTTATCCAAACAGGTTAGATTTATTTTTTTACTTATTCCAAGAAATCTGGCCCGGTCAAATTCGCTGGCAGATTATTTTACTTGTTTCAAGCACCTATTTGTTTTTAATTTCTTCTTTTTGTCTCTCTCCTCATTGGATAAAGTGAGAACTGGATACCAGAAATTGCATTTTGTGTTTACAGCAGAGCGGAGGGACTGTGAGACCCACGTTACTGACCAGACACTCTATACCAGTGATGGCTGTGGGAATGTAGAGCTATTATTTTAACACGTAGACCACTTATTTTAACAACCACCTGCAGCACCTTTTTAACATGCATGAACGTAGACGTTTGCGTCTTGGATTTGAAGTGCACTCACCCGCCAGTCAAGAGTGTGTATTTAAATGTGTCACGGTCGGTCCGGCATCGCTCTCTTGTCTCGTGACAAACACACACACACGGCTCCATATGATTTCACCTAGTCTCTGTTTGTACTGAGCCCACTGTTATGAGAGTCCTAATGGCGTTCCGAGCTCTTGGGTCAGTGCCAGTGAAACCGTAGAAGGTTCTGTGCACTCTGTGCCTTCTCCTCTCACTCTGATCTGTTCCCCTTGCCTTCCCGGTATCTACATCATCCGGTACAGGATCTTATCTGGTGCCAAGCGAGTGTTTACCTAAGTGAGGAATAACATGTCGTAATGTGTTTTTCAAAACCGCTGGGACTTAAGGTAGAGGAGCAGGTAAGACTGGGGCGATTCGTTCCAGAGTGTACCGGTGCTACTGGTATTCAAGGTATCTGTTTTTGGACACCGATTGTTGGTCTTGGCTTCAGCTGTCGGCAGGCGATGGACATAGTCTCTTTGTGCCCTTTGATCTGTTATGTTTGTGCAGCACATTTTAGCCTCCGCCACAAGCCCCCGCCCCCCGATGGCTGTTTGTCCTCCACCTGCGGAGCGGCTGCGCTTGTTCAAAGGCTTTTATATGGCACCGCTGTGGAAGGAATCCTCAAATATGGAAGCAGTGTTTAATCTGGCATTGTAGCGGCTCGGATGACTCTGCCGTCGGCTCGACTTAAGACCCCTTTGTCCTCCTCCTGTTTTTCCACTGACATCATCCCTCATCACTCCCGTCTCTTTCCGTCTCCTCCATCCAGACCAGAGGGAGAAGGAGCGCGATACCCGCCTGCAGGAGCTCCGGGCCCAAAGGGAGAAGGGCCGTGCGGCAGGAGGAGGAGGAGGAGGAGGCGGCGGCGCAGGGGAGGTGGTGACGAAAAAGGTGGAGAAGTCGGCAGACGGCTCCACCCTCAGCCAAGTCACCAAGACGGACCGTTTCAACCATTCTGGTAGTTATGAGAGCTTTAATGAGAGCTTTAACCAGTCTGGTAGACATGAGAGCTTTAACCAGTCTGGTAGACATGAGAGCTTTAACCAGTCTGGTAGACATGAGAGCTTTAACCAGCTTTAACCAGTCTGGTAGACATGAGAGCTTTAACCCGTCTGTAGACATGAGAGCTTTAACCAGTCTGGTAGTTATGAAGTTTTAACCCGTCTGGTAGACATAAGAGCTTTAACCCGTCTGGTAGACATGAGAGCTTTAACCCGTCTGGTAGACAGAGCTTTAACCCGTCTGGTAGTTATGAAGCTTTAACCCGTCTGGTAGTTATGAAGCTTTAACCCGTCTGGTAGACATGAGAGCTTTAAGCAGTCTGGTAGACATGAGAGCTTTAACCAGTCTGGTAGTTATGAAGCTTTAACCAGTCTGGTAGTTATGAAGCTTTAACCCGTCTGGTAGTTATGAAGCTTTAACCCGTCTGGTAGTTATGAAGCTTTAACCCGTCTGGTAGTTATGAAGCTTTAACCCGTCTGGTAGACATGAGAGCTTTAACCCGTCTGGTAGTTCTGAAGCTTTAACCCGTCTGGTAGTTATGAAGCTTTAACCAGTCTGGTAGTTATGAAGCTTTAACCCGTCTGGTAGACATGAGAGCTTTAACCAGTCTGGTAGTTATGAAGCTTTAACCAGTCTGGTAGTTATGAAGCTTTAACCAGTCTGGTAGTTATGAAGCTTTAACCAGTCTGGTAGTTATGAAGCTTTAACCCGTCTGGTAGACATGAGCGCTTTAACCAGTCTGGTAGTTATGAAGCTTTAACCAGTCTGGTAGTTATGAAGCTTTAACCAGTCTGGTAGTTATGAAGCTTTAACCAGTCTGGTAGACATGAGAGCTTTAACCAGTCTGGTAGTTATGAAGCTTTAACCAGTCTGGTAGTTATGAAGTTTTAACCAGTCTGGTAGTTATGAAGCTTTAACCAGTCTGGTAGTTATGAAGCTTTAACCAGTCTGGTAGTTATGAAGCTTTAACCAGTCTGGTAGACATGAGAGCTTTAACCAGTCTGGTAGTTATGAAGCTTTAACCAATCTGGTAGTTATGAGAGCTTTAATGAAGCTTTAACCAGTCTGGTAGTTATGAAGCTTTAACCAGTCTGGTAGTTATGAAGCTTTAACCAGTCTGGTAGTTATGAAGCTTTAACCAGTCTGGTAGACATGAGAGCTTTAACCAGTCTGGTAGTTATGAAGCTTTAACCAATCTGGTAGTTATGAGAGCTTTAATGAGAGCTTTAACCAGTCTGGTAGTTATGAAGCTTTAACCAGTCTGGTAGTTATGAAGCTTTAACCAGTCTGGTAGTTATGAGAGCTTTAATGAGAGCTTTAACCAGTCTGGTAGTTATGAAGCTTTAACCAGTCTGGTAGTTATGAAGCTTTAACCAGTTTTAACCAGCTTTAACCAGACATGAAGCACTGACCCTGTTGTGCATAGATATGGACATAATCTTACATTTACAACATTATGAATGTCAGAGGGCACCAGGCATTGGTTTTAACCTGCCCCCCCCCCCCCCCCCCCCCCACAGGACGATACATTGAGTGCCATAACAATTTGAATCATCAAATAGTCAATTGATGCTAAACGCCACCCATCTGGAATTACTTTTATTTAAATACATTTTCTTTTTTTTTTGCATTATCTATTAAAAACATCCTAAAATGTGTCTTGTGTGTATAGATGATTGTATAATATATTAAAACATCTTAACATGCGTCTTGTATGTACTGTATATAGATGATTGTATATTAAAATATGTTAACATGTGTCTTTCTTGTGTTTCTATAGATGATGGCAGCAGGTCTAGCCGCAGCACCACCATGGAGGCCAGCTATGTGCAGAAAACAGACAGTGAGTTTATTACTTTCTTCACTTGTTCTATTAAATCACTATATCGTTGTCACAGCTACTATCCTCCACGCCGCTCTCTGTTTCCATGGTAACATCTCTGTGTCTTACAGGAGGGACGGTTCAGTCCAAGTCCTACAGCTTCTCGTCCTCCTCTTCATCCTCCTCCAGCGCGACCAGGAAAGTGGGCAGGTGTGTTTACCATCGGGTTTAGCCGTTACAGTAAAGCGATTGTGGTAAATTCACAGATTAACCGATTATGCAGTGGTGGAAGAAGTACACCGTTCCTTTACTTAAGTAAAAGTAGAAATACTCAGATAAATGAGTAAAAGTAAAAGTCCTCCATTTCAAATTATACTTAAGTACATTCAATAGCAAATACTTCTCTACTTTTACTTAAGTATTTAAAGTAAAAGCATGCATTTTACATGACGTTTGTGTATCCATTAACGTCTATAGGTTGTGTTAAAGTGGTATGTGGTCCAGTTATGCTGCTCTGATTACGTCCTCTTGAAGTTAACTGGCTTCAAATGTGAAAGTATATAATCTTTAAAAAAAATAAGAAATTGTATATAATTATGTTTTCTATGCAAAATATTTTTCTTCAAAGTAACTAGTAACTGATGGGTTCAGATAAATGTAGTGGAGTAAAAAGTATAAAGTTCCCTAAAATGAAAATACTCACATAAAGTACAAGTAGCTAAAAAATTTACTTAAGTACAGTACTCGAGTAAGAATACTTAGATACTTTCCACCACTGAGTTTATGGTCTGTCTCTCCGTTCCAGCGTGTTCGACCGCGAGGATAACTCGGCGTCTCACGGCGGCGGCGGCGGTGGGCTGGCGGCGGTGGAGCGCCGGCAGGCGGAGAGACGCAATGAGCTGATGAGGGCTCAGACTCTGCCCAAGACCTCCGCCATGCAGGCGCGCAAAGCCATGATCGAGAAGCTGGAGAAGGAGGGTGGAGGGTGAGGATAAACACAGTGAGAGTGAGTGAGTGAGTGAGTGAGTGAGTGAGTGAGTGTGAAAGGGGATCACGTCAAAGCCATATGTAAATATTAACGGATGCCACTCTCTCTCTCTCTCTCTCTCTCTCGTAGCCCGACGAACCAGGCGCTCGCCAAGGTAAACAAAGTGCAGCGTTCCACCAGTTTCGGAGTGCCCAACGCCAACTCCATCAAGCAGATGCTGTTGGACTGGTGCCGCGCCAAGACCCGCTCTTATGAGGTGAGGCGGAAAACCGGGGCACCCGCTTGGTCCTTGGCCTCCTCCGTGGCACCCCGCTGGGTCCTCTGCCTCCTCCGTGGCACCCCGCTGGGTCCTCGGCCTCCTCCGTGGCGCCAAATTATCCCATTTTTACTTCTCCTGCTCATTATTTATTAAAGATTAGATTACATTAAAATGTATTGTCATTATACAGCACAAGTACAGGAGTGTAAATGTAACAGTAAAGTGCAATATTAGTGATTAAACTGGAGTATATATAAATGAGTACTACTGAGTAATAATGCTAATCCGATGTATGTACAGTGATACAGGTATAAAGTAGTGGTAGTAAGTCATGCTGACCAGTAGTATAACTAGTAAGAGTAGGTAAGAAATATGTACAGATATAGATAATAGTATCTACAGGTATGATAGCCCAGACACTGGTGTATATCTCCACCTCATATCTCTTTTACCCCCTTCCCCCTCCCCCTCCCACTCTTGCCCTCTTTCCTGCCGGTTTGATCTCCTCCCACAGAATGTGGACATTCAGAACTTCTCCTCCAGTTGGAGTGACGGCATGGCGTTTTGTGCCCTGGTCCACAACTTCTTTCCCGAGTCCTTCGACTACGACTCGATGAGCCCCGTTAACCGCAGACAAAACTTTGAGGTGGCCTTCAATACCGCAGAGTGAGTACACACACACACATATAGAATCTTTATTTATGTCCACATAAAGACAATGTTTAAAGGACACAAATATTATCAGTGCACTTGTACATTGTGGGTTATTCTGATACAATCGTGCCCAAATTGACATTGGCAACCAAAGTTACACACACACATGGATGATGAACCTGACAATCAACACACAGCTCATGGATACAGATAGTGTCACCAGACCCCCATGGGAAGTATCCAGATCTAGGGTTAAAGTGTGCAAACGCACGGATACACTTCCCAAAGGGCTCAGCTGACCTACCACACATGCATTTCCCCAAGACCACAAACAGACATGGGAGAATGTTTAAGAAATACTTTATTACAGGAAATATATATATATAGCATACAAGTTCATAAACCTAGATAAGTAACTACTAACTAACCAAATCTAAAAGACCAGTTCCCGTAGGCCTAGGGTGAATAAAAGAGGAAGCGCTTCTCTGCACTGCAGGCCAACCCCAAGCTGCTACTCCCACCCCCACTATCTGTTCTGCCCCTGAAGCACTGCACACGTGGGAAATGGTGCCGATACTGCACCCAGGTCTGGAAATGGTCACGAACTAATCCAGAAGCACACTGCACACTACACTACAAACATAGCCTGAGAATATAAATACCACACATCTGGTCTCATGGAGTCACAGCACATAATCAAGTACTATTAGGAACAATACACACTGGTGGCACACAGCAAAGATAAGGGGGCTTGGAGCAGTAAGTGTTTTCCGTGGAACAAGGCACGAGAGAAGGGTAGCGTGTCCTCGTATCTCCGCAGTTCCGCGTTCCTGGTGTCGTCCGTGCGACTCTGTTCTCCCTACTGCCAAACACGAATCCTCCTTTCAACAGCGCCCTGTCTTTCCGGGCACCGCCCCTCCACGCACGCCAGCCAATCCATCTCCTGCTCCCTCCAGCGGCACACCCCGGCTGCGTAAGAAAGAGGGACCACATGTGTAGACTGTACGACTGCAAATAGGTTATCCCCCCCTGGTGGCCCCGCACTCGCCTGCTGTCACTGGCCTCTGCACATATCACCTTCCCCACACGACGGCTCCCCACGCTCCCACCGGGACTCCATGGACCTCATCTAAGAGGGAAGAAGGGACAGCATGGCGCAGTACTGCGATAGGGGAGTCCAATACACAACACAGTCGGAATTACACTTGCCTATAGTCAACGGCGAGGTAAGCATCTAGGATTCTAGGTCCTCATCAGGACCATCACTGGGCGTGTCCTCCTCTCAGGGTCCCGTAGGTACATCAACACACATGCATACAGACACACACATGTCCCCACCCGCGACAATAGCAGCGTCTTCTCCAAATTACCCGGCTGCCAATAATTGCTGACACTGAGCAATATCTTGCCAATTGTTTGGCTCTTCTCTTCGGTAGACACACACACACACATACACACACGTACACAAACCAATTTTAATTACACTGTTTGTCCTCGATGTAATATACAGTCAGGTCCATGAATATTTGGATATTAACAGAATTCTCACAATTTTGGCTCATAATTTCATTTATGGATTGTTAGTTTGTCCAATTGCTTTTGGTCCCTTAAAAAGGAGGAGGCACATATAGAAATTGTTGTCATGCCTACACCGTTCACCTGATTTGAATGTAAATACTCTCAAATTAAAGCTTAAAGTCTGCACTTAAAGCACACCTCGATTGTTTTATTTCAAATCCACTGTGGTGGTGTGTACTGAGCCAAAATGATGAAGATTGTGTTGATATTTAATATTTATGGACCCGACTGCATGTGCACTAATCCCCGTCGGCGGATGTGGCGCCGTGAGATCTCGCTACAAGCGGGAGCTTCAGCCGCGGCACCTTGGCTCTTAAGAGAAGCCACGACCTGGGCCCGGTGAAGCCTGGGACCCGTTAGGAAAACGTCAACAATGTCTCGAGAGGAAGCCGTCGGATGAACATCCTGCAAGCTCCTGCAGGCTTGAGCCGCTGCCTCAGGGCCGGAGGATAGAGATGATAATCTTCTAACCCCCCCCGTACGCATGCAGGGAGCGCAAATTGAAACATCTGTACTAGATGTCCTGAGAGACGGTTTTTCCCACACTGCCCTGCTGCCCAAACCCAACACACCTCCCTCTCTCTGTGTTGTAGAGATGTTATCCAGTGGTGCCCCCTCACTTCCTCTACCGGGTACATTTGTGTGACCTGTGTGTAAAATGCACGTTCAGCTCTTTTCCACTGGAATGCTTCAGGCTCAAGCGCCAGATGCTCTCTGGCGGAGATCAACTGAAAGGAGCTGGTCGTCGGCGTACGATGATGGAATCTAAAGGCCCCCCGGTCTTCGTCTCCTACTCACTCCTGAGTCTTGTTATTTTCCCCGTCTCTCTCTCTCTCTCTCTCTCTCAGGTCAACCAGAGGATTCTGTGATCATCACTGTTCTTACTACTACTGCACTGTTTGTACTCCACCTCTAAAACTCTCCATCTGTCCTCGATTCAGTCAAATATGATCGATATGATTATGTTGTGATCCCGCTAACGTAATCCTGTTAGAGCATTTCTATTGAGTCACGACAAAACCGCAAAACCAAATTGAGGTTAAGGGTGCAATTTCGTAATTAAGCTCTGCTTAATGGCACCCAATCTTTGAATCTGGAGCCCAAAAAAAAACGTGTTTTACAATATATGAATGATCTGATATACAGTAGGTACATTGATTTGATTAGATCAAAACCTGATCTAATTTATTAGATTAAATCAAAACCTTAGATTAGATTAAAATGTATCGTCATTATACAGCACAAACGAAAAGACGTTTGGCATCCATCCGGAATGCAGATTTAACGGCAGCAGCAATATACAGTGTACAGGTGACTAAGCAGCTGACTAACAGTAATATACAGTGTACAGGTGACTAAGCAGCTGACTAACAGTAATATACAGTGTACAGGTGACTAAGCAGCTGACTTAAGCTTTTGACCGAACCGCTGTTGTTGGAGTCGACGTCTCTTTACGTCCCAAGCGGCCGTCGGGGTCAAAAAGGACGAGTATTCCGCGGAGGCTGCTGCCCAAACATCTCCCCCTCCTTCCTCCTCCTAATCTGCCCCCTCCTCTCTCACTTTACCTCATCTCTCATCCCTTTTTGATTACTTCTCACCGTTCTGATGTCTTCCCTCCCCACCAGTATGTGCTGCCCTTAGTAGGGAGTTTTGACGCTGCTGCTGATGACCTCATTGCTGGACTGTCACCTCCCCCTCCCCCCTCCTGCTCCCACCACCACCACCACCACCACCACCAACCCCTTCCTGCGTTGCATTGTCACTCCCTTCCTTAGGCACGTCACTTCCTTTTTACAGCATTGTGCCGTCGGTCTGGAACCCCAACACACGCCGTCCTGCGCACCAGTGTGTTTACTGTTGTGGTGGCACTCTGTGGTCATGTCTTTGTTGTGTACTTAGGTAGTACCCCCCCTGTCCCCCCCACATGTGTCCTATATTTGAATGTGACAAAACAAAGCGTGTTTTATTGTGTACGTCTCTCCCCTCCCTCCCGAGTCTTTTGTCTCAGTGCACGCAGAAAAAAAATGCAGACAACAAAGAAAACGGACAAAAAGGCTAAATGGTCGTCACGTCGACGCTCCCATTTGACGTTTTGTTGTTTCTGTGTGCGTGTGTGTGTGTGTGCTGCATACGTACCATGAAGTTCATGACGCATGCTAACTCATGTATGTATCCGTCAACACAAAGTGTAATGTTTTTGTGTCTTTTATCTCTCTGTCTCTCTCTCTCCTCTCCACCCTTGATTCTGTCATTTTGGCTGCTCACTGCTTTTTTTCTTGTCTTTTTTCCTCCTTCCTTTCCCTTCTGTCTCTCTCTTTTATCTGTACACTCCTCTATTTATCTGTACCTTCCTTTCTCTATCTCTGTTGGTCCTCCTGTCTCTCTCTCTTGTGTCTCCTCTATCTCCCCCCTCTCTCCCACTCCCAACCCTCCACCCCCTACCCCTTGCTCCCTCTCCCCGGGGTGCGGGCGCAGGACGCTAGCGGACACCCCCCAGCTGCTGGACGTGGAGGACATGGTGAAGATGCGCGAGCCCGACTGGAAGTGCGTGTACACGTACCTGCAGGAGTTCTACAGGGGTCTGGTGCAGAAGGGCCTGGTTAAAACCAAAAACTCCTCCTCCTCCTAGAGGCACGCCCCGCCCCCCAAATTACGCTTATGGTGAGAGAGAGGGCCGCGCCCGCCGGAGGAACCTCGCGCTGGTGCCGAGGGGGGGTTAATGAGGTGTGTGTGTGGATGTGTGTGGGTGTGTGGATGTGTGTGGGTGTGTGGGTGTGTGTGTGTGTGTGTGTGTCAGGGTTCGCACAAGGTCCTTGAAGTGCTTAAAGCGCTTGATTTTTGACCAAAAGATTTTTTAGGCCTGGAATTCCTTGAAAACAGACTATTTTTATTATTAACAAGGTGCTTTAGAAAGTCCTTGGAATTCGCATTCAAAGTTTTGTTCATCCATGATAAAATAGTTCTGAATCAAGAAATTGCTTTTTTTTTTTTTTTTTACTTTGTAAAAGTGTGTAATTGTTGGAAATTGGTTTTACGCCATAAATATTTGATCCAGTTATAATAATGGGATATATATTTTTTTTTAACTCATTTAAAAGTGAATTGGATCCTTTTTTAAATGCCATTTTCAAATGAAAAATAGTGCTTGGAAAAGTATTTGAAAGTCCTTGAATTTCATTTTGCAACTTCTGTGGGAACCCTGGTGGTGTGTGTGTGTCCGTTCAGCCCTACGAAGGCAATCGGCAGTAACTGCGATTTACACAGAGGAGAATGACCTCAACGTTTATTTGCCATACCACCAAATGTATTGTTGATACAAAAGTAGATCATATATCATTACTATATTATATACTAAGCTACTTCTGTTCCAACAATACTGTTTGGCGGGAGTCGGTTGTGATGTTGTTTCTGTGTCATAGTTACTTCTGTTTGCCTTTTGCAGAGGCACGTGGCGCGTGGGTGTGTCTGCCTTCGACCGTTGATGTGTTCTATGGGTCTATGGGTTCAAGCGTGCAGGGTGTCAACTTGCTCACAAGATGTTTGCTTATTGTTAAAAGTATGGTGGAAATCTGATGGGTGAAATTATTAGTGCACTCTCATGTTAACCTGGACCTGGGATCTGAAGAACCAAACATGGTATGGGTGTGGGTGTGTGTGTGTGTGTGATTGTGGGTGTGTGTACGTGTGTGTGCATGTCTGCATAGCCAGAGTATGGACCAGGCAGGGAGCCAAGCATCAGCACCTCCTGCAACACCACGCTTTAAAAGGAACTGCTGCATCACTGTATATCAAACAAGAGGGGAGGGAAACAAAGCAGAGCTGGGAAGGAGAGGCTAGGGTTTTTATCTGCGTATTGTCTCCGATTCCTGTTTTTTTCTTTTTTAGACGTTTATGTACCTGGAATTTTTTAAGGCTTTAAAAAAAATCTATTTTTCAAATGGCCCATCTGTTCAATATCTTTGAGGAAGTCGGGGTTTATGGTGTTGACATTACCACGTTTTTTATGTAAGGAACCGTTAACTATCTGCTGGGAAGTGTATGTTTGCTGCCATGGAGCAGCTGCTGCTGATACTGTACATGTCTACCGGTCTCCATATTAAAGGGGAACACCACTCAAAATGTAAAATTCGAATGTGTTATTTCCAATGGCCTGAGATGGTTCAATCAATATTTGTGAACATGAGATACTGTCTCTCACAAAGCCAGAAACCAGAGAAGTAAGAATCAAACTTGTGATGTCATCAAATATTAAGTCTGGAGTCGCTCCATTGACAATGAATTTGTGGACTCAAAAGAACAAATATATATATTTTTTTTTATATCCAAATGATCTTTATTCTATAGTTTGTGTCCTCAGTTCTGAAACAGAAACTGCACCTACGAACTCGGAACATTCTCCTGGGTGCTCTGTGTTTGATCACTCTAGTTTTTGTATTTGGGAGATAGTTGCTAATTTTCACTAATATTTTTGGACCGTCTTAGACCAGAGTAATAATATGTATGAATTCTATGAAATTGGGTGTAGTTTCCTTTATAAGTGCCTCAGGGTTTATAAGTAGGTAACGCCACCCTGTGGTCACTTCTTGTATGGCTCGGACATTAATTCTTTCTCTATTTTAGTCGATGGATGTTGTTGAAGGGCATATATTGCATTCGACTCCTAGAGGGGAGTAGTTTCCAGGCCTGTAAGTTATGCAAAAGTGTCATGGAAACCAAGGACTCCTCGAGTCATGGAAACCAAACCCCAGCCAGTCAAGTGTTTTAAATTAAATGTGGCAGCTGGTAGACGTAGTTTCTTCTGAAACAACACATTTCCTGATTAGTCCCAGCTGATAGTTGTAGCTAGCCAAAACAAAACATGGGATATTCAAATCATAGCTAGATTTTTGCATTTGAACATAAGACGCTGACAAAATACCGGTCGTGGAATAATCGAGGGGAAGGAATTCGTATAACCCGATCTGCGAGAAATGTGCTTTTTCAGAGGGGAAGGAATTCGTATAACCCGATCTGCGAGAAATGTGCTTTTTCAGTGAGCGTTGAGAGGTTGATGTTTTTTGGGGAACCTGCGAGGAGGTGGATCATACCTCCTCACACCACTCTCTCCATCCTACCCGTCCATCCTCCTGTCCCCGGTGCTAACTGTCCCCCCTGTGTTTACCGTGTGTGCCCCCCCCCCCCAGGACCTGTGTCGACTGCATGCCCCTGCTGGAGGTGGAGGACATGATGATCATGGGGAGGAAGCCCGACTCAAAGTGCGTCTTCACCTACGTGCAGTCGCTGGTAAACCACCTGCGCAGGTACGAGATGATGATGGGCCGCCCCTCCGACTTCCCCATCCCTGCAGGTACCAGATGATGATGGGCCGCCCCTCACACTTCTGACCCCCTCTCCTTACGTCTTCACCCACATCCGGTTGAGGGCGCGCTCCCCACACTCCCCGTTAAGCCTTGAACCCAACAACAACAACATCATCATCTTCACCTGATGGTATCCAGGACTCTGTGAAGCGGTGTCACAGATTTGCACATCTCTGACGGACAGCCGGGGGGTAGTAGTATTGTGTGCATGTGTATCAGTTTGCAACATCGACATGTTCGATGATTCCCTCTTTTGGTCTGTTGTTGATATACAACCCCCCCCCCAAAAGAGCACCAAAGTTTTTATTGAGTATCTTTTCAAGCTTTAAAATTTTACATTTTATTTCTTTTTTTTGTAATTCATTCAGTTTTATGCCTGTTAATATTCAAAATCTTTGGAATGTTGTATTACTGGTGCTTGCCGAGAGACCCCCAAACAAAGCGTTTTTTACAGTATCTCCCTTAGAATTGTACACTGTTTTTCTCGCTACACTTTTATAATTGTTGTAAGATGCTACCCGAGCTGTTGCTGTTGCCATTGACCATATTCACACGGCGGCCATTTGGGGGGGGGCAAAATGGCCGCTGTGTGACTGGTCAATTGAAGAAAAACAATACATCAAACGATGCATCTCTGTACCTTTTGTCAGCCTCCACTCTAGTACTGTTGAAAGATGTTTAACCAAATCTGCATGCTTTTTTTTAAACACATTTACTTGAATTATTTTCACTAGTTATTATTATTAAGTTATCATATGAATTCATAAGCACTGCGATGTTCCTCCTCTGTAGCTAGAATGAACACAACATGGGTGTCTCTGTGCAGTCCAATGTTAAGCAAGATTGCCTCCCAGACCTTTTACAGGGCTACTGAGCCGTTTGAATTTTGTAACACAATGTTATATTGTATTATTATTGTTCTGATCTTCTCCCAACAAACTGCTTGCATGTTTCTGTGTTAAGGAGTTACCCACCTTCCATAACGTTAATAATCTTCCGACATGCAGGTATGAATACGAGTGTGGAGTGGTGCATCTCGAGTAAATCGTTTTATGAGATTAATTGTTTTACGGGACAACTATATTGTTTGTTTTTCGAGATGGTTCGCTCTAGATTCTGGCCGCAGAATCGAACGGAATACACTCCAAATCGGACCGCCACTCGAACACCGCTGCCGTCACCAGCCCACCATGCAGGCCAACTGCTGCAAAACACACAAACTCTTTAACGGGCAATTTATTTATGCTTGGGTAGCGTTTTTATTATTATATTTTGCTAAATGTGTACATTATGATTTGAAATTGTTTAAAAAGATGTCTAAGCCCAAGATATAGCGCACAGTGTTTCACGAAAAATAAATATTAACTTCAACGTTTTTAGGGGGTTCCCAATGAAAGCTGGCTTTCAGCTCAGTTTATTACAGGTAAAGAGTACTGTTGTCAATGTATATTAAAAAGAAAGTGGAAGGGATTTCATTTCATGTGTAATGCTTCTTTCTTAGGAATTCTACAACATTGTGGTTGGTTTTAGACATAATTTGGATGCAGTTATTTTCTTAATGCTGTTTTTAACGTATCTAGACTGAAAAGGGAAGATCCACCCATAAAAGACTATTCACATGTTATTTGTTATACTGTACAGCTCAGTTACTGTACAGTTTTGATTCGTGAACATGAACAAATCTCTCCTTAAGCCAAATACAGAGACAAGACTCTAGTGACAATGTAATCAGAGACAAATCCTGAAGCTGCTTCATAGACCGTAAATAATAGAACTCCTAGGACACTACATTGACTGAACTGTCCCAAGATCATTTGAATAGTGCAGTGTAGATGGTTTCAGGGTGGACTTTCCCTTTTAACCCTTTCGCTACCAAAGGGTTAACCCTTTCACTGCGACAATACAGGTTAACCCTTTCACTGCCACACGACAAAGGGTTAACCCTTTCACAACCACACTACATAAGGTTAACCCTTTCATTACAGACTTAACAGTCTAGTGTGGTAGTGAAAGGTTAACCTTCTGTAGTGTGGTAGTAAAGGGTTAATGCTATGTTTTCCAGTGAGAGCTCCCACAAACTAGTCAACCTGTACATATAATCTTAGACACGTGTTCATAACATCTGTTTCTGTGCACCACAAATGTGTAAATGTGAATTAATGATTAAACCAACTAAAATGCATACATTTGTTGATTGCTTTATTTTCTCATCTGGAGCATTTGAACACATATGATTGGAGTGGTGTTCATTTCTTTTGTAATTAAAAGCTGCTATAGGTTTTATTTAATTACATCCAGAGCTTTTAGTAAGGTGTGGGATAAACGTATTGCTTTTCCCACAAAAACTTAAAGAATTTATCATTAAAAAATTCAAACTTCTTTCGATATCTCCAAATCAGGCTGTCAAAGAAAAAATTCCACATTTGTGTCTGTTTGCCACCTCGTGTCCACTAACCAATCTGAAAGATGCCTGGTCCACTGAGCTGAAACGACGTGTCTGAGAATACTTGGAATGAAGGTTTGACTAGAATCCAAACTGATAAAATTTTAAGTCATCCATAGTTTCAGAGGGCTCCCTAACAATTTTTTTGGGTCAGTCCTCATTTACAAAGAATCTGGTGTGAAATATTCCAGTGGTTTTCCAGGGTCTATGGAAAGGATATTCCCCCCGATCCAGAGTTGGCACTTTTTGGGTGTTCAGAGACTGCCTTAAGGTACACACCTGAGGAACAACTGACATTAATGCCCGGCATGGTAGCCGCCAAAAAGAAATCTTCTAACTGATTGGAAATCACCTACACCTGTGCTTCCAGAAATGGCTCAATGAAATGATCATAATCATACAGATGGAGAGGATCCGCTTCTACAGATCTATAGAGCACACTAGGTTTTTGGATATATGGAGTCCATTCATTGACTATCTGAAGCAGGGACGTGCACAGAACTTTAGAGGGGCAGGTGCTCAAAGGCTGAAAAGGGCATTATACCGGTGTTACTAAACCGAGCGTGCGACCCCGATTTTTAAGGGCCCTTTTCGGGCGGGGGGGGGGGGGGGGGCTTTTTATGCTTTTTGGGGGGTTTTGGTTATCATCATTTATTTATTCGTACATGGAATTACCACAGTCCAACAGTACATATTCATATAATTCACCAAATCCCATGGCCGAAAGGAACAGGAAGAAGAACAATTCTTATATATACCTGCCCCTACACACACACAACACACCGATAGACTTATTGTGTAAAACCAAACAGAATATACCCATTTTGCTAAAATGGAAACATCAACACAACCAAATTAAATCAACATAAATAAACCCATTTTGTGTATATCAGTCAAACTACATATTTAGGTTAATATATATTATTCATATCTTATATATTCATATCAAATATTGAACTATAATCAGTGCAGGAGCTCACTTATCCTTGAAAGACACTTTTATCACTGACTTAAAAGGCCCATACATCTCCATAAATGTTCAGGGGGGAGGGAATAAGTGCTTTTTATTTTTTTTATTCCAATCCCGATTTGTATTTGAGATTCCCAAATCCCATCGAATTTGACTTCTTCGTGTCCCTCAATGTGTAATACCAGCATTCAACTGTATGCACCACAGTAGTTTCTATCATCATCACCACCCACGCTATGCATAAAATATATAGGTCCGCGGAGAGGCACGCTGAGGAGGCCGTGCAAACTGCAATGGAATATGGGGCATCTCTCTCTTTACCTAATATTTTTATTCTATCCTGACATTTTTCAGTTGGAAGGGCAGTCTGAGTTTTTTTTTTTTTCTTTTTAATTGCACTTTTTTATGAGGCTCAAAATGGCAGGTGCTCAAGCACCCCTTGGGCTCTATGTGCACGTGCCTGATCTGAAGGATAGATAATTGTATTCTGCAGAGCAGCGACTCATCCCTGTATTCATGTTTTACCCATACTCTTGTAACACCTAATATAACATTGTCTCTTCCTTTTCGTCTCGTGTGCGTTTGCTCGTTTACATAAAACTGAAAATAAAGTATATTGGGTCCAAAATGAATGACATGTTGCATGCATGTATCGCCTCCCTACTTCCCATTTCCTCACGTGGAATGTACCAGATTGCATTTAGCCGATTCATGATCATGAATGATTCATACAATTGTGAACAAGTCAGCAGGAGGGGTACATCTCTGGCAGTTAAGGGTCAGTGGCATTCAGGGGCGTCTTGGCAAATTAATATTAAAAGATTATGTATTTTATTTATTAAAAAAATTATGAACAAAGCTTCGAAATATTCGGTACAGCCCTAGCATGTTTTGATAGTCAATTATCTCACTTTTACTAGATGACTTTTACTATAGGTGACTCAAATAATGCTGCCAGGAAAAAAAAGGAAAATGGACATAGGGAAGTTTTTTTGTCAAAGGGCAGCAGAGACAAGTGATACAGGGACACAGGTAATGTCTTACAATGGCTTAGTGATTATAACAGTGCAGTTCAGCATTCAGTAACCCATACTTTTTGTGAACGTGTTTTTAATACTACATTCTGTTGAACACACCTCAAAACCGTACCTAAGGAAAATTGGCTCAATTGCAAGAAAAATAACTCATTACATTCTGCTCAGCATAATTTGTATGCAAAATATTGTGGTTCTCTGCTTTAGTCTGTTGACACATTTCTATACTAATTGCTTTTAGCTGCGTCATACCTAAATATCATAAGTGAATGTATAGAAACTCACCAAAAGTGACTATTGCACAACTGATTTGACAAAAAAAAAACACCAAGGGGGGGAAATCCCCCCTTAAACCCCCCACCCTCCCTCCTTGCCATACCTTGGTTTTTACTGAAATGACGCCACTGGTGGCATTGTTCATCAAATAGTATCGAGCTTGAGTGTTCAAGTGCATAGTAGCATCTAGTAGTACTAGTAAGGTACATCATGGTAAGTAAATCTTTTTTTTTTTTTTTCTCTCGATGAATGACTGGTGCTCTAGTGACATCTAGTGGCTGAACATTGCCCTAGTACAGAAAGTTCACAGTACAAGAGTACAGTAGGTCTGAGGTTTTTTCTTTTTATTGTTTTAACAGCCATTCGCTCCCCCTCTTGTGCGGATGAGTCCCGCCCACCTGAACATGCAGCATCAGCCCCGAGCCAATCAAGTGACTTTACAGCCAGGGGCTTCATTCAGTTTCATGGTGGACAGGAAGTCGAGACGCACGAGAGACGAAGTGGGGGGAAAGGCTCCTAAAGACATTTGACACGTAATGGAAAAGACATTAACTCGCGGTAAGGTGCTTCTTAGCAAAGCACCCACTGAATGGCTTATGCTTCATTATGTAAATGGTCTTCTGAAAACAAACAGTGGTATAAAACTGATGTGCAACTTCAGAATACAGACCGTCTGAGGGCATTGGCTGATGATTTAACGACGTGGAGACAGTGTGTGTGTGCCCCCCCCCCCCCCCCCCCCCCCCCAATAGCTAATCCAGGATCTGTTGGCCACGTTTTCTCTGACAAACATTTACATTATGTGCTGTAAAGACAAACTAATAGTGGGCCTCCTAATGGAGGAGAGTGGTAATTCCAAAAGATTCTCAGTGGCAAGTTACAGGTCTGAGTGCTTGGTGTCGGGCTTGGGGGAGGCGCTCTCTGTGGGGGGAGGAGGGGAGGAGGAGGTTGGGGACTCTGACACGGGGGACTCTTGAGTGTCCTCCTTGAACGGGCTGTCTTTGGCCGGGGAGAAGCGGAACTCCTCCGGCACCTGGTCTCCGGGTTCTGCCTTCTTGTAGAAGCCCAGTTGCTCCAGCAGCTCGTTGATCTCGGAGCGGGTCATATCGGACAAGGCTATCCGCTGAGGAAGACGCACATACAGACGGGTTAAACATTCCCTATAACGGTCTCCCTCTCCAACTCTCAAAACTGTCTTGACGAGAAGAAATTAAAAACAAGAGGCCATTATGCTTGAGGAGATGCAGTACTATTCTATTCTATAAAAAACAGCTCCAAAATAGATGCTGTAATCTCTTCTTCTACACCTCTGCTTCTCTCCCTGTGATTTGCCTCATGTGTTAAGCTTTGTGGTCTACGACTATAAATCAAAATGCTAAATTAATCATTAACAAGGTATCTGCAAGAGAGCGACAGGGTATCTGCAAGTTTCAACAAGTAAAAAAAATTTTAAGACCTTTTTAATAGCACTTGGAGCTAAATTTAATACCAATTTCACAACCAGACTAGCAAAACAGAAAAATAAACTCGACACTGAACTGGCGGCTGCACTTCTGTGCCAATTAAAATTCTTGTGCGTTCCATACAAGCTCTCGCCAGACGCACCAAGCTCTCAGTAGCCGCGCAAAAAAAAACTTTAATACAAAAACATTTAATATATTTAATCTCCCGACAGCCGGGCTGCTGCCCAAACATTTAATACATGTGCAAATTAAATGTAAGACTTTAATACTTTAAGACCTTGCAGATACCCCGATTAAGAATTAAAGGTGCAGATTAAACACTGACTTACATCCAGCTCTTCGTAGTAGTGGTTGAGGAGGACAAGCTCGGGGTCGGCCCCAGGAATGTGCTTCATTACCAGGTTATGGCTGGGGTGGCAGGGGTCAAGGGTCATAACACCTGTGGAGGGACCAGCCTAGAACGCTGAGGTTGCATTCAGTTGGGACAAAAATGTTCCCCTTGATATGGTTCCTCCCCTTGCTTTGATGGGGGCAATCCCCAAGATACCTGGATGTAAACACAGCAGCTAACCGTGGGCCATTCGGCTCCGAATTAGCCAAAGAGATTAAAGCTAGACAGCTAGAGGGGGCAGTTCCCATCTACACAGCTAGAGGGGCTAGCTAGTTATGCTTTGGCCCTCTTTCGAAGTGGGTTATGCTTAGAGTTTTATGCTTAGAGTTAAACCATAACTCTAAGCATAACCCACTTCGAAAGAGGGCCAAAGCATAACCACTTCGAAGCAGAGAATACAAGGCGGAAGAGACCCTTCGGAGCTCAACCAATCAGAGGGTATTTTCTTCTTCGCTGTACGCGGGCTAGCCAACCAGAGAGCGTCTTCACAAACAGAGGCTACGGGGAAAAAAATCATGCGGCAGTTCCCATCTACACAGCTAGACGGGGCAGTTCCCATCTACACAGCTAGAGGGGGCAGTTCCTACCTACACAGTACAGCCAGTGAGTTCCCACAGCTACTGCACCATTAGAGATACATTCAAAAAGCACAGAAGATAACACTACATCTTCATTTGAGATTCAGTGGTGGTTGGAACCATAGATATATATAGAACACTAGATAGCTTACCCGCGCTGCCGGCCAATGGAGAGCGACGTCGTCGTAGGGCCGCCATCTTGCTCGAGTCAGCCTTGAGTGAGGGTGAGTGATCTGCACAGACAAAAATACTCATAACTCGCTGAAATATTGACGGATTTACAAACGGGTTGGTTTGCTATAAACATCAAAGATGTAGTTATGATACTGCATACTTATAAAAATGTTTTTTTTTAAAGATGTTTTTTTTAAAACCGCTTGAATCATAGCCACGTTAATAATGCTTGTAATAAACCAAACCGTTTGTAAATCCGTCAATATTCAGCGAGTTATGAGTATTTTTGTCTGTGCAGCTCACTCACTCTCACTCAAGGCTGACTCGAGCAAGATGGCGGCGGTTCAGTGACGCTGGTGACTCCGCCTTAAGCTATCTAGTGCAGTGGTTCCCAAAGTCGGGGTCGCGACCCAAAGGTGGGCCGCGAGCAGCCACGGGTGGGCCGCGAGATGATAAAAAAAAAAAAAAAAAAAAAAAATTAATTTTTTTTGTCAGGTCACTGAACTTAGAAGCAGGCCAGGACAGTGTTTCTAGTTGTATTCTAAAATTCTATTCTATTGTATT
This sequence comes from Notolepis coatsorum, assembly GCF_963971535.1. Classification (NCBI taxonomy): domain Eukaryota; kingdom Metazoa; phylum Chordata; class Actinopteri; order Aulopiformes; family Paralepididae; genus Notolepis; species Notolepis coatsorum. Next base: position 88,810,328 of record NC_140174.1, on the reverse strand, counting down.
CTAAAATGTGACTATATGGTTTTATATTAACTTAATAAATAAACAAAAACGAAAAATCTACTTATTTCAACGAACATTTCAAACTAAATAACAGATTATGCACATAAAACGCTGAAAACAACCGAAGCAACAATAGTATTTTAATGAGGCTATTATTATTATCATTATTATTTTGCAACAAGTTAGCCCTCTCATAAATAGCACATATAAATGAATAACTAACTTGAACTAACTTAATATGATTGAAGTGATATTTGGCTTAAAAAATCGGTTGCCTGGCAAAAAAAAAAAAAAAAAAAAAAAGCCAGACGATGTGCATTGGGCCGCGGCTCTCTGACGCCTTATTTTCTGGGCCCCGGCCTGAAAAGTTTGGGAACCCCTGATCTAGTGTTCTATATCTATGGTTGGAACACTGAACTTTACTCATTACTGCCACCTGGTGGAAAGAGTGAAGGGAACAGTCACTTAATTATAGAATGGTAAATGGACTGCATTTATATAGCGCTTTAGTCCAAAGTGCATGACAACGTATGCATCACGTTCACTCAACACTTTCACACACAGACAACCGTGCAAGGTGCCAACCTGCTCGTCGGGAGCACTTATGGGGTCAAGTGTCTTGCTCAAGGACACTTCGACACGCTGACTGGGAGGAGCCGGAATCGAACCAGATGACCGCTCTACCTCCTGAGCCACTTAATGGGAGAGAACAGTCAAGTGCACCTACACACGTAGAAGATCACCCGACTCAAGCGGTGCCGTGCGGTGAGGAACAGGACACTTCATACCGCTAAGTGCACGCGATGAATATGTATGGGATCAACACAGTGTAGGGTACATTTCCACTGCCTCAAACCCTCCATTATACGCCCCATCAAGCTACAAATCAACATCCCTCCAGTGGCCACGGGTTCATTTACATCACTATCAGCAACACATGAGATGCAGCGCTCACTCTGGTTAAGGCATGAGGGGAGGGGGACGTGCTAAAGCTCACACCACGTTTAGGGCCAGAAACAATTAATTGCCAGGCAATTATACAAAAGGTTCTCATGGTCAGAGAGGGAGGTTATGATTTAAAAGAACACGCCAACATTTTGGGAAAATTCGTGTATCGTCTTCTCCAGAGAGAGACAAGAAGATAGATACCAGTCTCCTCTCTGTCATGTGCGTTCAGTAGAAAGCTATCTGGCTGCATGTTAGCTTAGCACAATGAATGGAAGCGGACATGGCCGGTTAGCCTAGGCATTGTCCAACCAACACCTCTCCCGAAGGCTAACCGGCCATGACCGCTTCCATTAATTGTGCTAAGCTAACATGCAGCCAGATAGCTTTCTACTGAATACACAGAGAGGAAACTGGTATCTATCTTCTTGTCTCTCTCTGTAAGCTAATTTCCCAAAATGTTGGCGTGTTCTTTTAAAGGGGGAAACTTAAACTTAAAATGTAATACTGTCCGCACCGCTCTTAAAAAGCATGTGCTTTATGGAATGGACTACGGAAGTGGAAACGAAACAGAGCAATAACATTGCAGTTCAAAAATGGATACAAAAAATAAGCGCCGGTAGACAAAATGCAGAACTGAGGAACTATAGAAAGTTGCTCTCAGGCAATGTTTTGATTTCCTCAAAAAGAAAAAAAAGCTTGTCTTGTTTTTTAACCTTATTTTATTTATTATTCTTTTTTCTCCCGCTTAGGTTGTGACTAGTTTTATTTTAAATGGGATATTGTAGGAAAGGGGCGGGACTAGATAAAGCTGTGCTTCCTTCTGCCCCTCCTCCAACTCATCCTCATTGGAAGACTCATTTGTTCATGTTTCCATTTTGTATGTTGTGTTCGAGATAAATAAAGATCAATCAATCATTTCAAACAGAATGCAGCCACTCACTGATAGCTGATCACATCGGTCCAACTGCCACCGGGATCCGCCCGGGTCCTGTTGGTTCATCACCGCTGTCAATCATTCTACATTCACCAGTTAACCCTTTCACTGCCGCACTACCAAAACGGTTAACCCTTTCACTGCGACAATACACAGAAGGTTAACCCTTTCACTGCCACAAGAGAGCCGTCGGTTGTGTGATAGTAAAGGGCAGTGAAAGACAAACTAATGTGTGGCAGTGAAAGGGTTAATGCACCTCAAGCCACCATATAATCATGCATACAATGAAAAAGGATACTAGAGAGGAATATCCTGTGTCACAAAGGCTTTGACCTGTGGACAGATTGAGGAGATTATTGGTGTACATCACTCAGGCTCCATACATTCACAGATAAATCTACATAATCCCGGACAAACGCTTCGGTGGACGTTGAAAAATGGACTAGATTTAATCCCCGTCCCAGAAACAGGTCTTTGTGTTGATATGTGTATATTCATATTGTTTTTATTTGTAGCACACCACTGCCTACACACACAGCTTACCTCTCTCAGCCTGTTCAGCTGTCATCCACCACATGACTGAAACACATAAAAACAAGTTATTGGAAAACAATTACAGGTGGGGCTCATTACCGCCAGGAAATGGGACACAGCAAGCGTTTAGTTTGCTTGAGGTGTTGGCAGTTTGTAAGAAGCTTAAGTGTACTGTATACAGAAAGCCGGCTAGATATATGAACCGATAAGGATGTCAGGCAGACCAAAGAGTCCTATGTATCTTTCTCTCATATTCAACAACCTCAGGTGTGAGTGAGTTACATACAGTGCAGTGATGGATATGTGCTTTAGTCAATGATCTTGGCAGGCGTGGTGCTTCAGACACCCCGGGGGAAAGTGCAAGATATCTCACAAAGAGAATAGTTTCAAAAACCTGTACTGTAGTGTATAGTGATAGGAATGCAACTTGACACTGCAGAAGGGTCCTGTGGCAAAGAGTGCCCCAGGCCTTATTGTCAGATAATATTGTCCAAATTGCCATATACTAATGTGCTTTATGGTCACATGAAATATGAGAGCTATATGACATGTTTAATTTGGTCTAGTATTGTGAATCTAATACACAAAATGATGTTCATTCATCATCAGCCAGTCGGCTACTCCGCATCCACAACACTCACGCATGCGCGCAACCCGGAACGTAGTGAAATGTGAGATGCATCGCGTCCATTCAAAATGCGATTCCAAATTTCTCAACGTACAGAGTGACTACGCCGACCGAACACATCAGTAGGTCTAACATATAGACTGTATGAAAACAAGAGCAGGGTCTTTTTACCTCCACCTTCGCTTTTGCTAGACCGTCCAGTTTCTTCAAATCGACATCATAGGCCGACACGCAGGAAAAGACGCCGGCAAATAGGAACAACCACATCGTGTCCCCGGTTGAAATGTGTCTCGGAGATTATGATGAGATACAGGTTCTTCTCTTCTTCTCACCCCCAACCCTAAATCTGACTGACGCTAATGAGCGTTCAGGTCTGGAGGCAGATATGTGTGGTCATGTGTCATGTCCGGGTCCTTTGCCACGTCAAACGTCTTTAGGAGGAGGGCGTGGAGAGCTCCCTCATTGGTGGATATGTACATCACAAAAGACAGTCGGTAACAATACACTGCCTGTGCAAGGTTCTTTTAAATTGTTTTAATATTTTTTTTTTATAACATTGTGTAAAGTTCAAGTTTCTTTATTAGTTGACATGCAAAAATACAGAATACTTTCACATGGAATGTTTTTTTCTGTTATCTAGTGTAAGATCATAGGACGCTTGGATCATACACATACAGCTCATTAATATTCCACAATTTATTACATTTTAGGTAGTAATTGTAATATTCATGCCTTGAATATATCATTTTACGACAGGCGCGCCAGGCGCACCTCCCTGTTATGTATACCTGCATAAGGGGTCCTGACAGTCAGTTGGCTGCCAGCCGTGGATGGAGTTACACTCATGCTTACCTTTGCAATAAACCTCTTAATGTAATCTCCTCGTCCTGAATGATTATTCTCTTTAAATTGAATACGACATGGTGTCAGAAGCAGGATGAACATGGATATCAACGGAGTCCCGTCGCCACGGATGGATTGGGATTCTCTGGACTTACCGGGAGAATGGAAGAAGTTCAGACAGCACGCGGAGCTAATGTTTTCGGGCCCACTTAAGAAGAAAGGAGAGGACGAGAAATGTAGCTACCTGCTACTGTGGAGCGGAGAAAAAGGGAGAGACATTCACAACACATGGACTCTCAGTGCAGATGAAGCAAAGGTATTGAAGAGCTACTATGACAATTTCGAAGCATACATACTTCCAAGGAGGAATACGATTTTCGCTAGGTACAAATTCCATGAAAAAACCCAGCAACCTAGCGAGTCATTTGAACAATTTGTCACTGCATTGAAACTACTTGTGAAGGACTGTGCATATGCGAACAATGATGAGATGGTTAGAGACCGTATAGTGTTTGGCATACACTCAGCAAAAGTAAGAGAGAAACTATTAAACGTTGGATCAGACTTGTCATTAGACAAAGCGATAGATATAGCTAGAGCCCACGAGCTAGCACAATCTCAGATAAAGAGCTTTACTGGCGCCACGAGCAGCGCGCAGGAGCAGCTTGTGCACAAGGTGCACAGACATGAACAGAAGAATACCGCACAGAGGTACCGCCCCAGAACAGAGTGGACAGAGAGAGCGAACAGAGCGAGCGACACAGACACACGAAGGAACTGTGGATACTGTGGGAGCAGAGCTCACAAGGAAGGAGATAACTGTGCAGCTAGAGGGAAACAATGCACGAAGTGTGGAAAATGGAACCACTTTGCTAAAGTTTGCAGGGCCGGTAGTTTCAAGAAAAGGTCAGTACATGAGATTAGCATGCGCTCTGAGTCAGGTGAAGAGTCAGACGAACTATATGTAGACACCGTGACAGACAGACGGTTTGATGAAACAGAACAAGCTTTCGCAGACATACAAATAGGAAAACAGGGCACAGAGCTTAAATTTAAGCTAGACACAGGTGCACAAGTAAATGTAATTCCTTTGAGAGAGTATCACAGTTTGCAAGATAAACGCAAAATAAAGCCTACTTCACGCAGACTGACAGGATATGGTGGAAAGAAACTAGTAGTAAAGGGCACATGCACGTTAAAGTGTAAATACAAAGAGCGTGACATGCTGTTAGACTTTTACATAGTAGACACTCAGGCACCCCCAGTTCTAGGTTTACAGGCATGCCTGAATATGGACCTCATTAAACTAGTGTTGTCAGTCACTGCATACACAGATAAGCAGACCATCATGGAAGAATACCACGATGTGTTTAAAGGGATCGGACTATTCCCAGGAGAGTGTCACATCCATATAGACCCAGGCGCCACGCCAGTAGTCTGCCCACTGAGAAGGACACCGGCGATCGCCCTGCGTGGCCGACTGAAAAAGGAGCTACAGAATATGGAAGACACACAGATCATCGCTAAAGTCATCGAACCAACGGAGTGGGTCATTGCACTGGTCATTGTTGAGAAACCACGCACAGGCAAGCTCAGAATATGTTTGGACCCTAAGGAGCTAAACAAGGCTATCAAGCGCCCGCACTACCCTCTGCCGACACTAGAGGACATCACACCCAGACTAACAGGCGCACGCTATTTCAGCGTACTGGATGCAAGGTCGGGATACTGGTCCATCAAGCTCTCTACAGAATCATCGAAGCTGACGACGTTCAACACACCGTTTGGACGATACAGATTCCTACGATTACCGTTTGGGCTCGCTTCTGCCCAGGACGAATTCCAACGGAAAATCGACGAGACATACGAGGGACTGAACGGAGTAGCAGCTATAGTAGACGACATCCTTGTCTATGGCGCGACCAGAGAGGAACACGACAAGAATCTACATGCAATGTTGGAGAGATCACGGGAGAGAGGCGTTCGGACAAGTGCACCATCGGAGCCACCGAAGTGAGCTACTTCGGGCACGTCCTTTCAGCTGACGGCATGAAGCCTGACCCAGGCAAGATAGCTGCCATCAAGGAGATGGAGGCGCCAAAGAGCCGTGCAGAACTGGAGACCGTGCTAGGTATGGTCAACTACCTGGCGGAATTCGCCCCGAGCCTCTCCGAGATCAACGCACCCATGAGACAGCTGCTTAAACAATCGAATGAGTTCCTGTGGGACGCGCAGCACGACGCTGCATTCAAAAAGATGAAAGACATACTTACCAGTGAACCGGCGCCAGTCCTCATTTACTTTGACCCAGATAAGGAGCTCAGCTTGCAAGCTCAAACACCAAGGAGCCCATGATGCCTCATCGTATCCCAGACCGTCCCTGGCAGGTGGTAGGAACAGATCTCTTCAACTGGAACAACCAAGACTACGTCGTGACCGTCGACTATTACAGCAGGTTCTTCGAACTAGACAGACTTCACAGCACCACATCGGCAGCTGTAGTCCACAAGCTAAAGGCAGCCTGTGCCAGGCATGGCGTCCCAGAGACTATTGTCTGAGACAATGGACCACAATACAAGTCTAAAGAGTTCGAGGCATTCGCCAAGTCGTGGGAGTTTACACACATCACGTCAAGCCCACATTATCCGCAGAGCAACGGACTAGCGGAGAGAACTGTGAAGATGGCAAAATCACTCATGGACAAGGCTAAGGCAGACGGAAGAGACCCGTACCTAAGCCTCCTGGAGTATCGTAACACCCCAGTCGACAACTTCAAATCGCCGGCACAGCTGTTGATGAGCCGCAGGCTACGCTCAACCCTCCCGAGCACCAACCAACAGCTGCGGCCAGGGGTAGTAAGCCCCAAAGATGGACATGACAAGCGAGTGCAGAGACAACAGCACCAGAAGAAATACTATGACAGGTCAGCTAGACCACTGCCCCCACTACATTGTGGTGAATCTGTCAGGCTCCAAGAGTATGGACGCTGGAGGCCAGCAGTAGTCATACAACCAGCCGACACTGCGCGGTCATACCACGTTCGCACCCAAGATGGACGCGAATACCGCCGCAACCGCAGGCACCTGAGGGACACAAAAGAGGAACATTTCCAGGACAGCGACGGTATGCCAAGTCCAGAGAGCGTCGATCAACCGCCGGAGACCAACGACCCTGAACTGTCAGGGGACTCAGAAGCGAACTCAGCTTCATACTACACCAGATCCGGCCGAGCAGTGAAGCCTCGGGACGTCTTAGACCTATGAATGTACAGGGTGTAGGCGGATCGCTGCCCTATTATAACACCGCTATACCCCATTGAAAAAAAAAAGAAAAAAAGGGGGGTGGTGAAATGTAACAGAATATTAATGTATACTGAATCTATGACTTACTTACCTTGCTTACTTGTCAATATGCTCCCATTTTGTTAGCAAGTTAATTCTACGAATAAGAGCTGCATATGGTAAGAGTGGTGAGACACACGATCATATAAGCTTTGAATACATACCTTATTCACAGCTGAAATACTCAAATATTCAAGCAGACTTTCCAGAATAAGAGTGCACACAATACGAACTGTAATACCTTTGATACAAGAATCTATTTTTTTTATGTTTAACATATTAATCTTACCTGTTTACATTGCCTGGTCCTGACACAGTGTAACGCACATGGTTATTGTTTACAAAGAAATTCTTACAGAGTATTGCACAACTTTTCTTTATTTCAATTTTGTTCATAGCTTATAAAGCTTTCTTTAAAAGAAGGAGGATGTAATATTCATGCCTTGAATATATCATTTTACGACAGGCGCGCCAGGCGCACCTCCCTGTTATGTATACCTGCACAAGGGGTCCTGACAGTCAGTTGGCTGCCAGCCGTGGATGGAGTTACACTCATGCTTACCTTTGCAATAAACCTCTTAATGTAATCTCCTCGTCCTGAATGATTATTCTCTTTAAATCGAATACGACAGTAATAATGGCACAGAGCATAAAATCACCAACATGCACTTTGGAAAAGTGGGCTGTTTCCTCTCAAATTCAACTTCATGTGTTCCTTTTTTGTCAGAATATATTTGTAGTCACTATACTCTTTTGTATCCTGAGATTCATAAAGCTGCAGTAGGCCACTTCACAGAATTGAGCAGGAGTGAGTTTACATGTGTGAACTCCACTTTAGATTATAATTCACTTTTCAAGCCCATGCACGTGCAACAAAGGTTTGACTCCCAGAGGCGCCAGCAGCTTTAAGCTGAATAAAAATGTCCCAGTCTCTGGTCGGCAGGTGGTTTTGCACATTGTGTGTATTTTTTTTTTTTTTTATATTTTTTTTATTATTGCAAAACAAAAAATTATTAAAAGTCAGTACTCAACACACAATGCATAATGAAACTTTCAGTAAAGGTGGTTAAAATATATGCAAGTACAGAAACAGGATAAAACAAAAATAGTCTATAATAACATTTTAACCGTATACAGTGTATATCCAGCGAAATTACAATTATATAAATGTTAGTATATAATATACCCCTAATACCTATTTTCTAAAACCCTACACACATATGCTCCTGCTCAAACCCCCCCCTCCCGGACCCCCTCTTGGATAGTACCTCCATTATCCCTCACTCCTAACCAGACACTACCATTATAAGCTAGCTTTTATTCTCTCCACCACTTCTAACCACATTGACATTTTGGATTCATTGAGCCCCAGAATTCTTGCTGTAGATATTTCTTGATATATCACATCGAGATATGTAAGAAACCACACTTTTTGGCACATTTTTTCCGGTTGAAACCAACGTGATGCGATCAGTTTTTTAGCTACTGTGATACCCGATAAAACCAATCTTTTTAGTTGTGGATTCACTGCAAACTCAAAAACATCATTCAATAGTAATACCGCGGGGTGTACAGGTATATTCCAAAATACGAGTATTGATAATTGTTGGGACATATCTTTCCAGAATGCCTTAACTGGTGGGCAGTCCCAATACATGTGCATAAATGTTCCTTCGTCCCCATTTGTACATTGGGAGCATTTGGAGTCTTGTATAAGCCCCATTTTGCACAGCCTTATAGGAGTCAAGTATGTCCTGTGAATATAGTTCAGATTGATTTGTTGATGATCCGGGTTCCTTGATGTAAGTCGGACATTTGCCCAGGCTCCTTGCCAATCAAAGTCATATTCCAGGTCTGGTATATCCCTCCTCCAGACAGTGTCTAGTTGAAGGGTTTCATACGAGGACGTTAGTAATTGATAATAAAAACCTGATACAAAACCTCCCAATGTATCTCTTTCATAGAAACATTTGTGGTATCTGTGGTGTTCAATTGGTATGAGTAATGGAACACCGTGAGATCTCATACAAAGTCGTAACTGTATGTAAAAAAGCCATGTGGACTCGGTGAGGTTAAACTTTATGCATATTTCGACATAACTACAGAGGCCCTTGTTATTAAAAATATCCCCTAATGAGTGTATGCCTTTCTCTTCCCATATAGGGAATCTTATAGGTCGTTTTCCCATTAAGAGTGCATTGTTATTGAATATGGGAGTGTGATTATGCCATTCTTGAGGGTTAGGATATTTCTTTTGTGTTTCCCGCCATGTTCTGATTGCGTGGGTAATTATTGGGCCAAATTCTCGCTCACAATGCTTGATTGAAAGTTTAGTGTGTGCTATGTCTTTCAGTCTCTGTGGGGCTACTATGTTTTCTTCTAATTCTCTCCAAGATACCAAAGCCTGGGGGTCAAACCATATCTTCAATGGTCTTAATGTGAAGGCCTTAAAATATTGTAAAAAATCTGGGACTGCCATGCCACCGTCTGCTTTATTTCTCTGTGCGGTGGATCTTTTTATGCGAGGTGGTTTGTTATTCCAAATAAATTTGTATGTGGAGGTTTGTAATCTTTTCCAGTAGCCCTCTGGAGGAGGTAACGGAAGCATTGAGCTGAAGAAATTGATTCTTGGTAATACATCCATCTTAACTATTGATACCCTTGCCTGTACTGAGTTTTTAAGTTTTGCCCACCTGTCCAGGTCGTCTTTGATTTTGTTCTGTATTTTTGTGTAATTGTGCTTCACCGTTTGTCTTATGGTGGGAAATATTTCCACACCCAAGCATCTGAAATGTTTGACCATGGGTATCGCACCTGGGAGGGTTGTGTCTTTTTTTGCACTGGTGTTAAGAGGAAGAAAAGCCGACTTAGGCCAATTTATTTTAAATCCCGATAAATCACCAAAGTTCTCTATCAACTTGAGTATATGCGGCAATGTGTTGTTGGGGTTTTGCATGAACAATATTACGTCGTCCGCATATAAACTAATTTTATGATGTGTGCCCTTGATTACTATTGGTTCTATGTGTTGGGATTGTCTTATAAATTGTGCTAAAGGTTCTAATGATAGATCGAATAGTCCGGGACTAAGAGGGCAACCCTGTCTGGCTGAGCGTGATACCGGAAAGATATCGGAGATGAATGTGCCTGTTGTAATCCTGGCCGATGGGTCCTTGTATAGTACTTTAATCATATCAATGAATCCTTTTCCTAACCCCATCCTTTCTAATACTGCCCATAGAAACGACCATTCCAACCTGTCAAATGCTTTCATAGCATCCAGGGATAGTATCGCCTTAGGTATGGTGTCCTCTTTGTCTGCATCTAGTACGTGCAGTATTCGCCTTATGTTATCATTGATCAGGCGACCTTTTATGAAGCCTGTTTGGTCCGGATGAACTAAAGACGTCATATGCTTTTGCAATCTGATGGCTAATATCTTAGAGTACAGTTTGACATCGGTTCCGAGGAGGCTTAAAGGACGGTAACTACCGCACTCAGTGGGGTCTTTGTCTTTTTTGTGAAGAACTGAAATGAGTGCGGTATTTTGGTGTTTATGGAAGCTTCCCTCTTTGACTGAGTATAAGATCATATTTAGTAATAAGGGTCCAAATATGTCCCAGCAAGAAATGTACATTTCTGATGGGATACCGTCAATTCCCGGAGCCTTGCCGTTTTTCATTCCGGATATGGCCTTCTTGAGTTCTTCTAATGTGATCGGTACTTCTAACTGTTTAGCTTCGTCCTCCGTAAGTTTAGGGAGAGTAATTTGATTAAGATATGTGTCTAATTTGTCTTGATCAAAGGTCGTTTCTGAATTATATAAATCGGAGTAGAATTCTTTGAATGTATCTTTTATTATTTTGGGTTCTGTTACTAGAGCTTGTTGTTTCCTAATGGCAGTTATATCTGCAAATTTTGCATTAATTCTTAGTCGCATGGCTAATAGGTGACTAGGTTTAGAGCCTTGGAAGTACTGTTGTTGTCTTGTGCTGCGTATTTGCAATTCCGATTTTTGTCTGTATATTGCTTTGATCTCTGTCTTTAGAATGTTAACTTGGTTTTCTAGTCTAGTAGAGTTGTTGTATTTTAAAGAATTAAAAAGCGTTGAGTAAAGCGTTTCCATTTCAGATAGTTTTGTGTTTTGATTTTTGCGCAATATGGAGGAAAATCTATCCGTGAAATCCTTGATCATAGTCTTTACCGACATCCATAATATTCTGGGATCTTGCACCGAGTTAGCATTATCCCGTAGGAATATTGTGAGAGCTTCTTTAATTTGTGTAATGAATTCCTTGTTGTTAAGCAGCATAGAATTAAAACGCCATCTTGGGGCCCGGGAAGATAGTGTACCAAATGTTGCTTTCAGGATTAAGTAGCAGTGATCTGATAGCGCATTGGGTGTCATTTCCACTTCATATTTATCAAATATTCTCGGGGATGCAAAGACGTAATCAATTCTGGATAGTGTGTTGTGTCTCGTCGAACGACAGGAGTACTTGCGTGTCATGGGGTTAAGTGAACGCCATAAATCAGTTACCCCTGTTGATTTCGACCAATCTTTTAATGCTTTAGATGAATTTTTTTGTTCGCTGGAAAAGGTAAGGTAAGTTTTGTCCATCCTTGGGTTCCAAATGGCATTAAAATCCGCACCTATTATATATGAGTACTCGGGATGGTTTAACATTTCTCCGGTTAGTGAAGTGAAGAAACCCACTTCGTACAAATTTGGGGCATATACCGCTGCCAATGCAATTTTCCTGTTATTGTGTATAATCCTAGCTATAGTTATGCGCCCCTCAGCATCCGACCATACCCCTTTCAATTCGATATTTAATTTGCGTCTGACGACTATGGCTACCCCTCTAGTTCTCGTAACAAAAGAAGAGTGACTAATATTATGGTATATGTTATCCGCTAACGTATTTATGTCTTCCTCTAAAATGTGCGTTTCGCTTAATAGAGCCACGTCCACATGTTCTTTTTTCATCAGTGTGAGCACGCTTTTGCGTTTGTGTTGTTTGTTTATCCCACCGGTGTTCCATACCATTATATTCAAACTAGCCATAATCTATGCATGTTTTTGTGTAGTTTTTGGTAATGCTTCTGGAGTGTGAAGCTACAATAGATGTACATCCAATTAATGAGGTCCCGTTGAGAGCTGAGCTTAAAAACATATATATATACAAATAAAAATCCCCTATTTTCCCCTCACCCAGAAAGTCGTACAGGCCTGTGTTCCAAGAACACATCCTCCGCGATTGACTTTCTCCCATGGTCCACCGGATTGCCCAAACTGAGCATTGTAATCTTAATCTTCCTATGCTAATTGCCATAGGATCTAACATTTCCATTCTATTGCAATAGAATGTCGCTTTTGGTCTTGCACCTTCCCTTACTGTAATGAAGTATTGTGATAAATGACAGAAAAAATAAAATTAAAATTAAAAAAAAGAGAATAAACTTTCATCGACATATTCATTTGAACCCTCTACTAACGTGTGGGAAAAAAGGAAAAAAGGAAAAGATTGTAGAGCAATATTGACACCTTAATGTGAAGAACATTGGAAAAGAACAATGTAAGTTAAAATATATTTAAAAAATATAGAGTAATGAGAAGAAAAAATTAAATTAAATAAAAATCAATGGAAAGATATAGATAAGGAATGAGAGATAGAATAATTATCAACGTGGAGAAGCCACTAGAACCGAATTAACAGATTAGATAAGATAGAAAAGCAGCGCCTTTTAGAGCTTCAATGTGCCTTCAATGGAGTGATTACTTAAATTGTTAGAATAACCTTGTAGTGTTCATACGTTTAGGTGTGGTTAATTTTTAAAATATTATTAAGGACTGATTGAACTTCATTTAATTTATTATCTGCTATGTGTATACACACCGGATGTTTATTGTTAGAGTTGTAGGCTTCGTTGTCATGGTGCCTTATATTCTAGAAGGTTGTAGAGTATACTAGTGCCTAGACAATTTTATGTTCCAGAATGATCTAAGAGACCCAGGGCATTTGAGCGATAAACCCAGAATATTCCAGATAGATCTTTTTGCAATGATATGTATTTGTCTCCTCAGAGACCAGAGACTGAAATTATAATGTATTATGAATCGTATTATACACAGTACACATTGTTATAGACGGCTTGCATATCGTCTGCTACCTTGATGAACACAATAAAGTCATTCTAACACTGGTATACATTGAGAAAGAGGCTTATCTGTTTCCGGCATTTTCGTCCTGCCTTGGGTTATTTGCTCCATTTCGATTCAGAAAATCCTCAGCTTCAATAGGTGTGTATATACCTGACCTGCGGCCGTCACTGCCCAAGAATGATAACAGCGCCGGGTATGATAGCCTTGGCTTGTAACCGGCTTTGAACAGCTTTTGCATCACCTCCTTGTATGGTAGACGTCGGATGATGGCATCTTTGCTCAAATCTTCGTAGATAAATATTGGTTTACCACCATAATTCAGATTCCCACGTTGGTTGCGAGCAAATTTGATGATGTTGTAGTCTTCCGCAGAGTGACAATGATGACTCTTGGCCCGTTGATTCTTTGCCCCCGAGAACCGATTCTGTAAACTTGGTCCACTTCTGGCACTGTGTTTGGATCGATGTTACCCAAAATCGTTGATAACACTGTTGGAAAGTTGGGATCTTCGCAGTTTACTGCTTCATCAAGCCCTACAATGCGGATGTTATTCCGCCTGTGGTAGCGTTGGGTTTCTAGTAGCCTCTCCGTCGCTTCGTTTTTAAGCCCTTGTATTTCCCTTCGGTATTCGTCTTTCACACTTTCCATCTCTTTTCCCATCTCTGTCATGCCACCTTCGTTCGCCTTGACTGCCCGTGTAATTTCTGTCACCGTATTCTCCACTGTCGTGATTCGCATGGACTGTAAAGCGACCGCTCTCATAACCTCTTCGAATTTAGTATCGATGTGTTCAACGTGTGCTTTGAAAGCGACCATCTGTTCTTTTATCAGGATAGTCAGAGAGTTGAAGTCGGGTTGTGTAATTGAACTGCTTGTGTCAGTTGATGTTATTGGAGCAGTGAGGGATCCGATGGATGTTTTTGCTATTATCTTCTCAAAATCGCCTGCTTTTTCCTTCACGGTACTTTTTTCTGATGTTCCTGTTATGTTGTCATCTATTGTCTCCCTCTCGGGGCCAGTTGTCCTTGGTCCCTGTGTATTCTCCTCTATATTCCCCGCATCGGGGCTTGTCACCAACGGATCTGCCACAGCGTCGCCTGTCATTTTCCTTGAACGTGTTTCAATCGGCGCCGTTAGAATTGCTGTGTCTTGTTTCCTTCCACCCTTTCTCTTATCCTTATCCATGTTGTCTTTTGATATAGTTAGTAGAGGGTCTTATCAATACATACGATGTGGTCTAATCTCTTTTGGTATTGTCCAAATAAGGTTTTTAAACGAAATTAATGATAACGGGAGCGGAGCTGTAACCAATTGCGTGCGCTACATATTGCAGCTAAACCGGAAGTCCTTGTGTGTATTTCTTTATGAGGAATGCCATGGTGGTCTTTGTTACGCCAATATTGCATCCTTCATTTGTTATGCCCCTCTGGGGTTTTGCCTCCTCTCAATCACAGGTGGAATGCTGGCAGGTGTTTCAGATTGGGGGGTTGATGATGACTAGTGGTATAAAGGAGATGGCTGTGGCCATGCTCTCTCTGGTCTGAACATGCAGAGTTTACGGAGATTGGAACTATTGTGCGCCGCCAGCAGAAGATCTCGTGCAGCAACAACAACAGCAGCAGCAGCTGCCTATTATTATAGTAATGTGGGGCTTCAGTTGACTGACAGGACATCGGAGAAAACAGGGGGAATGCACGAGAGCTACACGGCATGGAGAAGCTGTCAATAGTTTATACGTTCACTGTGCCGGAGGAATATGTCTGACAATGGAGGATTGACCAAAGAGTGGTGGATCGCAGCAAACACTGCTCCTGCGTGTGGATGTGAAAGCATTTTTTTTTTTCGTGTGAAGAGGGAAGTGAGGTGACGGAGACTTCAGCCAAGGAAAAGGAGACGGATAGTGACAGTATGGAGTGTAGTGAGGGAGAGGGGAGTGGGGGTGAAGGGTGGACGGAGGTGGAGAAGAAGAGTAGGGGAAGTGAGGGGAAGGGGAGTAAGAGGAAGAAAGAGAGGGGAGATAGCTTGAGTGGGTCAGAGGATGAGGGCAGAGGGAAGGATTTTGTAGAAGGGTTGAATGTAGTGGTGCGATTTGAGGGAGAAGGCGGAGTTAGGGAAATAGAGCCGAGACAGCTGTCAAGAATCATTAAAGCGCAGTTAGGAGAGGTAAGGTACGCAAGGATGTTAGGGGATGGGAACTTGTTTATAGGATGTGTAAGTGTAGTGCAGGTAGAGAAGGCAAGGGAAATAAAGAGCATTGGCAAAGTGAATGTCTGTAGAGTAGCGATAGTAGGGGAGAAAAGGGATGGAGGTTGCAAGGGGGTGATTAGTGGAATTCCAATTAAGGTTAGTGAAGAGCAGCTGTTAGGAGAGTTGAGGAGTGACGAACGTAATGGGAAAGTTAAGAGTGTAGAAAGGATGAAGAGCGGGGCAGAGAAGGAGGAAACAGGGACGATAGTCATTCAGTTTGAGGGTGAGGTTAGTCCGAAAGTGGTATTTTTAGGGTTTATGTCATATAGGGTTAGGGAGTTTGTGCCGAAACCGTTGAGGTGTTACAGGTGCCAGGAGTTTGGACATATAGCTAAGTTGTGTAGGAAGGGGCAGAGATGTGGTAGATGTAGTGGGAAGCATAAGTATGGGGAGTGTGAACAGGGAGTGGAGCCGAGGTGTTGTAGTTGTGGTGGGAAGCATAGTGTAGGGTATTGGGGTTGTGAGGCAATGAAACGAGAGGTAGTGGTCCAGCAGGTGAGAAGGGAAGGGAAGATTTCATATGCAGAGGCAGTTAGGAAGGTAGGACAGGGACAGCAAGACAAGGGACAGGGGTTTAGAGAAGGGCAGTTGGCAGTGAGGATAGTGCAGGAGGATCAGGGAAAGCAAGATAGGGAACAGGGTTTTAGAAGGGAGCATCTGACAGTAGAGGAAGTTCAGGAGGAGAAAAGGAGGGTGTGGGGGGAGAAGTTGGATATAGTGTCCTTTGTGGCAGGAGTAGTGAATACAACAGCGATGGTTAGTAGTAGGACAGATAGGACCAAGTTGATAGTTCAAGCAGCAGTGGGACACTTGGGTATGGAGGGGTTGACAGTGGAGGACGTTATAAGGGAGTTAAAGATGGTGAGTGATCAAGTAGAGTTAGAGAAGGGGGGTGTGAGTGATCGAGTAGTCCAGAGTCAGGCCACAGGAGGCAAAGCATGTCTCGCGGAGGGGGACTCAGTCAGGAGGAAGCAGCGTTAGCTGCACTCCAGGATGGTGAACGCAGAATGGACATTGTGGAAGGTAAAGGGGTCCAGAAGATGGCGGTGTTGTAACGTTTAGACCGTGTCAAGCTAGAGGAGGTGGCGGTAATGCACCCAGAAGGATGTGCCAACCGCCAATAAAATTCAAAAGAAGAAGAAGAAGAATGCTCTCTCTGTCTCCAGCAGCCATTTGTTGTTTTATGGGTGTGCATGTTTACCTTATACTGAAGTTAATTCCTGTTAACTGTTCATTTCTAATGAAACACTTTTATTTTACATAATATTCTGTGTGGTCTACCATTTGTTGCATTGTCATGATGAGTCAGGCAGTGTAACACATTGTAGTAGACAACTTTGGAGAAACAAGCCAGATGCGACCCCTATACTTTTTGACGAGGAACGTGAATGTGATTTTAGTTTTCGGTGCGACTCCGGGAACAACACCTGGCAGGCCGAAAACATCTGATTGGTTGATTGATTGATTGAATTTATTAGACAATCTAAAATCACATACTGGTACACAAAATTTACAACCATCACATGTACATCACATGTACCTTGTCTTTCTAAAACACTTGAACGTGCTGTATCCAACCAACTTACTGCTTATCTCTTACAGAATGACCTCCTAGACCCCAATCAGTCTGGCTTCCGGACTGGCCATTCCACAGAAACGGCCCTCATTGCGGTCACAGAGGCACTTCACTTAGCAAAAGCGAAAGGCCTCTCCTCTGTCCTGATTCTCCTAGATCTATCTGCAGCCTTCGACACAGTCAACCATCAGATCCTCCTCGCGGCCCTCGCAGGAATGGGAGTGGCTGGATCTGCGCTGACATGGCTGACATCATACCTCAACGACCGCTCCTACCAAGTGTCATGGAGAGGGACTCTGTCGGCCACCCGCCCCCTCCGGACGGGTGTCCCCCAGGGCTCGGTCCTAGGACCCCTTCTCTTCTCCCTCTACACTAAATCACTGGGTAACATTATCACGTCTCATGGCCTCTCATATCATTGTTATGCCGATGATACTCAACTCTTCCTCTCCTTCCCTCCCTCAGATATCCACGTCTCTGAGCGGATCTCGGCCTGTCTGTCCGACATCTCCGCCTGGATGACGACCAACCACCTCAAACTGAACCTAAGCAAAACAGAATTGCTCCACCTGCCGGCCAAATCCTCCCCCCTGACCGACCTCTCCATCACAGTCGAGAATGCAGCTGTGACCGCGTCCCCGACCGCCAAGAACCTCGGTGTTGTCCTCGACGACCAGTTGAACTTCTCTGCTCACATCGCAGCGACAACCAGAACCTGCAGATTCCTCCTGAGCAACGTCAGAAGGATACGCCCCTTCCTGACAAAAGAAGCCACCCAACTCCTCATCCAATCAACAGTCATCTCCCGCCTCGACTACTGCAACGCACTGCTAGCTGGCCTCCCGGCCACTGCCACCAAGCCTCTTCAACTCATTCAAAACGCAGCGGCCCGCCTGATATCAAACCTACCGAAGTCGGCCCATGTCACCCCACTTCTTAGGGACCTGCACTGGCTCCCCATTGCTGCACGTATCCGCTTCAAGGCCCTCGACCTAGCATACCGTGCAGCAAAGGGAACCGCTCCCGCCTACCTCCGGTCAATGGTCTCTAACTACACACCCTCAAGACCCCTACGCTCTGCATCTTCTGGCCGCCTCAGACCTACTCCTATCCAAGCTCCCGGAGGGTCATCAAAGAGAAGCCGCCTATTCTCAGTCCTTGCCCCACAATGGTGGAATGAACTACCCATCCCAGTTAGGACAGCCGAATCCCGTCCAATCTTTCGCCGTCGACTAAAGACTCACTTCTTCAACCATTATCTGAAAAAAAAAAAAAAAAAAAAAAAAATCTAACCCTGACTAACCTTACTGTCATGCACTTGTCCTAATAAACTAACCTACACTGTAACACGCAACACTTGATGAACATTGTTACTCAGCTGATAGAGTTGTACCCTTCTTGCTGTCTTGTCGTACAGAACTTGTAAGTCGCTTTGGATAAAAGCGTCAGCTAAATGACTAAATGTAAATGTAAATGTACATGTCGAAATACTTCCCAAAGACCACAACACCAGAGGGAGTTCCACAAATCATGTTCAACCCAGATTCGGCTCAACTAGGGACTAAACACGTTTAGCAATTATGCCACAACAATGTGGAACGCCCTACCCACAGCCGTAAAATAATGTGAATCCCTACCCTTCTTCAAAACCGCTCTCAAAGAGCACCTACGGGAGGCTGCAATTCTAAACTGGCCCTGGTAAATGTCCAAACCCGCCCCCCCAACAAACGCCCTCCAATGTAGTTTCTTCCCCCTCGAATGTATATATTTTATTTTATGATCTCTGTCTCTTAAACAATACTGTATTTGTATATCTTGTATCGTCATAAATGTCTGGATGTAACAATACTGTATATCTGTATGTCGTGTATGTCATAAATGTCATGATGAATTGAAAATGTAAACAAGACGAAAGTCTTTCTCTGGTATGTATCCCCTTAACAATTGTGTGTATTGAGCTATGTATTGTACCCATTCTGCAATCTGTTAAAGTTTTGTTATTGGTTATTGATGCATGGAGATGTTATTGTGAGGTTTTGTCCGCTGCCCACCCACTCGCTCCGTTCCTTTAAGGTATTTTGTTAAATTAATTGCATTCCGCGCCTCACGCTTCTTTCCTGTAAGATGCCGTTTGATTGGTGCTCTCCCAACCACACGCTTCTGGAGCAATGATCAATTTCATCCCGCAGCTGTCACAGCTTGTCATTAAGCGCCCCGTGGCTTTAAATATCCTGATCTCCCTAATATTGATGTTGGATCGTCTTGAATATTCCCTGCATCTGCCTTTCTTTCCCGTTCGCTGTCTGTTGCTCTCCAGGACTCTCGTGAAGTATCCCTTGGAGAACCTGATTTCCCCGTACGAAGCTACGCCTTGTTTATCTGCCCGCTTTACGCGCTGCGCTTTGGTGAGTTTTTGAAACAGTCTTTTGGATCACCAGTTTTTTGTGTGTTTGTGAAACACCGAAGAGATCCCGTTTTGTTATACTGTTCTCACCTATTTTTTGTTGTTGGATTTACTCTTTGGATTACCGTATTGTTTTTTCTCTGGACTCTGCTAACTGTGTGTATCACACCGAAGATCAAGTCACTTGGATATTAATTTGGATCAGTCACCTCTCTGTTATCTGTTTGTGCGCTGAGCTAACTGGGACTCTCTCTCTCCCTCCGTGTTCCGTCTGGAGTGTATGCTGGGGGGATCTGCAGAGCGGCTCAGACGTCACAAGCAAATTCCTCACCTACACCGTCTGGGAGAATCTGCAGAGCCGCAAGACATTCTTCACATGCCAGATTCCCCGTTTGTCCTGTTTTCCACCTAATTCAATCTTGTGACTCTGAGAATAAACACGCCCTTGTTTTTGGCTAACTCTGAAAACAACTCTCTCTGTGCCGTTGCGTTTGGGGTCGGTTACAAACCTTAACATTACGATCCAACCATGACGACCCCAGCCGACACAGAGAGAGTCAGAACAGCATTGGCAGTCCAGATAGAGTTAACCAAGGAACACAGCCAACAGCTAGACAGGGCTGCGGCTGCTGTACAGGAACTCCGAGAGCAGGTCCTGCCTATTCAGGGGTCCCTGGGCGCTTTGGCTAGCCAGCAGTCAAGTATTCTCCTCCACTTACACACGCTGAGTGACACCGTTAACACCTTGCTTGTACCCCCACTTCCTTCAGGAGCCTTGGCCGGAGCATCACCCGCAGCCCTGGCAGGCCCCGCGCCTCCCGATCCCGCACCTCGGGAGCCCCGTCTCTCCGAACCACGGCTGTTCGACGGTAACTTCGAGGATTGTGCCACATTCATCATGCAATGTGAGTTGGTTTTTCGTCATCAACCCAGTCGTTTCACTTCAAGGGGAGCCCAAGTGGCCTACATGACTAACTTGCTCTCAGGCCGGGCAGCCCAGTGGGTCACTTCCTCCTGGGCAATGGAGGCAGACTTCTGTTTCTCCTACCCAGACTTCGTGGCTGAGCTCCGCAGGGTTTTCCACCATCCAGCCCGTGGTCTGGACCCTGGAGCCCGGTTGGGTACCTTCCGGCAGGGCAGCGGCGGGGTTACCGACTACGTGCTGGAGTTCAGACTGGTGGCTACGGAGAGCGGTTGGAACGACCAAGCACTTCGTCTTACCTTCATGAGGGGGCTCAACGACGCAGTCAGGGACCAGCTCGCGACCCGCGACAAACCTGAGTCCCTCGAGGACCTGTTCAGCCTCGCCATTCGCATCGACGGACGCCTCCAGGAGAGAAGACGTGAGAGAACCCGACAGGGACCTCCAGAGGTACTCCGGACCCCCCGTACTCGTGACGGTACTGCTGGTCGCCCTGCTCCCAACACGACTGGTGGCTTTTTCCCCTCCCGTTCGGTACCCGAGGAGGAACCCATGCAGCTGGGACGTTCTCATCTTAGCCAAGCTGAACGGGAGGCGAGGTTCAGGTCCGGCCTTTGCCTCTACTGCGGTCGGGAGGGACACTGTATCGCCAACTGCCCCACCCGGCCAAAAGACCAGGCTCGCCGGGACCCCGGGAGATCCTGGTGAGCCGCTTTTCTCGTTCCCAGAGCCGTGCACCACCTGGCCATCTGATGAGCGTCACCCTGGCCTGGGTGGACCAACGGGCCACGGTGGAGGCACTCATTGACTCGGGGGCTGACGAGAGTTTCCTAGACTTCGAGTTTGCTACCCGGGCCAACATTCCACTTGAGGACCTAGTGAGGCCATTGGAGGTATTCGCATTGGACCAACACCGCCTGGCTGACATCACTCAACGCACCTGCCCTGTCCTGCTCACCATTGCTGGTAACCACGTTGAGACTCCAGTTCCTTATCACCAGATCCCCTCTTGTCCCAGTAGTCCTGGGCCGGCCCTGGCTCGCGCTGCACGAGCCCCACATCGCCTGGTCCTCCGGTACCATCAAGGGTTGGAGCTCCTCCTGTCATGCCCAGTGTCTTCAGGCGGCATCCTGTCCCCCGCCCCGGAGATCCGTTGGTGAGCCGCCTCCGGACCTCTCGACCATACCCCCCGAGTACCACAACCTCATGGAGGTTTTCAGTAAGTCCAGGGCTCAGGCCCTTCCGCCTCACCGGCCTTACGACTGTGCCATCGACCTCCGCTCAGGGGCTCCCCTTCCCGGCAGCCGCCTCTACAGTCTGACCGTCCCGGAGAAGGCAGCGATGGATCAATACATCTCTGAGTCCTTGGAAGCAGGACTCATTCGGCCTTCCTCCTCTCCTGTGGCGGCCGGTTTCTTCTTTGTTGGGAAGAAGGACGGAGACCTTCGACCCTGCATCGACTATCGCCAGCTCAACGAGATCACCATTAAGAACAAGTATCCTCTACCTCTCATGAACTCCACCTTCGAGCCTCTCACCCAGGCTACCGTCTTTACCAAGCTGGACCTCCGGAGTGCCTACCATCTAGTCCGTATCCGAGAGGGCGATGAATGGAAGACCGCCTTCAAGACTCCCAGGGGCCACTACGAGTACCTGGTGATGCCGTTCGGCCTCACCAACGCTCCGGCGGTATTCCAGGCGCTCATGAACGACGTCCTTCGTGACATGCTGGAGGAGTTTGTGGTAGTATACCTAGACGACATCCTCATCTTCTCCAAGACCCTCGAGGAACACATCCAGCATGTCCGCCGTGTGCTGGAGCGCCTCCTCCACAATCGGCTCTTCGTCAAGGCGGAGAAGTGCCGATTCCACTCCGACTCCGTCGATTACCTGGGCTTCATCGTGGAGAAAGGCTTGACCCGAGCTGATCCTCGCAAGATCCAGGCCGTGAAGGAATGGCCGGAACCCACCTCTCGGAAGGAGTTACAGAGCTTCCTCGGGTTCGCCAACTTCTACCGAAGGTTCATCCGGAACTACAGTCAAGTGGCGGAACCGCTTACCAGACTGACCTCTCCCGCCCTGCCGTTCGACTGGTCCCCAGCGGCGTGTGCTGCGTTCCGCTCCCTCAAGAAGAGGTTCACTTCCGCCCCGATCTTGCTCCATCCAGACCCCAAGAGACAGTTCATCGTTGAGATGGACGCCTCGGATACTGGACTGGGAGCTATCTTATCCCAGCGGTCGGCAATGGACCAGAAGGTACATCCGTGCGCCTTCTACTCGCGTCGGTTCCTCCCTGCCGAGAGGAACTATGACATCGGCAATCGGGAGCTGCTGGCGGTTGTGGCTGCCTTGGAGGAGTGGCGTCATTGGCTAGAGGGGGCCGAGGAGCCGTTTACCATTTGGACGGATCACAAGAACCTGACGTACATCCGTGCTTCCAAGCGCCTCAATGGCCGGCAGGCAAGATGGGCCAGCTTCCTCAGTCGGTTCGACTTCTCGCTGACGTTTCGCCCTGGTTCCCGCAACACGAACTCCCTGTCCCGGTTACACTCCAAGGGGGCTCCAACCACTGAGGACCCGACTCCCATCCTCCCAGAGGCCAGGGTGGTAGGAGTCGTCACCTTGGGCATCGAGGGGGTGGTAAGGCGTGCCCTACGCTTCCATCGCGCTCCAGGCAATGTACCGGTTCATCGTCTCTTTGTCCCCGACTCGGTCCGGTCCCGGGTCCTCCAGTGGGGCCATACCAGCCGGTTTGCCTGCCACCCGGGCGTTCATCGCACGTTCTCCTTCCTGGCTCGTCAATTCTGGTGGCCCACCATGAGGAACGACGTCAAGGAGTTCGTACTGGCCTGCGCAGTCTGCGCCCGCAGCAAGGCCTCCCACCAGGCACCCTCCGGGCTATTACAGCCGCTTCCCATTCCGAGCCGTCCTTGGTCACATGTGGCGCTGGACTTCGTCACGGGTCTTCCCTCCTCCCAGAGGAACACGTGCCTTCTGACCGTGGTGGATCGGTTCAGCAAGGGGGTTCACCTCGTGGCCCTTCCCAAACTTCCCTCGGCGGCCGAGACGGCGGACCTCCTGACACACCACGTGTTTCGCCTCCATGGTTTTCCCCAGGACGTAGTCTCGGACCGGGGGCCCCAGTTCACTTCCGGGCGGGCTTTTTGCAAGGGATTGGGGGCAACGGTCAGTCTTTCCTCTGGTTATCATCCCCAGACTAACGGACAAACGGAGAGGATGAACCAGAGCGTGGAGTCTGCTCTTCGGTGTGTGGCTGCCGAGAGACCAGCTTCTTGGAGCCGTTTCCTTCCTTGGGTCGAGTACTCCATCAACTCCATGGTCAGTTCCGCCACCGGCCTCTCACCCTTTGAGGTATCCCTGGGCTACCAACCCCCTCTTTTCCCTGCACAGGAGACGGAGGTGGCAGTTCCCTCCGTACAGGACCACCTCGACCGGTGCCGTCGGGTCTGGGAGATCGCCAGGACCGCGCTGCTCCGGTCATCAGAGCGCGCCTGTCGTGGGGCTGACCGGCGCCGGGTTCCTGCGCCGACGTACCACCCTGGGCAGAGGGTGTGGCTTTCCGCGAGGGACCTCCCACTTCGGTCCTCGGCCAAGAAACTTAACCCCCGGTTCGTCGGACCTTTCGAGGTTCTGAAGGTACTCAGTCCGGCGGCGGTGCGTCTTAAGCTTCCTGCGTCCATGCACATTCACCCCGTTTTCCATGTGTCCCGGGTTAAGCCTGTCTCTCTCAGTCTCCTGATGCCTCCTGCTCCGGAACCACCTCCTCCCAAGATGGTGGACGGTCACCCCCAGTGGCAGGTCCGCCGGTTGATGGGCGTTCGACGGCGGGGTCGGGGGTTCCAGTACCTGGTGGACTGGGAGGGGTACGGTCCGGAGGAACGGAGCTGGGTCTCCCGCCGGCTCATCGTGGATCCCGGCCTGATCACCGACTTCCATTGTGCCCATCCGGGCGAGCCGGGTCGGCCTGGTCGCCGGGTGGCTCCCGTGGAGGGGGGGGTACTGTGAGGTTTGGTCCGCTCCCCACCCACTCGCTCCGTTCCTTTAAGGTATTTTGTTAATTAATTGCATTCCCCGCCACACGCTTCTTTCCTGTAAGATGCCGTGTTGATTGGTGCTCTTCCCACCACACGCTTCTGGAGCAATGATCAATTTCATCCCGCAGCTGTCACAGCTTGTCATCAGCGCCCTGTGGCTTTATATACCCTGATTCCCCTAGTATCGATGTTGGATCGTCTTGAATATTCCCTGCATCTGCCTTTCTTTCCCGTTCGCTGTCTGTTGCTCTCCAGGACTCTCGTGAAGTATCCCTTGGAGAACCTGATTTCCCCGTACGAAGCTACGCCTCGTTTATCTGCCCGCTTTACGCGCTGCGCTTTGGTGAGTTTTTGAAACAGTCTTTTGGATCACCAGTTTTTTGTGTGTTTGTGAAACACCGAAGAGATCCCGTTTTGTTATACTGTTCTCACCTATTTTTTGTTGTTGGATTTACTCTTTGGATTACCGTATTGTTTTTTCTCTGGACTCTGCTAACTGTGTGTATCACACCGAAGATCAAGTCACTTGGATATTAATTTGGATCAGTCACCTCTCTGTTATCTGTTTGTGCGCTGAGCTAACTGGGACTCTCTCTCTCCCTCCGTGTTCCATCTGGAGTGTATGCTGGGGGGATCTGCAGAGCGGCTCAGACGTCACAAGCAAATTCCTCACCTACACCGTCTGGGAGAATCTGCAGGGCCGCAAGACATTCTTCACATGCCAGATTCCCCGTTTGTCCTGTTTTCCACCTAATTCAATCTTGTGACTCTGAGAATAAACACGCCCTTGTTTTTGGCTAACTCTGAAAACAACTCTCTCTGTGCCGTTGCGTTTGGGGTCGGTTACAAACCTTAACAGTTATATAGCATACTTGGCTATCACGTCTCGCTCTGCCAATGAGATAACCTCTTATCTCCTTGCACATATTGTGCACACGAAACAAACAAATGCACCCACTTGCACGTGACCAAGCCACGCCCATGCGTCTCCCTATATGACGCCGGAAATGGTCACGCTCCACCTTCCTCTTTTCGTTTCCAAACGGAAGTAGCAGTGCACTCCGTGAACTAGTTGTTATGAAACGCTGGGAGAAATTACACAATGTTGGGTATTCGCCAGAAGTTCACCAGCCGCCGGAACCTTCTCGGCACATCCTAACAGTGCATCGGGCCTGTCCTGCATGGGTTTTCCTCATCTCGTGACAGCGGACAGAGGGACGTCGCGCGACGGTTAGCAGTCGAGCTAAGTCGTGCACAGGTAGGGCCTGCGCTATCAGGCATTAATACTAGCATGAGTAATACTGCTCGTTGTCCCGTGAGACAACCGAGTGATGTATTGGCGCAAGGGGCGGGATATTTGGGAAAACATGGTCGTCATGACTCTTTTTTGGGTGTTTTTCCAAGTATCCTAGAGCGCGCGGCTAATGCTAATGCTACAATGCTAATGCAGGTGCAATAGCAGCTGGTAAAACGTTGGTGATTTATGGAATGGACGTTGTTATGTGTCCAAAGCCTGAAATAAAAAATAACAACTGAACTGAGTGCTGGGACGCCGTTCCCATGTTCCCCGCTGTGCGCTGTCCCCATGTTCCCATGTTCCCTCCTCTTAACCGTTTCATTGCTGAAGGTCAATCGGTGTCTAATGTGGGGGGTTTTGCTAAGGTTTATTTACCCTTAATACGGGTGGATGGGCTGATGACAGGGCGCAAGGCAGGTGTGCCGTGGTTAGAGGGCCAGGTAGCATCGGTCCTTTGCCCTGGCATAGTTGAACGGTATCCCACCCGGAAGCCGACGCCAGAGGGCGAGTTGGCCCGGCAGGTGGCTGAATGGGCTGATGAAGCTTATACCGCCGCAGGACGGAATTTAGCGGCGACCAGTAACATTGCTCATTTGGCTGCTTTTCTGTCCACAATGGTGTCGGGTAGTGGGGCTTTAGGGCCAGCCGACGTCGAAAACATCACGCGTGTTTTTGAGGTTATACAGCTTTTGACCCAGCCGCAAGCTATAACCGCAGGGAGGGCTAGGATGCTGTCAACGCTTTTTCACAGCAGTGTTAATTTTGGCAGCTATTTTCATTTTAGTTTTAGTCTTAGTCATGTGTCAAGTGCTCCTTTTTTGTTTTCATCATATTTAGTCATCTTCATTTATTTTTCGTTTAGTCAGTTTTAGTCAACTAAATGTCTGAGCATTTTAGTCTTAGTCAGTTTTTCTTTTTTTTTTCCACTTTTTCTCCCATTTTCTATATTTTCTCCCATCCCAATTTCGTATCATCCAATTCAACCCTCCCCTGTCACGAACGCTGTTTCTTGCCTCCCACAAGCCGGCTGCAATGTGGACTACTGTAAGTCATACATAGCACAAGTCCCCTCCGGTACTTGAGGTAACAGCAGTCGCATCTTTTCACCTGCGCAGCTCGATCTCTCAGTGGCGAGGAGTAACGCATGGGAGGCTCACGCTGCCCCCGACACTTCCTGATTCTACTGCGCAGGCGCACCAACCGACCTGTAGGAGTCGCTGTCCACAACGCCCGATCCCCACCCATCAGTTTCCCACCCCCTAATACGGCCAATGTGTATTAGTATGAACGACCAGCTAAACTGAAAGCAATGTGGAGCGCTGGGCTCGAACAGGCGAGCCCAGCGTCTCCGCATTCGTGGCGAGCGCCTTGCCCACTACGCCACGTAGCCGCCTAGTCTTAGTCAGTTTTTGTCTCAATTTTGTTTTAGTCTAGATTTTGTCGACAAACGGATGACATTTTTGTCTATTTTTAGTTAATGTACAATTTTTTTTTATTTTATTATATAAATTATAAAACTTTTTTTTTCTTTTCTTTTTTACAGCTACTGTTTTATATATACTGTTTTTTAGTAATAACTAGAAAGTAATGGTATTTATTAGGGCTGTCAGTTTATCGTGTTAATTAGATTAATTAATTACACAGCAAATTATCGCGTTATGAAAATTAACTCAAAATTAATTACAAAAACATTATTTTATTTTTTAAATTGTTTTATAATTTTTTTTTATCTCATTCATTCCATAAGGACGTATAATACACATTTACAGACTTTCTTTTTATATGGTCCATTTGCATGTTCTTGGTATCTGATTCTAGGGACATCTATGGATCTCAGGGAATGTATTCCCAGTGTCAGAAATACTGTGTCTGTTACTAGTAACGTATCTCTGATCGATCGTTCTGAACTTGCATAGTGGAATTTCCCTTCTCTCTGCCTTGTTGACTCTGTGTTCATTCATTCAATTGGTTCGTTTGAAGGAATTAGGCAAGGACGAGAGCGCTCGGTTCCAACCAGAAGATCTGTTTTTATTCATCAAATAAAAGCCTCAGATCTTATTCTAAAAGTGGTTTCCAGCTGCTCCCATATTGACAAGATACAAGCTGGATTCCCTAAATGTTCACAAAGATATTGTTCAAGCCTCTGCTATGCTGCTGCGAGATCAGAAAAGCCGTCTTCTCCGGTTTGTTGATTCGGGTCGGCCTGGCAACACGCGGCCGTCTCTTTGTTGTGCTGGTTGTCCCTGGCAACACTGGTCTCATCAATCGTCTGGGGTAGCGCTGGGGGTGCGCTTGTTTTCCTTCTGCTCTTTTTCTCTCTCCGCCAGTTCCTGTATTTAAAGACAAACAGCCCGCCCCCTTGCCGCGTCACCTAGTGACGATCGCTAGGGGCGTTACTTCTTTCTAATTGGCTAAGCTTGACGTCGGCCATTTTGGGGATAGTACCCGATGCCATTTTGTCACCAGTTTTTCTCCTTATATGGAAGATTCCAGTTTTAACGGGCCGTCTCTCCTGAACAGAAATAACCCATGAGTTGTTTCCTAGTTTAACAGCTAAATGTACTTTGTCATGCTTTTATTGTCTTTAAACTTAGAGATTATTCTTTATTTTGACTAGACAGTTGCTAAAAGTCTTTCTTGAGTTCTTTGTCCTTTTAACTATCTAATTAAACCTATTTTTGATCTTTAACCATGCTTGTTGTATTTTATCTATTCTAAAGTAGTATCTTTGACTTAGTTTTAACCTTTTCAAACACTCAGCCTCTTAATCTAATTTCTAATCTTAGTTAATAATATAGTTTGTAGCTTAACTTAACTTTTAAAAGATCAATCCGTATCTTGTTTAGTCTCAAACTGATCCATACAATAATCTAAACCGGTCTAGTCTAATTTCAATACATACTACTTTATAGTTTAGTTTACTGTTGTCCAAAAGGAGTTCCTGTGGTTAGAAGGCGACCAGGTGCCCTCTTCTTTGAAGTTGGACCCATAAAGATTGGCTGGTGAGCCAATCTCCTATTTCTAACAGTGGGTCCCTGAGTGACCTTTTGTTAGGTTCTGGCTAGAGTAAACAGATGAACTGTTGAACTGCTAACTTTATCTTGTCTCCAGGCCCCATATATGGCCTAGAGTATTTACAGTTGGCCTAATCAATCACAATGTATCCATTGTGGGGGAAGGTTTGGTCAACAGCCATCTGGTTAATTCTTTACCTTCTAGCAGCCAGAAACTGGTGGTATTTAAATTACATTGTGGTCTCCTGTAGAATATATGTGTGAAGGGGGAAGGTGCCATTTTACAGTTGCAGCGAGAGAGACATATTTGATTCTAACTTAAGTCTATTGAATAGTTAACATTGTATAGTTGGTTTGCACTCTTTAACCTATTGACTTGGCCAGATATAAAAGTACAGCTTCTGTTTCCTATACCTCTTACCACTCGGATTCGTCCCGTAGAATTGTAGACCTTGAGGAACAGTAATGTTTCATTTTGATAATTTACCACACTAGGCTTGAGTAAATTGTAATGAACCAAATGAGAATATCAATACATTTGTTTTTATCTTTGACTGTGAATAACACCATGCTCAAATTGACCAGACCTGAAAAATCTAAGCAAATTAATAGATGGAAGATGATTAAACAGAAGGTTTTGTAGATACAGTACTGAATTCTGCCATCCGGACACATGCAATTTGAAATATGATTATAGAATATAGAATATCAGGCATAAAATGGTTATGCGATTAATTAGATTAATTAATTACAAATCCTGTAATTAATTAGATACATTTTTTTAATCGCCTGACAGCACTAGTATTTATTCAACAACAGGTGATTGTATAGATTAGTATTAGTATCATTAAATGACAACTATGCTCAACTATGTGTCATAGTCACGGCACTAGCGTACTTCACTCCCCCTCCTTTTCCCCTCACATTCACCACACACTCCTCTTCATCCTCCTTTCCATCCAGTGGCATCGTTTCAGTAAAAGCCAAGGTATGGCGAGGAGGGGGTAGGGGGGGTTTCCTCCCCTTGGTTGATTTTTTTTGTCAAATCAGTTGTGCAATAGTCACTTTTGGTGAGTTGTTTCTATACAATTCAGTTATATGACATTTAGGTATGACACAGGACTACACAAGCATTTTTAGTATAGAAATGTGTCAACAGACTAAAGCAGGGAACCACAATATTTTGCATACGAATTATGCAGAATGTAATATCATAACTGTCTATTATTTTTCTTGCAATTGAGCCAATTTTCCAATTTTGAGGTGTGTGTTCAACAGAATGTAGTATCAAAAACACATTCACAAAAAGTATGGGTTACTGAATGCTGAACTGCACTGTTATAATCACTAAGCCATTGTAAGACCTTACCTGTGTCCCTGTATCACTTGTCTCTGCTGCCCTTTGATTAAAAAACTTCTGTATGTCCATTTTCCTTTTTTGTGGCATATTTCAGTTAGTCACAGTAAAAGTCACCTAGTAAAAGCGAGATAATTGACAATATCAAAACATGCTAGGGCTGTACCGAATAGTTCAAATTCTAAATCAACATAATTTTTTTTTATTATATTACATTTTTTATTTTTATTTAAATTTTTTGCCAAGGTATGGCGAGTGCCATACCTTGACATACCAGAACAATGCCCCTGTTTCCATCCACCACGCACTCGTCCTCATCCTCTCTTCCTCCACGGAAGCCTCACACCCTTATATGGCCAGCATCCCTTCACTTCCCGTCACTCAGCCCAGCTGCACCTCATCCCTCTGATTCACACGCTGTCAGGCACCTCACTCCTCACAGCTGTATCCCATCCCCCGTTGATGAAGACCCTACTTCTACTCGACGACGCTGACCAGAAGTTGTCGTGGTGTTAAACATCACTACCTAGGTACGACGTCTCGGCCTGAAACTCTGCTAACCTGCTCTTGTGTATTCCTTGCTCTAATCCGTTTCTCTTGTACCCCAGGATCCCTGTTCCAGTGCGCCTTCCTGCCTGGACATCCCGTACTACACAAGAAGTGCTCTTGCTCTCTCTCCAGACACAGACCTGTGTCCTCTGCCCACAGCTGCACCGGGAGTGCACCTGTCCTCACCCCCCCAAGAACATTCTAACCCTGTTCTGTTGCACATTCCTGTTGTACTGCTGTCTGCTTGGGAAATACAATTAAAACCCCTTGAAATGCTCCATTCTCCTCTCCTGTGTTCAGCGATTGGGCTGTGTTCCAAAACCCACTTCTCACACTATGCTTCACCCACGGAAAGGTTGTTGGCACATTGGTTCCACACGGACATTATACGTTGTTGCACTTGCTTCCAGAAGGCTCTGTTTAGGTCAGCTAGTAGCAGAGGCTCTGTTGTGATTTTTAATGCACAATAAATATTCAACATTCTCTTTTGAGACTCCGCCTCAGACTCTTATCATTTGGCAATAAAAGCTAAACATTGTCACCAGTATGGCTGTCCGCAACATGTCATTAATTGTGTGCGAGAGGTCGATCAGTTAGCCACATTAGCGTGAGCTAGGTTAGCCACTAGTTAACGCAAGCTAGATGGAAATACAAACAATGTAACGTTACTGGTGAAAAAGTGATTTACCTTGGAATACTCCTCTGATAGTGTGAAAAAAGGGGGAACCAGGCACACCTGAATGCACAGCACAGGCGGGACCACGTGTGACACAGCACCCCGTGGCCCACACCCACACACCCCTGCTAGCCCACCAAATGGTGGGATGCAGGAGAGGTTCCAGACCTCAGAACCGCCTGGGAGACAGAACCCCCAGTCATGTCCACGAGGTAAAACTTAACGAAAGGACCCGGGGAGGACCAGGAGGCCGCAGCACAGATGTCCTCCACCGAGGCCCCCCCTAACAGGGCAGCAGAGGCAATAATGGACAGTGATGTACCTGAACGCGTTCAATGAACGATCGTTCATGAACGCGTTCG
The DNA here is from genome assembly GCF_963971535.1 of Notolepis coatsorum. Lineage (NCBI taxonomy): Eukaryota > Metazoa > Chordata > Actinopteri > Aulopiformes > Paralepididae > Notolepis > Notolepis coatsorum. The sequence continues at coordinate 88,778,475 of NC_140174.1, read as the reverse complement.
TATTTTGGGCGAACGTGAACTGAACGTACTGATTATCCGCTAAATGAACATAATTGAGAACGCGTTCATTCTCAGCGCTGTGTAACGGAGTTCAAAAGTGCGTTCATTCTCAGCACTCTGTTATAACGGCGTTCAAAGATGTGCCAGATTTCATATGTATTTCAGCCGAAACCCCTGTTAAAACACACCGTAAACAGGCTTTAAAATTATGTGGAAAACCAAACGATCTGGCAACGCGCCTGTACACCCCCTGCTACGTCATCAGACTCATCACAAGTTCAACAACAGCTGAATCTGCGAGCAGAAGCTGAGAGTTGCGCAGCAGCAGGTCGAGAGCAGCACTCGCTCAGAGAACTCTACCTCTAGATGTCGGCGCTTGGGGATTTAAAATAGTTTAACGTTAAAGTCAGTACTGACTCAGACGGAAACAATCTAACGTTTGTCTGTAAACTTTGTCCACCCGGTTTGAAGAAGCAAGTCCCCACATCGACGCGACGACGTCGACAGCAACATTGAGAATATGCAAGCGTCCTGTTTTAGTTTTCATAATAAAGACAATTCAAGCAAAGTTGTTCCTCATGTTTTTGAAAATATACTGTAGAGATGAAAGCTGCAGTGTGGACTGAATGCGCGGTGGCAAAGCGTTATGGAAATGCCAGTATTCTGATTGCTGTCTGTGTGGTTCAATATTTTTTACAAATAATAGTTTGCAGCAACGTATTGAAAAAAGAACTAACAAAATGGGCCGTTCAATATCTCCTATATGTTCGAAATGTCAAACAGACCTGGGTACCTACAGGCTACAGTCTATTACTACTTTTGGGAATCTAAGTGTTTATCCAGGTTCTGGGGCCAAGTGATTGATTGATTGATTGATTGAACACTTTATTAACATATTGCAGAATGGGTACAGTATACAGCTCAGTCATGAATTGAAAATGGGGGACCCTGATGTAAACAAGACGAAAGTCTTTCTCTGGTCTGCATCCCCTTAACAATTGTATGTATTGAGCTGTACTGTATCAGGGTCCCCCATTTTCAATTAATCAGGACATACATGACATACAGATAGACAGTACTGCTACATCTATACATTTATGACATACCAGATTTGCAAATACAGTACTGTTTGTGATACAAAAAGAGTCCAGAAAAGAGAGTAGGCCTATATACATTTGACATAGAAACTGTACATTGGAGGAGGTTGGGTAGGTGGGGGGGGACTGTACATTGGAGGTGGTTCGGGGGGGGGGGGGGGGGGGGTTGGGTAGGAGGGGTGACACCCTTTATAATTCAAACTATTTCAGCCCGGAAATGCATTCTGATAAACTGGATTAAGGATAAGCCTCCATTTTTACAAATGTGGTATAGAGATGGTTTGCTTTTCCTTTTTGCTTGCTTCTTTTTGTTTTGTTTTTGCTTGCTTATGGTGTGGATGATGGCATAGAGATGAACTGGAGGACCCCCCCCTCCATTGTCCCAATGTGTGTTTTTGTAATGTAAGTAACTGTACGTGAAAAATCTATATAAAAAAAAATATATATCAAAAAAGAACTAAAAATAACTAAATTAGTTCATTTTTGAAACCATGAACTTTAGTTCAAAATTTTGAATTATGAACTATGAACTGAACTAGTTCATTTAAAAAATTGTGAACTGTGAACTGAACTAGTTCATGTAGAAAGTGAACTTTCCCAACACTGATAATGGACAGTAAGGGAAATACAACATTGTATGTGAAAGAAAAGTGGGAAAGAGAGTTGGAAATAGAGATAACAGAGGAGGAATGGTATGACACATGTAAGACACAACAAACAACCACAGGATCAAGGATATGGAGGGAGTTTGGGTGGAAAAATATAATTAGATACTTTATAACACCAGAAATACAGGGCAATTACACACCAGCAAAGAAAACATGTTGGAGGGAGTGTGGACAGGAAGGGGCGAACCATAAACACATATTCTGGGGATGTCAGAAGATAAGGCACTACTGGGAAGAGATAGGAGGGATAATAAATGAAATAATAGGATACGAAATACCCCAGGGAGGCCAAGTGTTGTATTTGGGGAATCTGTCACAGGAAGGAATCCAAGGGGAAGACAAATATTTGATTAAGATATTGATAGTGGCAGCCAAGAAAGCTTTAACTAAACTGTGGTACAAGGTAGAAGTGCCGACAAAGGATCAATGGATAGAGTTGGTAGAGGGGATACAGGAAATGGAGAGAATCACACATCTGCTGAGGCTGCAAGAAGAAAAGTTTGAATGGAAATGGGGAAAATGGGAAGAATACAGGAGGGGAAGTAACGACATCACAGAGGTTTGAAAAGGATACAAGGAAATGAATAAAAATGTTAATAAATAATGCAAATGTAGAAAGGACCGAAGGACCCACCCTTTTTCTTTACTCATTTTTTGTCTATTTGTTTTAATTTATGTACTGTGTATTGTCTATGAATGTTGTCTATGTATGTTGTTTAAAAAAATGAAAATAGAAATTTAAGTTTAAAAAAAAGAAAAGTTATAATTATTTTGTCTTGTCTTGTTTTAGTCAACAATATCAACATACATCAAGAGAAATTTCGTCCTGGTTTTTGTAAATTACATTTTTGTGTCCTCAGTTGTGGTCAACAATATTTAATAAACTATTTAGTCTTGTTAGCGTCACATGGTCTTCAATAACGTGACCTAGGCCCCACACCGCCCCACACCGTGCCGCCAGCGGCTGCGGCGAGGCCCCCGACCAGCGGCCATGTTTCCCCCGCCTGAGGTACCCTGGGCACAAAGACAACAGGTGATCACAAGGCCGACATTAGATGAGCACGCCCTAAAAAAACGTCGCCGTCTAGTTGTGTCTAGCACGCTCTCCGGTCACTCCCCCCCACTACGCTACGGGACACCGGGCTCTGATTTGTTCCCTTTGGCTGCGGGCCACGTGCTTTCAGTGAAGCGCAAGCAGCCCCACATTTCGCTTCTCATGGGGACAGGGGCTGACACCCAGTTGCTAGCTAGGCCTGGGTCTGCCTGTGAGAATGCTGTGCTGTCAAGCGGCTCCCACTCCACACATTCTGCGTCTGTGTTTGGTGAGCCTGGTGTTGTGTCTGTCGACGGAAAAGGTTGTCAGCGGGGGAACTCGAGGCCCAGGAGGTTGCAGCGTGAGTTCCCCCAGCCCCGCCCTCGCCAGGCCGGGTATCACGGTAGTGCCTCCCCCGACCGGAAGACCGGCGGTGGTCAGTCAGGCATGCATGGTTTGGGTAGTAGTAATATCACTACAGGGCTACGGTGTGTAGGAACCCACCCTATCGGGCAGTGTGGGGACCACACGCCTTGCATGTCCGGCTGCAGAGCTGGCTATCCTCAGCAGTCCATGCCGGGAAGATGTTCAGTGGGGGAGCTTATGTCACCAAGTGTGATGGCCGCTCTCCCCGTATCAGACCGGCCCTTTCTGTTGGGGTCCCCCCTTGGGTGCGATTGCCTCGTTGGTAGTGTCAGGGTGGGATACCCCGGCTCCGCGAGACGCCCTGCTCGCGCAGTTGGCGAGTCCAGGGTTGGCAACGCACAGCGCCAGTGCCAGACCAGCGGACCAGTTGGCGGCGGGTGCGCTTTGGGATTATCATCACGAATGGCTACAGCAGTGCCATATGTCGAGGTGGATGGAGAGAACGCTGAGGCGGGGACTTGTGTTGCAGTTTGCACAACCCCACCCTCCGTTTTTGGGTTTGGTACAGACCCTATTGTCAGGGTCCGCAGCAGTGACAGCTCTGGCAGACGAGATCCAATCTCTGTTGGCAAAGCAGGCCATCGTCGTGGTCCCAAAAGAGGACGCGATGCGTGGTGTTTACTCCCGGTATTTTCGAGTGCCCAAAAAATCGGTAGGTGTCAGACCTATTCTGGATCTGTCCGCGTTCAATTGTGGCGAGACGGTTCAGGATGTTGACCGTCAAACACCTGGTAGGCGCTGTCAGAGTGGGAGACTGGTTCACCTCCATAGATCTGAAGGATGCGTACTTTCACGTCCCGATCTTCCCTCCTCACAGGAAATTCCTTCGCTTCCTTTTTCAGGGTGTAGCGTACGAATACCAGAGGCTGCCGTTCGGCTACTCTCTGGCCCCTCGCACATTCACCAAGTGCGTGGAGACCGTGCTGGAGACTCTGCGTCGTCAGGGGATACGAATTATATTCTACCTCGACGACATTCTGCTCCTCAGCCGGTCGGAGGAGATCGCCAGGTCTCATACCAGGCTGGTGGTGGAATTCCTCACCAGTCTAGGTTTAGCTGTAAACTGGGAGAAGAGTACTCCTCTTCCCAGTCAACAGGTGGAGTACTTGGGCTTGGTTCTAAGCTCAAGGCCCATGAGGGCAACCCTCTCAGAGCGACAGCAAGAGGATATTCTCAACGCGCTCGGGAGGTTCCGTCCTGGCAGGACGGTTATGCCGCTGTCCGTGATGCGCCTGCTCGGTATGATGGCATCTGCTCACTCTGTGGTCCCTCTTGGCCTCCTCTTCATGAGGAGGACACAGAGGTGGTTTTCAAGGATGAAACTAGACCCGGTGAGAGACAAGTGGAAGCGACTGAAGGTTCCCGTGTCAGTACTGGGGGATCTCGACCACTGGGGGAGGCTTGGTACCCTCACCAGCGGGATCTCCATGGGCAGCAGGCTATCACACGTCACGGTCTTCACCGACGCCTCCCTCACGGGATGGGGGGGACATGTCGGGCCAACGCAGTAGGGGGCAGATGGACGGACCATGCTGCCCGGTCTGCACTGCATATCAATGTGTTGGAATTGAGGGCGGTCCTTCTGGTCCTCAAGCAGTTCGGCCACCTGGTGGTGGGCGAGCATGTGTTGGTCAGGACGGACATCACGACGACAGCGTCGTATATCAACAGACAGGGAGGAGTACGCTCCATCCATCTGCACCGGGCGGCGTCTAGCTCTGGCTATGGGCGTCTCTCAATCTGCGCAGCCTGAGGGCGCTCCACATCCCTGGCAGGGAGAATGTGGGTGCAGATGTGATGTCACGGGGCGGTCCTCATCCCGACGAGTGGGGACTACATCCAGACAGTCAGGCAGGTCTGGGACTGATTCGGGGAGGCCACGGTGGATCTGTTTGCGAGCAGACAGTCCCACCAGTGCCCCTTGTGGTTCTCGTCAGTCGGAAGGACAAACCCCCTCTGGGGTGGATGCCTTCTCGATGTATCCGTGGCGGCCCGGGATTCTGTATGCATTCCCCCCCATGCACCTGATAGCTCAGCTGTTGGAGCGGGTACGTTGGGAGCGCAGGACTTTGATCCTGATCGCGCCGGACCGGGGCATGGCTGTGTGGTTCCCGGTCCTGATCCAGCTCTTGGTAGCTCCGCCGTGGCCTGTTCCATGGTCGCCGCGGGCCCTCTCTCAGACACACGGATCGCTGTGTCTGTTCCCCTTTCTGGGGCAGCCTTTGAAGATTTGGCTGCTGAAAGGGTGAGTCTGGAGGGGATGGGTCTTAACCCTGTGGTTGACACCATCCGGAACGCGTGCGCTCCGTCCACTATCGCGGTTTACGTAGGTAAGTGGTGTGCTTTTCAAGAGTGGTGTGAGGTTGGGGGCCTGGATCCGGTGTCCTCCCCCCTGGACTCTGTTCTTTCCTTCCTCCAGTCTATCCTGAATAGCCTGTCGGCCTCGACAGTGAGGGTATATGTCACGGCTATATCCTCTTGTCACGTGGGTTTTGAGGGCGGTACGATGTTCAGCCACCCTCTCGTGAAACGTTTCCTGCTTGGCGCTCGGCATCTCAAGCCTGTGGATCGTTCTCTGTCTCCGAGTTGGGACCTTCAACTGGTCCTGGGCCGGTTGTCGGAGGCCCCGTTTGAGCCTCTTGAGCAGGCGCCATTGGAGCAGCTGTCCTTTAAGACCGCGTTCCTTTTGGCCATCACCTCTGCTAAGCGTGTGGGTGAGCTGTGTGCTCTCTCGGTGCGGCCTGAGTGCCTGTCTATTCGGGCCGATAGCGGTGCGACTCTGAGGCCTAATCCAGTCTTCGTGCCAAAGAATATCCGGAGCTCTTTTCGCTCCAGGGATATTGTGGTTCAGGCGTTTCATCCGCCTCCTCACGCTAGTGAGTTGGAGGCGAGCCTTCACCTGTCATGTCCAGTCCATGCACTGGGGGTTTACCTCAGTCGGACACAGGATCTCAGGGCTTCCGATCAACTGTTTGTTTATTACGGTGGCCCTCGCGTGGGTAAGGCGCTGTCCAAGCAGCGCCTGTCACATTGGTTGTGCAAGGGCATTGCCCTTTGCTACACGTTGGCTGGACAGGTCCCCCCTGGGGGCGTCAGGGCGCACTCCACTCGTGGAGTGGCGGCCTCTGCTGCCCTGTTAGGGGGGGCCTCGGTGGAGGACATCTGTGCTGCGGCCTCCTGGTCCTCCCCGGGTCCTTTCGTTAAGTTTTACCTCGTGGACATGACTGGGGGTTCTGTCTCCCAGGCGGTTCTGAGGTCTGGAACCTCTCCTGCATCCCACCATTTGGTGGGCTAGCAGGGGTGTGTGGGTGTGGGCCACGGGGTGCTGTGTCACACGTGGTCCCGCCTGTGCTGTGCATTCAGGTGTGCCTGGTTCCCCCTTTTTTCACACTTTGGTGGAGTTGACTGCCTCCCCCCCTTCGTTAGGACGGGCGGGTGGACGGGACTCCCCTCCTCCCTGGCTGGGGCTTACGGGCCCTCAGGGGGTACACTTGTCGGGCCACGCGTCCGCTCTGCCCCATATCTCAGACGCGATGCTATATAACGAAAGGTTATTTCATAACCTAGTTATATGAATACTGGCTGAGCATCTCGCTCTTAGCGCCCTGAGGTCCCTTGGATGGTTTTTCCCGCTTATGGAAATGGAGGTGGAGCGTGACCATTTCCGGCGTCATATAGGGAGACGCATGGGCGTGGCTTGGTCACGTGCAAGTGGGTGCATTTGTTTGTTTCGTGTGCACAATATGTGCAAGGAGATAAGAGGTTATCTCATTGGCAGAGCGAGACGTGATAGCCAGTATTCATATAACTAGGTTATGAAATAACCTTTCGTTTTCCAAAACATGACCACTACCCCTCAATCCACATAATAATTGGGACACACTACCGCTAGTGGAAGGATGGGGCCAAGGGGGGCTATTGGGATTGGGCCATTGTGTCATGATGTGTTGACAGTGTTGCTGTCTTTTTTTCTTTAATAATTAGTATTTTATTGAGTTTTTTTTGTTAGTTTTTTCAGCACAACCTGGACATTATCTCCAATGAAACAGATAAACAAACAAAACAATAAATTACAAAAACAGTCTGCGATACAGACAGAAAAAAAATCGAAACTAAAAATGTAATAAATAAGTATATAAATGAATAATAGCAGTACATAAGTTCATATGAGTTTGCACCATAAGCAAACTCTAGGATCTTGCTGTCTACATACTGGATCTCAGCATCTGGCAGCAAGCAGGACTATCTGTTTTACTGTCAACACAAATCAAGCACAAGGTATTACAAACCTGCATTGGAATCTGACCAGAATATAGTGTAGTATATATAATTCAAAACCACAGATCCTGTTATATTATTCTATATAGACCTATTAGACCTTTGCTTTCAACATGTTGCAACTTAGTCTGAATATAAATCCTGATGCTGTCAGCTTATTAACAGGGCCAACGTGGCTGATTCAGCCAGTCTATTGAACCTGCCAAATATGGTATAAAGATTTTAGCCTGATTAAAATAAACAAATAACACTTGAAGCCCCAATCTCTGATTTGTGGGGAAACAGCGCCCTCCTTACCTTTCCTTCATTAACACTGAGGGCTGGTGGAGTTACCAGGGGTTTCTTCCTGACACTTATTCTCAAAAAGACAATTGAGGTCACCCTCATTTTCAATGTCATCAAGACTTTACAGACATTTCAATGCATACATTTTTACAATATAATAATAATAAATATGAATAACTATCTATATACTGTAGCACTTTTCTTTCACACATGGACCGCGGTCCAGAGTGTCCCACAGCAATTAGTATAAAATAAACATAGGCATAAAATCAGCACACAATTTACAGAATAAAAAACAATGCATAAATTGCAGACATAAGAATAGGTAAAAGAAGGGAGCTCCAGTAGCTCACCACGTACCGCGAGTGCTATTTCAGCGCCGTGGAAAACCGTGCTCGTCACGGATCTGGGGCTGAGCGCGTTCGAATCCCGGACGGCAGCCGTGCCTTTCCCAGAGTGTCTTCCCCCCCATCTGAACCCTTTCAGCCTGCTTCTGTCGGTCGAACTTGACCAAGTATGAATGCGATGAAAAAGCGATAAACGCTAAAAGAACCAGCTGACTGGTCAAAGTTTAAAAAAAAAAAGAATAGGTAAAAGACAATAAAAGTAGTGCACACATAAGAATAGCCATCAAATAAGTACAATAAGTAGTGTTGCTCAAAGGCATGTGGAACCCCCCCCCCCCCCCGGAACAGCCAGTCCCCCAAACACCCCACACATCAATCCCCACCACATCCCCATCTAAGGCCATGGTTAGACTAGTGTTTTTGTGGTCGTTTTTTTAATACGTTTGAATACGTTTGCTGTCCCTATTAGATAGAAATGCCGTTTTGGCAGGAAACGTTTTGGCGCTACTGAAAACGCTAAATTGTGTTTCCGTTTTGGAATAACGCCAAAAACTCGCCGACAACTTGTCGTGTAATCTGCGCGGAGCCGTTGTTGCTCAACGCCCATGCGCAGTAGATACCATCTGCGTGCCCTTCCGTTGACAACAGAGCTGTCCCAAATAGCTGCAGCTACCATGTGTTGTCAAGTTATTGTTATAAGGACCCCAGTCTAGAGCTGCCGCGGTATTGATATTTTCCTTACCGCACGAATTTGCGAAATATTTCCTACCGCCGCGGTTATTACCGCACAGTGCGCAAAAAAAAAAAAAAAAATTTGAATGAATTTTTTTTTTTTTTTTAGTAGTCTACTCTTATAGCCTGCCTCTAGTCTAATGGCGCTTTTCCACTGCATAGTACCTACTCGACTTGACCCGCTTTAGGCACCTGGTACTTCGTTCCTTTTCCACTGCAGCCAGGTACTACTCCGTTTGTCTCCGTGTGGGGATGCAGGCGGGGCCGCTCGCTTGTGTACACTGAAAGCTCCGTGGGCATAGATGTCCGAGGGCTTGCAGCAAGCCGGAGTTTAACACAGTTTCAATCAATCAATCAATCAATAACAACATTAACCAGACTCTCGTTGCGTCTATTCTGCCAAAGCTAACGTTACCTCTCATTGTGTATTCTACCAAGCAAACCCGGGTTTAACGTTACCTCTCGTGTATATCGGCTGACGGTAGTACTATTAGGCTAATAACAACAACAAACTTAACACATCAGCGATCTTGTTGTGACACTAAACTCTCCGCTCGGTGGTAAATTGGGTTGATGTCGGTTTTGTTTCATCAATAAATAAGGCAGAATACACAGTGAATCCATTCTTTTTTGTTTATTGCACTTGGTTCTGTCGCAAACAAATCCTGAATGAAATGCATCCTTAGCGAGGCAGTAAAGATGGCGGCGCGGCGTTCTGTTTTTGTTCAGACTAGAGGCTACAAAGTGTGACGCGTCTCTCTTCTGACCAGTCAGTGGTCTGCAATGTTTCACATGACTTTTCTGGTACGACTTCTACCCAATAGGGTCGCTTGGAACCGAGTAGGGTATATCTGCAGAGCCGCAAGCCGCAAGCCAACTTTATTATTATGATAAAAAACAGCGGTGACGCGGTATTCAGCCTAACTCTGCGGTGAGCGTGATGCAACAGCGATACCGCGGTAATGCGGTTATCGCGGCAGCTCTACCCCAGTCCAAGCTACAACAGCCTGCATTCCCTTAACAATTGTTTGTATTGAGCCGTATTGTATTGTACCCATTATGCAATATGTTAAATAAAGTTTACATCCATTCATTCTGCTAGCATTACCGATTGCATGAGCAGCTGGTTAACGTGAGCTAGCGTTAGCTATCAGACCCTGTTAGCTCAAGCTCCTCTTTCAATCTTAACAAGCATTAAACAAAATGGCCCAGTCATCTATTCACTTTTGTTTAATACACGAGGCGTTGTCTCTAATGTTATCTAGCTACTGATAGCTCCCGATATCATCAGTTTGGTGCTGGCTGGTTAACGTGAGCTAAATGTTAGCTTCTAGCCACAATGCTCTACTGTTATAATGGCATATTCCTATCGCGTTAGCATGTAATGTCTTAACCCAGTTGTACAGTAAATTACCAAGTATGGCTTTGTCAGTATTCCAATGTACAGTGTACAGTGTCCCCCCCCCCCTACCCCAACCCCCCCCCCCCCCCCCCCCCCCTCCAATGTACAGCCCCCACCCACCAACCCCACCCCACCCACCCAACCGTCTCCAATGTACAGTTTCTACGTCAAATGTATATACATTCTTTTTCTGGACACTTTTTGTATCACAAACAGTTCTGTATTTGCAAATCTGATATGTCATAAATGTATAGATGTAGCAGTACTGTCTATCTGTATGTCATGTATGTCATATATGTTATGATGAATTGAAAATGGGGGACCCTGATGTAAACAAGACAAAAGTCTTTCTCTGGTCTGCATCCCCTTAACAATTGTATGTATTGAGCTGTACTGTACTGTACCCATTCTGCAATCTGTTAATAAACTTTTCAATCAATCAATCAATCAGCTTTATGCAGAACAAGTTACAGGTTGAAAAGGCCCTCAGCTCAAAACTCGGCAAAATCTGCATATGGCTCGCCGACAACAAACTATCATTACACATGGGCAAAACAGAGTCCATTCTCTTTGGTTCAAATAACAAACTCAGCAAGACCGACGGCTTCTCGGTTACAGTGGGTGACAATATTATCACAAGGAAAGATGAAATTACCTACCTGGGTTCCATCCTAGAGGCTAATCTTTCCTGTGACAAAATGGCATCCAATGTAATAAAAAAAGTCAACCAACGAACGCGATTCTTGTACCGGATCTCCTCTCTGGTAAACAAGAATACCCTGAAGACTCTAGCAGGAGCACTCATTCAAGGGTACTACGACTATGCTTGCACCTCATGGTACCAAAGCACCTCAAAGGCACTAAAAAACAAATTACAAACATCTCAAAACAAGCTAGTCAGACTACTGCTTGACCTGACTCCTAGAACCCACCTCACCCCTGCCCACTTTGACAACCTAGGATGGCTTAGAGTAGACGACAGAGTACAGCAACTTGCAATGGGCCTGGTCTACAAGATACACTACGCGACCAAGGTACCCATGTACATGTCAAAATACTTCCCAAAGGTCAGTGAATACCACGATCACAACACCAGAGGGAGCTCCACAAATCATGTAAAACCCAGATTCGGCTCAAACAAGGGACTAAACACGTTTCGCAATTATGCCACATCAACGCCCTACCTAAAGCTGTAAAGGAATGTGAATCACTACCCACTTTCAAAAACACTCTCAAAAAACACCTACGTGAGACTGCAATTCGAAACTGGCCCCTATGTCCTAACCTAGTTGTACAGTAAATGACCAAGTAAGGCTTTGTCAGTATTCCAATGTACAGTGTAAAATGTGTGTGTGTCCCCTACCCAACCCCCCCCCCCCCCCCCCCCACCTCCAATGTACAGTCCTCACCCACCCACCCAACCTCCTCCAATGTACAGTTTCTATGCCAAATGTATATACACTCTTTTTCTGGACACTTTTGTATCACAAACAGTACTGTATTTGCAAATCTGATATGTCATAAATGTATAGATGTAGCAGTACTGTCTATCTGTATGTCATGTATGTCATATATGTTATGATGAATTGAAAATGGGGGACCCTGATGTAAACAAGACGAAAGTCTTTCTCTGGTCTGCATCCCCTTAACAATTATATGTATTGAGCTGTACTGTACTGTACCCATTCTGCAATCTGTTAATAAACTTTTCAATCAATCAATCAATCAATCAGCTAACAAAATGAGCGCAGATGAGATTAAACTCCGCTCTTGGTGGTCAATTGTGTTGATGATAGTTTTGTTTCATCAACAAATGAGAGGCAGAACACACAGTGAATGTATCCGTTTTGTTTATTGCATTTTTATTACACTTTGCTGAAAAATAAGTGCTGCATTGGCTAAATAGCCGAGGCATTTAAAGATGGCGGCGTGTTGACATTTCTTTGCAGGAAGTGTATTGGCACATTCAAGTTCTGATTGGTTGAAAATTGCCTTCATGTTCGCCACCTACTGCCACCTACTGCTTTGGCAGTGTACTACATCACTGTGCTCAGGTGACAAAACGAAAGTGTGACTCGCCTACCTACGTTGCCTACCTACGTTGCGACCTGGAAAAGCGAAACTCATCTGAAAACGAAACGAAAGTCTAACCGCAGCCTTAAGACACCCCCCCCCCCCAGATAAAGCATGTCACGATCGAAGGAAAACACAAACAGCCCCACACTGAAACAATATGCTAGCAAGTTGAATAAAGCAAAAGTTGAATAGAGCTAATGGTGCATTCGGTCGGTCCTCGTCAACTCGGCGAGTCGAAGATGTATCATAGTAGTAAACTGTACAAGGTGATATTATAATTTATAATGTCTGTGACCAACAGTAGGTATATCCCCGAACAGCCTGAATCCTCAATCCACCTTTTGCCCATGTCCCTAATGTGAGTGGTTGAGGAGTAGTTCATATTTTTTGTATTATGAGAATAGCGCCACCATGAGGCAAGATGACTCAGAACTTCACAGGCCTCCTTGCTATTGTAAGGCAACATGTTTGTTAAGTTTGGTGGAAAATGGACAGTGCATTCACAAGTAACAAATAATTTCCTGAACTTAGATTGGATCTGATGGTCAGGTTTAGCCTGCCAATTATCGAAATAACACATTTGAAAATTATAGTCTCCAGATTCCACACAGCAAGTTTGGTAAAAAGGTGAACAGGCTATGGTAGGGAAAAAGTGTTGCATAAATTCGATTATGATGGTGGACTCCATACGTCCTTATGGCAACGTTGTTGTGCATGAGTAGATGCATCTCTGGATTCCACTTTCATGATTGTATGACTAACGGACCAGGAGATAAACTAATTAGAAAATGTAAAAATTTGGTCTGATGGTGGCGCTAGAGGGAAAGGTCCTGGGGTCACCAAAATCAAAAGGTTTCTTCCTCTAGGGATCATGAATGTGCACAGCAAATGAGAAAAGATTTGAACTGAAGGTATTCGAGATACACTAATTCGAGAATTGGAAGTCACCAAAATCAATAGGGGCACCACTAATTTCAATTATACAACGGCATGCAAATTTCTCGATTCTGATTGGCTGAAACAGTCATTTTACACGTCTTTATTGGCAACAATCCACGCTGCTGGCCCAGGACCCGCCCACAACCGACCCACATCACATCACTCCGCCGGATCACAAGAAGGTGGCCAATAATCTTTACAAATGGATATGTTAATGGCGACTAAACGACTAAATATCAAGCGATTCTGTCACAGCGAATGTCTTAGTCGTTTAAACAATGTTGGATGATGTAATTGATGGGTCTTGAATCATTCTGTAACAAAAGAAAAATCGCGGATTGATTGATGGATTAATTTGCGATTTTTTTTTCAATTTCTTTTTCCTTTCGACTGTCAGCGCTCGCTCTAGTCTCCACCCACCGCCACACCCCCCCCCCACACACATACACACACACACACACGCACACACACACACGCACGCACACGCACGCACACACACACACACACTCTGCCTGCAACGCAGGGGATAGTCAGAGAGCTGGGTGCTGCGCTGTTCTAAGTGAGCATGGCCTATTGAGTTGATTGATTGATTGATTGATTGCTAATTTTATTACTGTACGCTTGGTTTCCAACTGGTTAAGTTTAGGCCCTCTACAGTAGGTTTAAAAAAATAAATAAAAGAATAGGGCGAAGAAAACGTTTTTTTCCTATAGGGCAAAGAAGACTTTTTAATTTGTTTTACCTACTTTATATAGAAGCATCTAAGAATGAAGTTCTATGGAAAGTAGGTCTGCATTCCCTTAACAATTGTGTGTATTGAGCCGTACTGTATTGTACCCATTCTGCATCTGGTAATAACATTTTCAATCAATCATTCCAATAATACACAGTTGGATGTGTTAGTTGGTTGGATGCACTTCAAGCTGCTTCCACATGAGGCAACTTCTCTCAATCATTCCAATAATACACAGTTGGATGTGTTAGTTTGGTTGGATGCACTTCAAGCTGCTTCCACATGGAGGCAACTTGTCTTTTTTGTAGTTGTGGGAACTACTTTTTCTGGCGGATGGTTTTTTCAATAAATCTTCGATTAATGTGTGTTTATTGTATATAAATAAGGTTGGATGAATCTAGCAGTTGTATAAAAGCTTTACATCACTTGCAGTCGTGATTTGTGACCAATAAACCATGCCTAGGGGGGTCTAACGACCCTCGGCTGCGCCTCGGGCCTAACGACCACCCCTAGGCATGGTTTATTGGTCACAAACCACTCCTGTGCGTGATGTAATGCTTAAATAATTGGAATGACAGCTCTTCGAGTTATTGTGTTCACAATCAAAAACCTTACATTGGGACTGATGTCAAATAAACTGATGTAGAATGACTGAACTGAAAGTGTTAAAGGTTTATTCCACCCAAATAGTTTTAATGATTTATTCCACCCAATAATGTAATAGTGTGTAATACTGTAATACTGTGTAATAGTGAGTTGGATAAGTGATTCAATGGGTCTTGGATCTGTCCTTTAGAACTAGAACTATAGAGAACAGCACTATGAGTATGGCAGGGGTGGAGCGGTTGATGGAAAGAAGCTCCAGATTCTGGACACCGCCTAACATGTAGGCTACTAGAAAATAAATGGGTGGCTGCTGCCTGGTGGAGACACTAGCTCTACTGATCACACCTTTCTAGTTGGTTATGAGTTTTGAGTTATGAGCCATCAAAGTAAGGAAAATGCAATGTGACGACAAGGACATCATCAAATTGCATTGCCTGAGATGGTGACAGCATGCTAATGGATATGAACAGTCATATTTCTGTATTTACAGTATATTTAACATAGCTTATAATATAAGGATTTCTTAACATCAAGAGGTATTTACGTAGCTCCCTTGAAAACAACACTGTCTGCAGAGCTAATTCTCTTGAGGAATGAACTTGCTTTAGTGCTCGACTTTGGTACAGTGTAGCTGACACATGATTTGCAATATTTCACCTGCAATTTACACAAGTAATCAATTCGCTTTTGTAATATACTGTACCTCTGCATCTTGCTGCAGGGGTTTTGACTGAGACAGGTGGGTGACATGTAGTAGGCCTACTATTTCAGGAACTGCTTCAAATGGTTTTTCACTGTTATTGGAAGGGCTGCTTCTTTCAGTCGATTCTGTGGTTCACGAATGGTCCTATATAAATAGAACCCTGTGGATCTATAACACCCCCAAAGGGTCCTATATAGAACCTCAAAAGCCTCTTCACAATACTATAATGGTTTTATGTGGAACTATTAAAAAGGTTTTCTCCAGCTGGCCAAAAGGAGCACTGGTGTGGTGCTAAGTGGATTTGCTTAACCAAGGAACACAACTGGTCACTGGTCAAGAATTTGGTTCTGCAAGATCACGTCAAATTGGTTTATTGATTGGGGGGGGGGGGGCCAAAAAAAAAAGCTCAGAGTGTTTTCCTGAGTCTCGCGACTGCCACTTCCTCGATGTTGATTGGTCGGTCGAAAAGAGTTACCTTGATGAGCGGCGCTCCTCTCCAAAAGTTAAACTAGTTTCAACTTTATGCGCTGGGAGCCCTCCGCCCAAAAACGCTGCCGCCGAGAGCGCATAAACGCGGGGCGCGGCGCTGGGAAAAGGAGCGCGCCTGTCATGTCTCTAGCATAGAAATGAATGACAGAAAGGAGCTGACAACTCATAAAACGTCCCCGGTCGACACAGGCCGCGTCTATGCCAAATACAACGCAGTTCGTGTTCCGGGTTCCTCTGATTGGCCACGACGCCCACGTGACCCCGCGCTAGCACACCCCCTTATCGCCGCCTGCCGCGCCAAGCTCGCCTGTGTGTTGCAGCGCGCGGCAGAGCGGCATGTCGCTTCCTGAGTCAAGAAACGTGCCACTCTGAGTCAAGAAACGACCCTCTCAGCAGCGCCACTTATCACTTTTAAAACAAAAGTAGATGGGTGAACGCTGTTGGTAACACCACCCACTTCAATGACAGAGCTCTCTTGTTTAATAATATTGTCGCGCCGCCACTCTGAGTCAAGAAACGCAGTCATCTTATGCTGCTTATGCAGTTATCAGCTAGCTGACTGTTGGTAACACCACCCACTTCAATGACAGAGCTCTCATATTATTTGTCATCTTATGCAGCATCACTTTTCACATCAAAACAAAAGTAGAACTGTAATGTGGAGTGGACTTAAACATATTTACAATTAGCATTTTATAAAGTAGAACTGTAATGTTTACTTTCTCAGTCAGCGCTAAGTGCAGCATCCCTTTTCACATCAAAACATGTAAAATATTTAAACAACCATTAAGCTGTGAGGAATCCTGCTAACCTAACGAGCCTAACGAGGGGGCGTGCCGTTTTTCACCTTCACGCACCTGTTGGGAGTTTGCGATCAGCTCGGGAGAGTACTTGTATCGCAGACTCCCCTCCACTCCTTGTCGGTCGTTCTTGTTGCTACCATCACCTGCCGCGTCTCCGGCGTGAGACGACGTGCCAGCCATCACCACCTGTCGCCGTTTGCCTGGAGTGGGACACCGTCTTCGCTCTCTAATACTCGGGAGGATTCCAGTGTTCCCACTCCAGACGTCAAGCCGACTACTTCCCAGCTCCCTCTTCATGATCCCCGTTCCTGGGGTGAGGCTCGCCATCGCTCCCTATTACTCCACGGGAGGATGGCCGTGTTCTCACCCCGCTCCCCTCGGACCCCTGTGTTCTACTGCCGCGTCTCCGGCGTGAGACGACGTGCCCCCCGTCACCACCTGTCGCCGTTTTCCTGGAGTGGGACACCGCCTTCGCTCTCTAATACTCTACGGGAGGATTCCAGTGTTCCCACTCCAGACGTCAAGCCGGCTACTTCCCAACTCCCTCTTCGTGGTCCTGGTTCCTGGGGTGAGGCTCGCCATCGCTCCCTATTACTCCACGGGAGGATGGCGTGTTCTCATCCCGTTCCCCTCGGACCCCCTGTGTGCTGCATTGCCCGTGGGCAGCGTCTGGTCTGGAGGAGGAGGATTCCTTGGCAGAGCCGAGCCGCAGAGCCCTACTCGGTTGTAGGGATGAAGAAGATCCCCGTTACTTTTTCCCAGCCTGTTCGCCCGTTAAAGGCACAGTGCCGCCTTTTTTGTGTTCATGGACGTTTTATGTTTTACCCCCTTAAAGGCTGAGTGCCGCTTTTTTGTATTAAATAAATAATGCCCTGTTTTTGGCTAACTCTCATACCTGTCTTGTGTTGTGCTATTGGGGTCGGTTTCAAACCATAACATAAGCAGTGTTGGGCGCGTTACTCAGGAAGTATAGGAGTTGTGGAAAGCAGATTTCAGTGTGTATCATTTAATCATTTATCATTTAACATTTGAAAGGCATACATTGATGACAAGGAGACGTCGAGAGGCTTCGTCTCTGACGCAGGGTTGGTATTTATTATTTTTATGTCATTTAGTCTACTTTCATTCTGATTTAATTACTGGACTTTATTGTTATTATTATTTCTGTTATTGTCCTGTGATTCATCGTTGATTATTACTGTTACTGTATTGTTTATCTTGTTTCATGTAAAAAAAAAGGGAAAATAAAAAACATTTGTTAAAAAAAAAACATACTCAACCTCTACTGTCTTTAACTATGAATGAACACAACACTAACTTACACAGACCGTGACGCCAACCTCTACTGTCTTTAACTATGAATGAACACAACTGTTGTGAAGGATCAGATTAAACCGAATATATATATTTATTTATATATATATATTTAATTGTATTTGTATATCGTTTGATATCCCCTGTATATTCCTTGTACAATATGCACTGAATATCCCTTTAGTCTACTAAACAGCCCATAATAGTTTCATTCTACCATTGGACGAGAACCTGGCGCCAGGTTGCCATACCCCTAGGTCCAAGTTCAATCGTGCCGCCCAACATGTCGTGGCAAGCCCCGGTTCCGCGCAGGAATATGTCGGGCGAAATACGAATGGTACTATTTGTTCATAGCGCATATATATATGGCGCAAGTAAAGTAGAACTTTCTTTTTAGTCCAGTTCTTTACCCTCCAACAGAGTGACAGACGCAAAACCTCCCCACGACGCACGTGTGGTGTAGTAAGGCCTACTTGGCCCCAGAATAGGCATTGAGATATCGTGTAGATTAATAGTTGAATAGTCATAGTTTGGCACTATACCGTCGAGTTGGACGTATTCTATTAAGCTAATAATAGTCTATTTATGTATGGTGCATCGTTCGGTTAGAGTTCTAAAGTTATCAGTACCCCCATCGTTCCTGACGTTATCTGGACGCTTAACCAGGCTGGGCAGACCCCTAGTGGTGCTTGCATCCGAGGAGCTCCGGGCCAGGGCGACCGGACCTGTATATTGGATTACTCTACCCGGACGACGGCGAGCCTTCCGCGGCTTGGATTATGCTTTGGGTGCTTTGATTATTCTATGGATAAAGGCCAACACTGCGGAGTGTTGGAACTACCCCCCGGAGAGGACTCCAGGTGAGACGGCGCTCTACCCCAGTGAGGTCGCCTCACGTCTCTCCGTTGTGGACCGGCAGCCACCGTCCACAGAGGGTCCAGCTGTATTCGTCTGCGGACCGAGGTTCTGTGGGCACCGTGTTCAAGACTTTGAATTCTCCCAAGACACCGTCGGCCAGATGGGATACCGCCAGCGGCTTCTCTAACCCCCCCCTCCTACTGTCTTACAACCAGCGGGACCCCCCCCCCCCCCTTAGTGTATCCAGCTATAATCATTTAAGTACCATCGCTATCGTTTCCTAAATATTCCAGGTTGTATACTTACTCCCTGCGTAACCAGAGATTGGACATTCAATGTTGATTTACCTACGAATACTCATTTGCCATAAAAGTGCATATTTCAAATCATAAATGTAATTAAGTGAACGTTGTATATACCTTTTGCTATATTAAACCTTCGATTTGGTACATTTGTGTGGATTCGTTTCATCAGGTGGGAAAGTGTTCATCATACTTATATCATGTACTGGATGGCCAGAAGTTAAAGTACAAGAGGTAGTGGTATTAAATACCATATCTAACAATACAGTCAGGGAATTGTACCCCTCAGTTACAACAACACTAACTTACACAGACCATGACGCCAACATCTACTGTCTTTAACTATGAATGAACACAACAGCAGCAAAGCGAAAGTCTCAGAAAGCGAAAGTCAAGTCGGACGCCTGCCGCTCTGCAACACACACAGCGGCGTAGCGGCAGGGCGGCGATAAGGGGGCGTGCTAGCGCGGGGTCACGTGGGCGTCGTGGCCAATCAGAGGAACCCGGAACCCGAACTGCGTTGTATTTGGCATAGACGCACACGGGCCATAGGCTATAGGTATGAGTATTACAGAACCACACATAGTCCTAAATACACATGCTCAGATTAACTTATCCAACACTGAAATTCACACACAACAGTCCTATTTACACATAAACACACGGATGAACCAATACCGAACAACAAGTCCACGACCAAACACATCGAGTCTAACATTATTATAGTAGGCAAAAAATGCAACATTATCGCCACCCACCTGTCCTGATGGTGAAGATCTGCCCAATTCTCAAAATCTGCATGTCACAGAAGTAGTCCCCGCAGCAGGCTGCTTCGCATTCTTTGTAAAACCAAAATTGGTTAGAAGGCTTACTTCTTTGATATTTCGTTTAACTTTCGACATTATCCTGGATACCTGTATTTATTTATTTTAAACGGCGGGTGAAATTTGATTTGTGCCTGCAGACTGCAGTGCAGCGCCGCCACGCTCCGAATGGTAAACGCAAGAATAGCATGCATGTTGCATGCATATTACGAGTAGTTTATGCTATTGTCTATTACGGTGAATTAGTGCGCAAATCATTAATCATACATCAAAATAGCCTAATTTTATTATTTCTTTTTTTTTATCCACTTTTTCTCCCATTTTCTATATTTTTTCCCATCCCAATTTCGTATCATCCAATTCAACCCTCCCCTGTCACGAACGCTGTTTCTTGCCTCCCACAAGCCGGCTGCAATGTGGACTAAGTCATACATAGCACAAGTCCCCTCCGGTACTTGAGGTAACAGCAGTCGCATCTTTTCACCTGCGCAGCTCGATCTCTCAGTGGCGAGGAGTAACGCGTGGGAGGCTCACGCTGCCCCCGACACTTCCTGATTCTACTGCGCAGGCGCACCAACCGACCTGTATGAGTCGCTGTCCACAACGCCCGATCCCCACCCATCAGTTTCCCACCCCCTAATACGGCCAATGTGTATTAGTATGAACGACCAGCTAAACTGAAAGCAATGTGGAGCGCTGGGCTCGAACAGGCAAGCCCAGCGTCTCCGTCATTCGTGGCGAGCGCCTTGCCCACTAGCAGTTGGTACTAGAGCAAAACAAGGATGTCTCCTTGTCGTCCCTCTTTGAAGAGGCGGTTTTAGAGGATGCAATGATGGATATGTCTCAAGGATACTTTGTTAGCAATGACGTGCTCATGAGAAAGTGGAGACCACCTAACCTGTCCAGTCTGGATGACTGGGGCAGTGTGTTTCAGATTGTTGTTCCAGACGTGTATCGTCCTGATATACTGCATCTAGCACATGATCATGATCTTGCTGGTCACATGGGAGTCAGGAAGACTTATGATCGTGTGCTAAGATATTTTTGTTGGCCTGGTTTAAAGTCAGATGTGGCACAATATTGCCGCTCGTGCCATGTGTGTCAGGTTGTTGGTAAACCGAACCAGAAGATTCCTCAGGCTCCTCTGCAGCCTATTCCTGCTGTTGGGGAACCTTTTGAGCGGATCCTCATTGACTGTGTTGGTCCCCTCCCTCGAACTAAGACAGGGAACCAGTACCTTCTGACTATTATGTGTGCAGCGACCCGTTTCCCTGAAGCCATTCCTCTACGCCAGATCACAGCCCCAGCTATATCCAAAGCTCTGGTTAGGTTTTTTTCGACTTTTGGCCTACCAATAGTTATTCAGTCAGATCAAGGGTCTAATTTCATGTCCCGTCTCTTTGCTCAGGTCCTCCAACAGTTGTCTATCCAGCATTGCCCTTCCTCTGCCTACCATCCAGAGTCCCAGGGGGCGCTGGAGAGATTCCACCAGACTATCAAAACAATGCTGCAGGCATATTGTACGGAGTTTGAAAAAGACTGGGATCATGGGATCCCGTTGCTTCTGTTTGCTGCTAGGGAGGTAACCCAGGAGTCTCTTGGATTCAGCCCGGCTGAGCTGGTGTTCGGCCACACAGTGAGGGGTCCTTTGAAACTGCTGAAGGAAAAGTGGTTGGCTGACCAGACTCCTTCCTCTACTAATTTGCTGGACTATGTGTGTAACTTCAGGCTTAAGCTTAGTAGAGCATGTGAACTAGCGAAAGAGAACCTAAAGGTGGCCCAAGGAAAAATGAAGGTGTGGTATGATAAGCGGGCCCGACATAGGGTGTTCTCACCGGGAGACAAGGTGTTGGTTCTCTCGCCTATTCTTGGTTCTGCATTACAGGCTAAATACAGTGGGCCATACTCCATTGAGCGCAAAGTTGGTGAGGTCGATTACTTGATTAAGACTCCCGACCGCAGGCGCAAGAGTAGATTATGTCACGTCAATATGTTGAAGGCTTACAATGATAGGGCTCAGATTGACCAGTCAGAGGTCAAGCCTGTGGCTGTTCTAACGATTTCTGCATCTCCTATTGTAGCCCACTGTTCCGTGTTGAGGGAGATTTCTCAGGGCAGGTTGCCAAATACCCAGATACTAGGTGACTTGGACTCACACCTGTCGTACTTGCCACTTCCTGAGCGTATGGATGTTGTGCGCCTACTTAGACAGCATATACGTTTGTTTGCTGATGTCCCTAGTCATACTAATGTACTCGAGCATGACATTGATGTTGGTAGTGCAGGGCCAATTAAGCAACATGCCTACAGGGTGAATCCGGAAAAAAGACAGATCTTGAGTAAGGAAGTAGACTATATGGTGAGACATGGCATTGCGGAGCCCAGTTCTAGTGCATGGAGCTCCCCCTGCCTGCTTGTTGATAAGCCAGACTGCACTCATCGGTTCTGTACTGACTTCCGTAAAGTTAATGCAGTAACCAAGCCGGACTCGTACCCTCTTCCTCGGATGGATGACTGTATCGATCAGGTGGGTTCTGCAGCCTTTGTAAGTAAATTGGATTTGCTAAAGGGATACTGGCAGGTTCCGCTTACTCCGCGAGCACGTGAGATATCCGCTTTTGTCACACCAGAGAGTTTCTGCCAGTATACAGTGATGGCCTTTGGCATGCGGAATGCCCCAGCGACGTTTCAGCGGCTAGTGAACAAGGTCCTGGCCGGGGTAGCGTTCTGTGAGGCATATCTGGATGACCTGGTTATCCACAGTTCCTCTTGGTCACAACATGTGGAGCATCTGGGGGAAGTGTTCAAGCGGTTGGGTGATGCTAACTTGACAGTTAACCTTGCAAAATGTGAATTTGGACAGGCCACGGTTACCTACCTGGGTAAGGTGGTTGGACGTGGGCATGTGTGCCCCATTGCAGCTAAGGTGGAGGCTATAGTGGGCTTCCCTGCTCCCATCACCAGGCGGGAGTTGAAGCGCTTCCTAGGTATGGCAGGGTACTATAGGAGTTTCTGTAGGAACTTTGCTTCTGTTGCTGCCCCTCTGACTAATCTGCTCAGTCCTAAGGTACCTTTCGTGTGGACTGAGACTTGTCAACAGTCTTTTGAGAGCATCAAGGGTATTCTGATTAGTGCTCCCGTTCTGTCAGCTCCTGATTTTCAGCTGCCGTTCAAGTTGGCAGTGGATGCTAGTGACCTCGGTGCTGGAGCCGTCCTCCTGCAGGAGGATGCATTAGAGGTGGAGCACCCAGTGTGCTACTTTTCTAAAAAGTTTGACAGGCATCAACTGCACTACTCTACTATAGAGAAGGAGGCGCTCGCTTTGGTTCTTGCCTTGAACCATTTTGATGTTTACGTTGGGTCGTCCAGTTTACCCCTTGTTGTGTATACAGACCATAACCCTTTGGTTTTTCTTCGCAGTATGGTGAACTCGAACCATCGTTTGATGCGATGGAGTTTGTTCCTCCAAGCGTATAACTTGGATATTCGCCACATTCGTGGGAGGGACAACGTGCTGGCAGACGCCCTCTCACGGTCATAGTACCGGTGATGGTGGTGCCCATTATCGCTGTTGTGGTAGTGGCCCTGACAACTAGTGGGTCACAGTTGTTTTTTGTTTTTTGTTTGTGGGTTGATGTATAGTGGTTGCCTCTTGGGCAACCAGTTTGGTGGGGGAGGTGTTATGTACCATGAGCCTGATCACTCCTGTGTCACTGCCTGATCACTGCTGTGTCACTGGGCATACAGGTGAGGGCTGCTAATTAGCTAATTGCTGCTGATTGGTTACCTGCTGGGAGCTTAAAACCAGCCCTTGAGTCACACATGCAGGGTCTGTGGTTAGAGGAGTGTGGGTTAACAGAGAGAGTTATCACGTTCTTCTATTCTTGTTTCTTTAGTTAATATCAGTATTTTATTGTTAAAGTAGTCTTTTTGGGTTAAACACAGGTTTTGGTGTCGGTTTTGCACATAGGTTGCGTGCCTTTGAGCCAGGGTCGTAACAACTGGGTTAATACGCTCATAACTACTACAGTGTGTGTCTCTTGTTGGGACTTCAAGGTTCTATTTTCTTTTCCTAGCCAGCCAAAGCAAGCTGGTGTTATTACTTCCTCTCTACTGAGACCCCAGTTTGTTTATACTTTCATCATATCTGATGTATTGTAGTGATTGTTAATTGTACATAATTCACCCACGGAACTACCTCCGTCTCCCATCTCTCGGCACTACAGTATAATGTTAAGTCTTGCAAGTGTGTATTAATGTTTGTTCTGCCCAGACCTCTTGGTCACTTTGCTGGTCAGATTCAGTGTGTGAACACATGTTGTCTCTGATTGTAAACTGAACTTTCATTTGTGGCCACTTTTTAATAACTACTCAGAATGATTTATACAAACGGCTCACCTTTTTGTCCTTTAACCTTTTCCATAACAAACTTCATTGCTGCCTGCATCTTGTTGAGCCTAATGATGGTTGGCCTGTCTCTTTGGTGCAGACGGCACGTGCCAGTCTTTATCATAATGGAATGATGAATGCAGTGGTGTAAACCAGTATTTTGTTTGCAGAAGCACTTTAAGTCAGATGTGGCCTGGCTTGGGAGCCAATGTAGGGGGGGGGGTGTGTGGTCACATTTTCTGGCTTTGGTCAGGGTAGTAGACACTAGCTAGCGACAACACTACAGATGTACCTTCTGACCTAGACACGACACTACAGATGGGAGTTAAAATGATGATTGTATGGGTGTTTGGTGGATTATTTCTCTATTGTAACTGCTTTTTGACAATACATTTTATACCGTTGGAAAGCCTGTTTGTTTCCTTTTTTAAATGGTGCCCCATTTGTAAGGAACATGCATTTGTGGGATGAGCAGCACAGCTGAGTATGTGGGTTGCGCCCATGAGAAATGTGCCAAAAAGTTGACAATACGGAGTTCTTTTTTTTTGTATTTTATTTTTTTATTATTTTTTAAACAAACATAATAAACAAACATGACAACACTCGATAAGATATACAAGCATTATTAACAGTGCACATCCAATAAAATCACCATATAGTTAAATGTCTTATACAGGATATACCCCCAATACCTGCTATCTAATACCCTACACACATATGCTCTAGCTCGTACCCCCCCCCCCCCCCCTCCCGGACCCCCCATTGGATAATCCATCCATTATCCCTCGCTCCTAACCAGACATTACCATTATATGCTAGCTTTTATTTTCTCCACCACTTCTAACCACAATGTTATTTTGGATTCATTGAGACCCAAAATTCTTGCTGTAGATATTTCTTGATAAATCACAATGACATTTTTTCCGGTTGGAACCATCGTGATGCTATCAGCTTTTTAGCCACTGTGATACCCGATAAAACCAATCTCTTTAGCTGTGGGTGTACTGCACACTCAAAAACATCATTCAGCAGTAATACAGAGGGGTGTACAGGTATATCCAGAGTTAAGAGATTTGATAATTGCTGGGTCACCTCTTTCCAGAATATCTTAACTGGTGGGCAGTCCCAGTACATGTGCATAAATGTCCCCTCGTCCCCATTTGTACATAGGGAGCATTTGGAGTCTTGTTTAAGACCCATTTTTTTTCAGTCTTATAGGAGTCAAGTATGTCCTGTGAATATAGTTTAGATTTATTTGTTGATGGTCCGGGTTCCTTGATGTGAGTCGAACATTTGCCCAGGCTTCTTGCCAATCAAAATCACTTTCCAGGTCTGGTATATCCCTCCTCCAGACAGAGTCTAGGTGGAGGGTTTCATACGAGGACGTTAGTAATTGATGATAAAAATCTGAAACAAAACCTCTCGATGTCTCTCTTTCATAGAAGAATTTGTGGTATCTGTGGTGTTCAATTGGTATCTTTGATGGAACACCGTGAGACTTCAAACATAACAATAACTGTATGTAAAAAAGATGTGTGGACTTGGTGAGATAAAAAAAATTGCGTATTTCTTCATAACTACAAAAACCCTGTTTGTTAAAAACATCCCCTAATGAGTGTATGCCTTGCTTTTCCCATATAGGGAATCTTATAGGTCGTTTTCCAATCAAGAGTGCATTGTTATTGAATAAGGGAGTATGATTATGCCATTTATGTGGGTTAGGATATTT
Organism: Notolepis coatsorum; assembly: GCF_963971535.1. NCBI lineage: Eukaryota > Metazoa > Chordata > Actinopteri > Aulopiformes > Paralepididae > Notolepis > Notolepis coatsorum. The sequence continues at coordinate 88,752,442 of NC_140174.1, read as the reverse complement.
TTTTTGTGTTTCACGCCATATCCGGATCGCATGAGTAATTATAGGGCCAAATTTCCGTTCGCATTGCTTAATTGATAGTTTAGTGTATGCTATGTCCTTCAGTCTATGTGGGGCTACTATATTTTCTTCTAATTTTCTCCAGGATACTAATGCTTGGGGATCAAACCATGTTGTCAATGGTCTTAAGTGTACACCTTAAAATAGTGGAAAAAATCTGGAAATGCCATACCACCGTCTGCTTTATTTCTCTGTGCGGTGGATCTTTTTATACGTGGTGGTTTGTTATTCCAAATAAATTTCTATGTGGAGGAGTGTAATTTTTTCCAGTAACCCTCTGGAGGGGGTAACGGTAGCATTGAGCTGAAGAAGTTGATTCTGGGTAGTACGTCCATCTTAACTATTGATATCCGTGCCTGTACGGAGTTTTTAAGTTTTGCCCACCTATCAAGGTCGTCTTTGATTTTGTTTTGGATTTTTGTGTAATTGTGCTTCACCGTTTGTCTTATGGTGGGGAATATTTCCACTCCCAAACATCTAAAGTGTTTTACCATAGGTATCTCTTCTGGGAGGGTTATATCTTTTTTTGCAGGGGCGTTAAGTGGAAGGAAAGCCGACTTCGGCCAATTTATCTTAAATCCCGATAAATCTCCAAAGTTCTCAATCAACTTGAGCAGATGAGGCAATGTGGTGTTGGGGTTTTGCATGAACAGTATTACGTCGTCCGCATATAAACTAATTTTATGTTGTGTGCCCTTGATTACGATTGGTTCTATGGATTGGGATTGTCTTATATATTGTGCTAAAGGCTCTAACGATAGGTCGAATAGTCCGGGACTAAGAGGGCAACCCTGTCTACGGAGTTCTTTTTTTATGGAGAGTGGACTGCCCACTCCCCTTAGTAAGAGGGCAGACAGACATTGGCGTCGCGTGGGTAAATTAACAGAGGATGCCAAAAAAATTCTAAAATAAATGTTTAATAATTTTTTTTCATATTTAAGCCAAATAATATATATTTCTCCCTCCCTCGCTCTCTCTCTTTCTGAATATTACACACACACAACACAAATATATATACACACACACACACACACACACAGTGGTTGCTTGCAGGAGGTCTGGTTTGATTATGAAAGAGAGAGAGAGAGATCATTTAGGTTCTAGGTTGAAATTAATGAATGGCCTGATGTCGCCGTCGGAGCGTTTCTCAGCGTCTTGCAAGATATTGCTGACATGGCAGAACATACATGTATACCGTAGCCTGTGGCTCGGCCCATCAAACACAAGCAGACCAGTACAGTATGACTCGGCGAGTCGGCGCCGCCCCATCAACACAATAACAGTATGATATGACACGGCAGAACATATACAGTATGGCTACACACACGCACACACACACACACACACACACACACACACACACACACACACACACACACACACACACACACACACACACACACACACACACACACACACACACACACACACACACACAGCGGCATCACTTATGAAAAGTTGTTAGGTACTCACCATTGTTGCAGCTCCAAATTAAGTAAAGTAAAGCAACTCGTCCACAAAGTTCTCCAAGTCCTGTGGGTATTCTCGTAAACTTTTCTGCAGCTGAGCGAATTTCAGGTCTCCTCAATGAATTAATCCGAGAGAGGAATCCGAATTTCAATCAATCAAACAATGCTGTTTGTTTAGACATTAAGACTCACATAACGTTAGCTAGCTATCTCCGGGGTTCCCTCCAGCCTAAACGTATTGTTGTTTTGATTCGAACGTGGCCGCGAGGCGTGTATATTTTCCCCAACGCAGTTTCACTTCCGCGTTTGGCTTACGCGGCCGCGAGGCCGAGGCGATGACGTCGTCACGTTTAGCTTTTAATGTGATTTGATTGGTCAATCGGTGGAAACGTTCTGGACTGGCCCGCCTTCAGAGCGGCAAATTTGAAGACGCTAGACTACTTGGCTGTCAGACAAGGCGTGGGAATCCCTTTATTAAGCTTAAATCTTATTGGCTAATAATTGGTTGTGGAGTCCACAACCATGAACCACAATGTGGACGCTAGAAAAAGACACCTCCCCCTCTGCAAATGTTCTCTATTCTGCCTGAGCTGCAGTGAGCACAGAGTGACTGCCAGCCTGCCTCAGTGAGTCTGACAGTGTTAGAGAGAGGGAGAAGGAGAAGAGGGAGAAAATTAAAAAATTAAAATTATAACAGAGATGAAAAATAATGTTTTTTTAATTATTATTGTAAACTATATTAAAAAAATATATATAATTTTTATTTTTATTTAAAAAATGTATTTAAATTTTTTACTGTTCATATTTTTCTGGGGAAGCCTGGCTTCCCTTGGCTTCCAGGAATATTCGAGACAGACACAATAGGGGCAACACAGGAAGTTTCTACTGATAGCCTACCACCAGACAGTAGTGGTAAAATACATGTTGTAGTTCCTTGGTCGGGGTCTACACCACCGAGTGGCCTACCAAGCTACCATTCTAGGGTGTGTGTCATTGAGCAACCTTCACGCGCATATGCTACTACAGTGCACAGGCTAAACACTTCGCAGTGTCGACCACGGTGTGGCGGTAGGGATCCATAATCCCTCTGCTGCTATCAACCATCAACTGGACGTCGTGTGAACGTCTCGTTTACGGAAGCTATATATCCCATCCCGGGCGTTTTTTTATTTGAAGGACACTGGCAAAAAAATGCAAACGGTGCTCAGCGACGACACCATCACTGGCAGCCCGTGTTTTTGCCAGATTTAACCCTTTGTTTATGTAATGTATGTTACATCAGCGACTTCGGGTCATTGAGAAGCGCTATATAAATAAAATTAATTATTATTATTATTAATTCCGCCTGGATTCTTTTTTTATTTTGGGCTGTAAACTTGTCAAAGAATGTCCCAGGCTAGGAGTAAGTGCTTTTGCCATTTTCCCCTTTGATACTTCATCTTTCAATACCTGGCAGTTGTTTGAGTGTTTATTAAACAGAGCGGGTGAACGAACAGGTGATGTAAATGTATGACATGTACAGTATAGAGTAGTAGTAGCCAAGCTAAATCTGTCGCCAGTGCGCAAAGTGACCTATTGAAGCGCGCACCGCTCGAAGCGCACCTTCTCGACACCAGTCAGTGTGCGACGCGCTGGGGGATGCCGATGGTTTCGTTCGGAAAGCGGCTTTTGCAAGTCCGACGTTATTATAACGTGGTGGCGCTGGAGGTTCTGAGAAACGGAAGCTTCCTCTGACTCTGAGAGAGGCTGTATTCCATATAGGCTACCTAGGCTACAGCATATCGGACCTCTTCATCCGCAGCCAGGGAAGGTTGCGTCAAGCGAGCGACGGGGGAAAGATTCGTCTGTCATTTTGTCATAACATTTTGACTTCAACACAGGTAAAGAGATTTCTGTGACAGTTGGTTTTTAGACCTACAGTTTCAACTGGGGATGTCATGTAGCCTAATATAAATACGTCGGTGGGTAGCGCACCGTTATACAAAACATTAGCCTAAATTATAGCAGGCATCTTGTCAGAGTAGCCTACTTTACGTGGACTAAATTGCACCGTAGGTCACCAATTTACAAAAAACTCCGCATCACTGAGCCAAAGTAGAGGTGTAAAACGACAACACGTCACTTGTGCACTACAGACTATTGGTAGCCATGTAGTGCAAAAGTGAGTGTTGTCGTTTTACGCCTCTACGTTGGAAAACAATAAACACACCTACACTATGAATATATAGTACTCGTTATCACAGATCGGTTTTGTCTCACATCATTTGATGAGTAATAATGAATGAATAGGCATTGAATAGGTAGGTCATTAATAAAGCCATACTGTATAGGTCTAGTTTTAACGATGCTACATGCTGAAGCCATGTGTCCATCTGTCACATGCGTTTGTTTTCAGAGGGCTGTGGTATGTTACAGTTACAGTATGTATGAATGAATGAATGAATGAATGAATGAATGAATGAATGAATGAAAACTTTATTTAACAGATTGCAGAATGGGCAATACAGTACGGTTTGATTGATTGATTGAAAAGTTTATTAACAGATTGCAGAATGGGTACAGTACAGTACAGCTCAATACATACAATTGTTAAGGGGATGCAGACCAGAGAAAGACTTTCGTCTTGTTTACATCAGGGTCCCCCATTTTCAATTCATCATAACATATATGACATACATGACATATCATATGACACATACATGATGGCTCAATACATACAATTGTTAAGGGGATGCAGACCTGAGAAAGACGTTTGTCTTGTTTCCATCAGGGTCCCCCATTTTCAATTCATATAGACATTTATGACATACACAACATACATGACATTTATGGCATAGGGACATATAGGTATTTAGTACTGATACATTTGTGACATAAACGGTATTCAAATATACAGTACTGTTACCCCTAGAATCGATCCTGACAGAGTATATACATATGATGGGGAGGGGACTGTACATTAGGAGGGGGTGGGTGGGTGGGAGAGAAATATACATACGGCGGGGAGGGAATATATACATGCGGTGGGGAGGAGACTGTCTATTAGGAGGTGGTGGGGGTTTTGGGCATTTACGGTGGCCAGTTTAGAATTGCAGCCTCCCGTAGGTGCTCTTTAAGAGCGGTTTTGAAGCGGTGACTTGATTCATGGCTCTTCTAATAATATGAAAGGTCAACAATAGGGAATGTATCATGTACATTGTATCATCATGTAGCTTTGTGTTCCAGTGAAATGCTTGTTAAGGATCAACAGTACTAGTCAGTAGGCTATTAGGATATTTTCCCATCTACATTATATTTGTTCTAGCACTGAAATCAAACTGACATACATTATGTTAATCGTGTTACACATAGATGTACACACACCGACAATTCCCTGCACCCCCCCCCTCTCTCTCTCTCGCACACACCTCATGTGTCTGAGATTTACATTTAATTAAATTCACCCCCCCCCCCCCCCACCCCACCCCCCATAAACAGTGTCCTTGAAACAACAGGAGTATAATTGGGCCAGTAATGTACTGCTGCATGCTGTCCTCATTCAGCCACGACCAGACTCCATCATTCAGTTATTTTATGCTTCAAAAAGTTCTGTGTAATTTCCTACCCTCACCACCAGCTGAGCACTGGTGACCGCTGCGTTGTAATATACAACCTAGTACACCATACATTTCAGTTTGAGTCAAATTTACTCTGCGAAATTTACTGTGTATGAAGTAATGTTTAAATATTAGAATATGCAACATCACAAACGACATCCCCTTGGCCTTGGGATATTCTTAGTTAGTTAGTGTTTTCCTTTACGTGCGTCGGGCAGCACAGTATCAGACAGACTCACTACAAATACATCAATCTGAGACACCGGTGATATTGTGGAATGAAGTTGACACACAGTCAGTAGCACTAGTGGCCTCAGTGCAACACATTGGCAATGTTTCATGTCTCATGTGTGCAGAGAGTCCTTCCTCTGCTTGTCTCTATCTTACCTGTCCTGCTGTTTTGTAACATTTACATAACGCTCTTCTTCCCTCTCTCTCTCTCTCTCTCTCTCTCTCTCTCTCTCTCTCTCTCTCTCTCTCTCTCTCTCTCTCTCTCTCTCTCTCTCTCTCTCTCTCTCTCTGTCTCTGTCTCTGTGTCTCTCTCTCTCCCTTTCTACCATACACATGCTCAAACACACCATCTCCTCTCTCGTCTCTCTCTTACTATCACACACATCTCACACATAGCCTTCTCTATTACACACTACCTCCCTCTCGCTCCCTTTCTCTCTCCATCAACTTGCACATCTGCACACACACAGTTGTCATGATACAGATATCTCTGTACATCATGTATATCATTCATATTATGTGCGTCAATGCTCCAGTGGTTTTGCCTACTCTCCTCCTGTATGAATACTTTGTTAGCTCACCATTCGACAAGAGAACTAGGCTATAGGGGCCATTGCTGTAACCTGGGTATCCATGTTGCAACGTGTCATTCTGTCAGTAAACTCTATCCTTAATCAAAGACTGTTGTCCGCCTTCGTGAATAATATCTGGTCAAATGATTCCACGTCAAATAATGGCATCAGAAGTGGGATGACACAATCCAGAGAAGCTGAACCAGTAGGGTCTTATTATCTGGTGACGTCATCCCATTAATTAATTGGATAATTAAAAAAATATATATATATTGCTAACGGAGAATAATTGGATTTATTATAATGAAAAATTTTCTGCAAAAATTCTAATATTTCAGTTTCTGTGAATAGTTAGTAAAAAGCTAAGTTATTCCACTGGTTATAATGTCTAGACATGCAGCACTGTAGAGATGTTCCCCCCCAAGGGCTGGGAATCCACAGCCCTATTGACTTTACTCAAGTTTAAAAATAAATGAATAAATAAAATAAGAAAGAAAGAGAGAAGTGTGTTGGTCAACAACCTACTAAGAACCTGCTGTGTGAACCCTTCTAGATGCTTCTATTTCTTCATTTAAAAAATCTTTAAAGTCAAGCTGAAAATATAAAATGCCTTTTTACCATTTTAGAACACTTCCCCAGTCATATTGTGCACCTATTTAATATCATATGCAAAAAGAAATACAAAACATTTATTTATTTGTGTTCTTATATCAAAATCCAATCACGCTTTCTTCTTATAAAACACGATATGATGTGTGCTTATGTAACGGGGAAGCCCGTGAGTCTATCCACAGTCACAGAAACAGGGGTGTTGACAAGTGACTGTGGCATTACGGGCTGGTAAGTTAAACTCACTTCCTCATAACAGGGTTAACAGACGCATAGGTACGGTAGTTAGGAGTGGATTCACTTCTTAGTGCAGCGGCCTGTGTCGTCGCCCGCGGCGCGGGAGCCCCCTGTTCGACTCCCCCTCCGCCCTCGGGACATTAACATTTAACATCAACACAACGCAGACCAATATGATCCGTCACACTTACACGTATAGCAGGGGTAGGCAACCCTAGGCACGCGTGCCTGCATAGGCACGCGGGGGCATTTGCATAGGCACAGGGGGCAGCATTAAAAAAAAAAAAAAAAAATGAAAATTATAATTTTTTTTTTTTTTATAAATATTATAGTGAAATATTTTGCACTGTTGTCGCATTTATCTTGTTGAAATCCTCCCACAGGTTCTTTTTACTACCACATATTTAATTGAGACCCTTTATTTGTTTATTATTTCAATTTAGCTGGAAATTGCTACATCATTCAGTAACATTTGCAGAGCCTTATAACAAAAACATTATTACGGTCACCATTGTGACCAGTGGGATTAATCAACAAATTGTATTATTTATTTTTCTATTTCATTGAACATTGCACATGTTAAAAGCAATTTTCTTTACTCAAAATGTGAGTATTACCAAGTCAACTTGTGTTCTTAAAACAATGACAATAAACATAGTTTTATTAGGTTGAAATAATGTGGTTGTGTACTTATTTTTCTGTTAACTTATTATGGATTGAAAACTGAAAACCTTAATGCACAGTAACTGAACTCAATATTTTTAAGTTCTGGTAACTTATTATTATATATTTTTTTACAGTGTAGTCTTGCGATCAATCAAAACTTATTTACACGATATACCTCACATTCACCCTCCATTCACATCCTGGTGTTCTCCATTAGGCCTGTAGGTGGAGCTATGACAGCACACGTACAGTACACACACCAATGGTGTGTGATGTGTCCAAAAATGAATGGGCAAATGTGAGTGAAATGGTCGCACTGTATGCAGCTGTTTGTCTGCATTGCACCCCCCCCCCCCAACTCAGATTTAGGGTTGATACAACCATCATAATAATATTGTTAATAATAACAATAACAATAATGATGTAATAATGTAAAAAAAATCATTAAAAATACCTGATTATGAGAAAAGAAAATTACGATGCATGGAATATTGTTGAGGCACACTAGTTACAACTATATTTCAAACAGGCACTCCATGTCAAAAAGGTTGCTGACCCCTGACGTATAGGCTTGCACACTACTCTGGAGTGGAGTGGAAAGTGTTGACCCCGATGTTTTCAACGATGAAATGAAATCCCCCCCAACGTTTTGTTCCGCCTGCCTATGCTGTTTCACTCAGTAATACCTCACAATACAGAAGCTAGTAGGGGTGGGGAGAAAAAAAAGTCGATATTGCAATATATCATGATATTTTGTATGCCAATATTATATTGATACAGTGGCGGCAAGTATCGATATTTAAAAAAATATCTATTATAAAAAAAATGAATTTAGCTTGACAATCCCATTTTACTGCAATAGAAAATATTGGAATGATTAAAAACTTTAAATTAGATAAAACAGATGTATATATAATTTTTTATTGTAGATGGTAACACAGTTTTTTGTTGAGGACATCATTTAATAAAAGAAGGTAATATATAGCAATAGAACATTTAGCTTTTATCCTATTTTCACACTAGCGCTCGTCTCCCTATGCCTTCTCTTTTGTTGTTGTTGTTCTTAGCTCTATTCTATTTTAAATCTTTCATAAATGTTCTTATGTACCCCAGTTGCTATTGCATGTACATATTTGTGTTTTATTACACGTATATGTTCATACATACCAACTTTTTTGTTGTCAAATAAATTTGATTTGATTTGAATATCGCAATATATCACAATATCGTGGTATTACAATATCATGACTCTAGTATGGTGATAATATGGTATCATGGAGCCTCTGGTGATTCCCACCATAAGAAGCTAGATTCTCTGCAAATGCTGTTTCAGTTCGACTTGAAGTGAAAGACCCTAAGTTGTGGTTCAGGTTCTTTCACATTCTAGCGTGAATAACGTTGAGTTCATTAGAGTAGAAAGTAACACGTCTCAACTTAAAGTTTGCACTCTCGTGCCAGTTTTGGGTTGTACATTAGTCAGTACATTACTCCTCACACTCACAGAATAAGAAGCTGTCATGGAATAAGGATCACTGATTGGATGGATTATTCCTTGCAAAAGGAAAATGCTGAAATGAGGAGCCAGCTTTGTTCCCTTTTTTTATTTTTTTGGTCTGACGTGTGGGTTGGAGTTTAGTTACTTATTATACTGTGGATTTCAGCCTGAGGTGTGACCTGCAGTAGCAACCCCTCCTCTATACCCACTGAAATCCAACCCAAACATCTGACAAAAACAAAAAATGTAAACAAAGCGCAATACCAAGAGTGTGAGAGAGAGAGAGAGAGAGAGAGAGGGCGCTGTTTGGCGACATTACAGATTCTACCTTTAAGGCTGGCCTGATGGATAAACTGCTGCAGACATTACATATTCTACCTTTAATTAATGCATGATGGATAAACTGCTGCCTGCAGACATTACAGATAATACCTTTAATTAAGGCATGATGGATAAACTGCTGCAGACATGAATGAAATGACTTGACCGTATGCTAATCTGTGACTCAGAGAAGTCAGTCTCTGACTCTGACACCCGGTTACCTCTGCTTACCCTTTGCAACTGTCCATAATTTCCCTTTTATTATTTGACTTTCTGAGGTGTCTTCTCTTTTTTGGCCAGACCCAGAGGGCATCAGATCAGATCTGAACAATCCTCCGAAAACAACGTAATCTGTCTCTAATGAACCACGTCAACTTCGGTCGGGCAAAATAAAGAGAGATCACGCGTCACATTCACTTATCACATAGGTATTGTGAATGTCTAGCGCTGACACTACAGTTGCTCCGCATCGTCGGACATCGGAGGAACCTATCCCCACTGGCGTGTGTATTAGGGCTGACCCCTATTAATCGATTAGTCGACTAATCGGTCGAAAGGGGCCGTAGTCGACTGGCCAACCTCTTAGTCAAATATAATAAATAAAAATAAATATATATATATATTAATTTTTTTTTTTTTGTTATTTTTTTCAAAAGAAAAGAGGCATAGAAGCGTGGCTAACGCTAATGGCACGCATACCAGAGGCTAACTGCCTACGAAAACAGGCACAGAGGATTTCACCCATCTAATGAACACACTATACTAGACAAATATCAAGATGTATCCATCAGTGGACCAATTGCATGCTTTTGCAGAGGACAAGAAGCCTTCAGTCGACTCCTTCAGACATTAAGCACCCCCCACAGCCCAAATGGAATGATAAAAAAATAATTAAAATTAAAAAAATGAAAATGAAAAATATTATACTTTTTATTTTATTTTTTTTTAGTCGACCAATAGTCGACTAACGGCAAATTTTGGCCAATCCTAGTCGACCATCCAAATCCTTAGTCGGATACAGGCCCGGCTTGCCTGGCTAGTCTAAGGGTCCTGGGGTTTTGTTCCCGGTGAACCCCGTTGAGACGTGTCTCGTGATATTCGGTTATTCAAACACATTTTGATTTGGCTCGACTTAACTTGATGAGTTAATTGTGAATGACAAAAACAACAACACACACTACTTCTGCACTCGTCATCACTCGTCTAACAGGTTAGCCCAGTGATAAATGGTTGCATCTCTCTCTCTCTCTCTCTCTCTCTCTCTCTCTCTCTCTCTCTCTCTCTCTCTCTCTCTCTCTCTCTCTCTCTCTCTCTCTCTCACACACACACACACAGCTGTCACAACGTCTGGCATGGCCTTTTTGAAGTGATTCCATATTTCTCATTAAAAAGATAGCAACGGGGCAGGATGAACACTTGGACTTTAATTGGCTTCTCGTCGAGAGTGCGTAAGCTTCTGATTTGGAGGCATTAGTCGTGTAGATCCAAGGGCTCTGTCTCATGTCATGCTCACATGGCCTTGTGCTCATTCTAGGGCTGGCCGATTAATCGAGTTTCAATTACGATTTTGTCTTCCCACGATCACGAAAACGAGATAATCGAGATAAAGCGATTATTGTGCCGCATGCCGTGTTGCTCTCATTTTGTCTTGTGTTGTAAATGCAGCGCACCCTTCCTTCACAGCGGTGCGCTCTGCCCCTCCCCCCCCTCCCCCAGGCCCAAACAGTACTATCAGCTCGTGTTGAGAGGGAGGAGGGAGCCACAGCGCGTTTCTCCAGTTATTTTGAAATGTAGAGCATGACAGCAAGGCAGCCTTTGGTCGAGAAGAAAGGTAAAACAAAATGCAGTTGTCATCATGTGATGTGAGTACCGTAATCATGTTCAATAATAGTGATCTCAATATCAATCAAAATAATCGCGATTACGATTGTTGCCGTAATCGAGCAGCTCTAGCTCTTTCCCCTTGACGATCATATCCTTCCCGTCGTTGTCGCTCTTAACCCTTTCACTACCATACTACCAAAGGGTTAACCCTTTCACTGCGAAAATACAGAGGGTTAACCCTTCCACTACCACACTACAGACAGCTAACCTTGTGTAGTGTGGTAGTGAAAAGGGTTAAGGGGACTCTAGAGATTCCGATAGAGTTTTTTCTAGCAAGGTGCTTTACAATGGAACGGCTGTATGCATTTCTCAGTGTGGGTCGCCCCGGTGGGAATCGAACCCCTAACCCTGGAGTCTAACTCCATGCCTGGAGCGCCGATCACTGTGAGCCACACAGGACTGGATCCCATCAGTAGTAGGTCTCGCTCTACACTGACCTATTTTGCCACACATGCTGGCAAAGTCTATTACTGGAGGCGTGACTGCTTATAAACACAATTTGGGGGATATGACCTGGTGAGAAAGCTGAGGGCTGGGTCGGGGTTACGGTGCAGGGGGGGGCGGCTCTCTGCAGCTGTGGCAGCAGCTGGCAGCGTCTGCCTGGGACATGTGTCTCCGTCTGAGGGGACATTATGGTCCCAGAGGACTGACACACCAACGAGCAACAAACATTGTGGCCTGGACTCTTTAACCTTCTGTGAATTGTCGCAGTGAAAGGGTTTAACCGTTTTGGTAGTGCGGCAGTGAAAGGGTTACCGCGTGATTGACTTGAAGAGTACAGAGGTAATCGGGGGTGGGATCATTGCCTTCATTAAAACGATCATGTTTTATGAAGATAGCAATGATTATCTTCCAATAAGGTGCAATTATACGTATTGTAAAATATTCATATTGGAACAGGTGAAGCGTTGGTCTCCTGCTTTGTTTTATTGTATCAGTTACTCATCCTATCATTTAGAAGTAGGGCTGCAGAGATGCCAATACTACAGAGATGCCAATACTACAGAGATGCCAATACTACAGAGATGCCAATACTACAGAGATGCCAATACTGCTATCAGATTTCGGTCATGGTTTTGGTGCCAGTGAATCTCCCCAATTCTTAAAATCCGATGCCAAAAGCCACGTCATGAATTAAAAGCAAAGTGACCTGGTTGTCTGCATTCTGGGCACATAGAAGAAGCATGTCAGATTTCACTAATGGAGCCAAATACCGGTAGATTATATTTTAAGTAATTTGTGTCCAGTGACACCAAACTGACGCCATCACCAGAAACACTATGTCTAGTCTACGATGATCAGGAAAAGTAATGGATGGGATCGGTACTCTGCGTCGGCAGATGCTTCGAGTCGTAGGACTGGAGGACGTGTCGGCGTGTCCCTATTTGGACCCCTGGGTTGCAGATCTATTCTCTCCTCCAGTGTTTACTGTAAAGACTCCGCTGCGTGTGTCTCTCCCGGCTCAGTCGGCCGTCCCGGTCTCTCAGGAGGGAGCGTGTAAACATCATGACAGATCTTCTATTATCAAATCTTTCCACTCTCTCCCGGGCGGAACGTGAGTGGAATGAGAAGCGGGGGCCGTCGGTGCGCTCAGCCCGCTCCAGAGAGGAACGTGGATGTACACAGAAGAGACATCAAGATGACTCTCTTGTCATACACAGAGGAACACCCCCCCCCCACTATTTGTATTGGGAGAACTACAATAAAACTGCAGTGTATTCAGAACGGCACAGGGGAAGATTAGATCATATGAAATGCACTATGTATGTATTTATATCCCAGACAGTGTCTGGGATATTATGGATTTCCCCCCGACCGCCACAGAGTTTTCGTGTTAACGCGATAACTCCAATAGCTTTTGTTCTAATCTTTTCAAATTTTGATTTCGGTGACCCCATGACCTTTCCTCTAGCGCCATCATCAGTCCAAACTTTCCATTTTCAAAATGAGTCAGAAATTCTCTTGTCCACTTTAAAAACCTGCTGAAGACCCACCTCTTCACCCAGGCCTATGGTCTCTGATGCTCCTGAGCATCCTATTCATTCTGTTAGTTCTTTTTGTTTTGTTCTGTTCCGTTTGCTCTTTTCTGTTTTTGTAATTTGTTTCTTAGTTTAGGTCACCGTTATCCTCTCCCCTCCCCCTTTTTATTGTAAAGCGCCTTGGGTACGTGAAAGGCGATATATAAATTCAAGCCATTATTATTATTATTATTATTATTATTATTATTATTATTATTATTATTATTATTATTATTATTATTATTATTATTATTATTATTATTATTATTATTATTATTATTATTATTATTATTAGTGTGTCTCAGATAGCTTTCATTCAAATGTTCTCAAATTTGCTGTGCATGATACATGACCCATCCAATTTTAACACATATATTTGCCTTACAAGGCAAGGAGGCCTGTGAAGTTCGGAGTCCTCTGGCCTCACGGTGACGTTATTCCCATAAAGGTAACTCTAACTCTGGTGTAGTCTGACGTCACTGGTTGTTCCACCCGTATAGGGTTTTATCATTGGGAAAATGGATTATCGGCTATTGTAACAATTCTGTCGCATGGAAATTGAAAAGCTTTCCATTTTTGCACAAAATTAGTTCCCTTCTATCACTAACATTATTGTTTAAGCATTTTTGGTTGAAATAAATTTGGCGATATTTTTTTATGATTAATTGCAAATATTTTCATGTTGAGCTATAGATTGTGGATGAATAAGCACAGAAAGGTACACCATGCAAATGTTAATGCTTTATTTGTTTTAAATGAGACGATTTAGAAATGGGCAATGGGGAAATACATTGCGTTGGACAGAGGATGGAACATGAAAAACGGCAATGACGTAACCACTACACCTCCCTATTAGGGGTGTGGTCAAAAAATGTGGATTGAGAATTGGGGCCGTTCAGGAACAACATACATACCCAACAGCACACGTCTAGTTTACAATACTGTCATTATGTCTTGTCTTACGTAACAAATGCCAATAGAATTGTCTCAATGCGTTCTTCCACCAAATATTTACTTGTTTCACTGTCAGTCCTGCCTTCTCCAAGACATTACATTATTGTCCTTCCACCATCATCAAGCTGTTTCAACTATTATTGTTCCATGCCCCCGATTCTCCCCCCCCCCCCCCCCCCCCCCACTGTCCACACATGCACACACACAGACATGCACACACACATGCATGTACACACACGCATGCACACACAGAGACATGCACGGACACGCAGAGACATGCACACACACACACATGCATGCACACAAACATACATGCACACACAGAGACATGCACACAGTGACATGCACACACACATGCATGCACACACAGAGACATGCACGGACACGCAGAGACATGCACACACACACACATGCATGCACACAAACATACATGCACACACAGAGACATGCACACAGTGACATGCACACACACACATGCATGCACACACAGAGACATGCACACGCAGAGACATGCACACACACACGTGCATGCACACAAACATACATGCACTTGCACACACAGAGACACACGTGCACAGACACAGGACCATAACCACTGATGATGGTGGTCTATTTCCAGTTGTTGTGACAGTGGCCATTGGGACCGTGGCTTTTCGACGTCACTGATGGTGTCTGCGTGGTGGTTGGCTGTCGGGACACAATGCAGGACACGTCAGTGGTAGAACAGAGTGTCTGAGCAGAGAGAGAGAGAGATGGAAGGGAAGAGGCTAGGAGGGAGGGAGGTGAGGAAAGGATTGTAGTCACGGCAATAGAAAGGAGCAGAAGGGGGGGGGGGCGGGGTTGGCTACAGGCAGGGAAAACAGAGAATTAGAAGAGAGAGATCTACTGTGTGTGTGTGGTGAAGGTAGGGAGGTACAGAGGGCCTGAACAATGGGGTTTTAGAGGAGATGGAGGGCAGTGGAAGGATGAGAGAGAATAGCGATAAGGGAAAAGAGGATTAAGGCTGGGGCGCGGGAGGGGAGTGAGAGGATCAATCTAAAAGAGAGGTGCTCCGTGAAGAGACAGTTTCGCCTGCTCCTCGCTTTGCATCCACCCCCTCCCACGCGTGCCCGCCCGCCCCATTCCTTCACAAAAACACCATACATGGGACTATACAGGCGTACGGTGTGTACCCAGGCA
>NC_140174.1:88530020-88736954 GCF_963971535.1 Notolepis coatsorum | reverse complement strand
TAACTCCATGCCTGGAGCGCCGATCACTGTGAGCCACACAGGACTGGATCCCATCAGTAGTAGGTCTCGCTCTACACTGACCTATTTTGCCACACATGCTGGCAAAGTCTATTACTGGAGGCGTGACTGCTTATAAACACAATTTGGGGGATATGACCTGGTGAGAAAGCTGAGGGCTGGGTCGGGGTTACGGTGCAGGGGGGGGGCGGCTCTCTGCAGCTGTGGCAGCAGCTGGCAGCGTCTGCCTGGGACATGTGTCTCCGTCTGAGGGGACATTATGGTCCCAGAGGACTGACACACCAACGAGCAACAAACATTGTGGCCTGGACTCTTTAACCTTCTGTGAATTGTCGCAGTGAAAGGGTTTAACCGTTTTGGTAGTGCGGCAGTGAAAGGGTTACCGCGTGATTGACTTGAAGAGTACAGAGGTAATCGGGGGTGGGATCATTGCCTTCATTAAAACGATCATGTTTTATGAAGATAGCAATGATTATCTTCCAATAAGGTGCAATTATACGTATTGTAAAATATTCATATTGGAACAGGTGAAGCGTTGGTCTCCTGCTTTGTTTTATTGTATCAGTTACTCATCCTATCATTTAGAAGTAGGGCTGCAGAGATGCCAATACTACAGAGATGCCAATACTACAGAGATGCCAATACTACAGAGATGCCAATACTACAGAGATGCCAATACTGCTATCAGATTTCGGTCATGGTTTTGGTGCCAGTGAATCTCCCCAATTCTTAAAATCCGATGCCAAAAGCCACGTCATGAATTAAAAGCAAAGTGACCTGGTTGTCTGCATTCTGGGCACATAGAAGAAGCATGTCAGATTTCACTAATGGAGCCAAATACCGGTAGATTATATTTTAAGTAATTTGTGTCCAGTGACACCAAACTGACGCCATCACCAGAAACACTATGTCTAGTCTACGATGATCAGGAAAAGTAATGGATGGGATCGGTACTCTGCGTTGGCAGATGCTTCGAGTCGTAGGACTGGAGGACGTGTCGGCGTGTCCCTATTTGGACCCCTGGGTTGCAGATCTATTCTCTCCTCCAGTGTTTACTGTAAAGACTCCGCTGCGTGTGTCTCTCCCGGCTCAGTCGGCCGTCCCGGTCTCTCAGGAGGGAGCGTGTAAACATCATGACAGATCTTCTATTATCAAATCTTTCCACTCTCTCCCGGGCGGAACGTGAGTGGAATGAGAAGCGGGGGCCGTCGGTGCGCTCAGCCCGCTCCAGAGAGGAACGTGGATGTACACAGAAGAGACATCGAGATGACTCTCTTGTCATACACAGAGGAACACCCCCCCCCCACTATTTGTATTGGGAGAACTACAATAAAACTGCAGTGTATTCAGAACGGCACAGGGGAAGATTAGATCATATGAAATGCACTATGTATGTATTTATATCCCAGACAGTGTCTGGGATATTATGGATTTCCCCCGACCGCCACAGAGTTTTCGTGTTAACGCGATAACTCCAATAGCTTTTGTTCTAATCTTTTCAAATTTTGATTTCGGTGACCCCATGACCTTTCCTCTAGCGCCATCATCAGTCCAAACTTTCCATTTTCAAAATGAGTCAGAAATTCTCTTGTCCACTTTAAAAACCTGCTGAAGACCCACCTCTTCACCCAGGCCTATGGTCTCTGATGCTCCTGAGCATCCTATTCATTCTGTTAGTTCTTTTTGTTTTGTTCTGTTCCGTTTGCTCTTTTCTGTTTTTGTAATTTGTTTCTTAGTTTAGGTCACCGTTATCCTCTCCCCTCCCCCTTTTTATTGTAAAGCGCCTTGGGTACGTGAAAGGCGATATATAAATTCAAGCCATTATTATTATTATTATTATTATTATTATTATTATTATTATTATTATTATTATTATTATTATTATTATTATTATTATTATTATTATTATTATTATTATTTTAACACATATATTTGCCTTACAAGGCAAGGAGGCCTGTGAAGTTCGGAGTCCTCTGGCCTCACGGTGACGTTATTCCCATAAAGGTAACTCTAACTCTGGTGTAGTCTGACGTCACTGGTTGTTCCACCCGTATAGATGGATATATATAAAATGGATTATCGGCTATTGTAACAATTCTGTCGCATGGAAATTGAAAAGCTTTCCATTTTTGCACAAAATTAGTTCCCTTCTATCACTAACATTATTGTTTACGCATTTTTGGTTGAAATAAAATTTGGCGATATTTTTTTTATGATTAATTGCAATATTTTCATGTTGAGCTATAGATTGTGGATGAATAAGCACAGAAAGGTACACCATGCAAATGTTAATGCTTTATTTGTTTTAAATGAGACGATTTAGAAATGGGCAATGGGGAAATACATTGCGTTGGACAGAGGATGGAACATGAAAAACGGCAATGACGTAACCACTACACCTCCCTATTAGGGGTGTGGTCAAAAAATGTGGATTGAGAATTGGGGCCGTTCAGGAACAACATACATACCCAACAGCACACGTCTAGTTTACAATACTGTCATTATGTCTTACGTAACAAATGCCAATAGAATTGTCTCAATGCGTTCTTCCACCAAATATTTACTTGTTTCACTGTCAGTCCTGCCTTCTCCAAGACATTTGTCCTTCCACCATCATCAAGCTGTTTCAACTATTATTGTTCCATGCCCCCGATTCCCCCCCCCCCCCCCCCCCACTGTCCACACATGCACACACACAGACATGCACACACACATGCATGTACACACACGCATGCACACACAGAGACATGCACACACACATGCATGCACACACAGAGACATGCACATGCATGCACACACAGAGACATGCACATGCATGCACACACAGAGACATGCACATGCATGCACACACAGAGACGTGCACACAGTGACATGCACACACACATGCATGGACACGCAGAGACATGCACACGCAGAGACATGCACACACACACGTGCATGCACACAAACATACATGCACTTGCACACACAGAGACACACGTGCACAGACACAGGACCATAACCACTGATGATGGTGGTCTATTTCCAGTTGTTGTGACAGTGGCCATTGGGACCGTGGCTTTTCGACGTCACTGATGGTGTCTGCGTGGTGGTTGGCTGTCGGGACACAATGCAGGACACGTCAGTGGTAGAACAGAGTGTCTGAGCAGAGAGAGAGAGAGATGGAAGGGAAGAGGCTAGGAGGGAGGGAGGTGAGGAAAGGATTGTAGTCACGGCAATAGAAAGGAGCAGAAGGGGGGGGGGGGGGGGGGGCGGGGTTGGCTACAGGCAGGGAAAACAGAATTAGAAGAGAGAGATCTACTGTGTGTGTGTGGTGAAGGTAGGGAGGTACAGAGGGCCTGAACAATGGGGTTTTAGAGGAGATGGAGGGCAGTGGAAGGATGAGAGAGAATAGCGATAAGGGAAAAGAGGATTAAGGCTGGGGCGCGGGAGGGGAGTGAGAGGATCAATCTAAAAGAGAGGTGCTCCGTGAAGAGACAGTTTCGCCTGCTCCTCGCTTTGCATCCACCCCCTCCCACTCGTGCCCGCCCGCCCCATTCCTCCACAAAAACACCATACATGGGACTATACAGGCGTACGGTGTGTACCCAGGCAGGCTTCGCGCTATTGGTCCACAGGAAGACCGGGGTGTTACTGGGCACTCGGAGGGGGGGGGGGGGGGGGGGGGGGGGGGGACATGTGAGCAGCAGCGGAGGCATCTCTCTCTTCTCTCTCCTCCGCTCTGTGTGTGAAGGTCACGGCCTCGTCCCTTGAAGGTCACACAAATAATTACGAGAGTTCCGCCCGTTTCC
This sequence comes from Notolepis coatsorum, assembly GCF_963971535.1. Classification (NCBI taxonomy): domain Eukaryota; kingdom Metazoa; phylum Chordata; class Actinopteri; order Aulopiformes; family Paralepididae; genus Notolepis; species Notolepis coatsorum. The sequence continues at coordinate 88,733,145 of NC_140174.1, read as the reverse complement.
CTCCGGTCCGGCTGAAAGCGTCCAGCGCCCCCCTCCCTGACTGAGAGTACAGAGTGTGCACAGCAGTGCGCAGGTCTAATTGTAGAGGACCGGGAGCGGGAGGAGGCTGCTGCTGCCGGCTTGTTTGGAGATGAAGGTGTAATGCATAATGGATGACGAGGCGGTGAGCCGCTCGGGGTGCCTTGTAGTGCCGGCGGTCTCGGAAGCTCGTCTCTCGGTTCAATCAATCCACCGTGTCATCATGTGAGACTACCAGTCGGGTAGTCCCTCTCTTTTTCCCCCTGCGACTGATTAATGGTACACTACTGGGCAACACTCCCGGACCAGTCATCATCTCCCTGGGGCTTTGTGATGTCCTCAAGCCCGCGGCCAGTACGCCACACTGAGCACTTGGTGTGGTTCAGAGGAATTTGTTTCATTCTTCCATCTGTCTTTTCTATCTCCTCTCATCACTCTCTTTCTGTCTGATCCCCCCCTCTCCCCCACCCCCAACCCCTTTCATCCCGCCTCTGTCAGTGTTGTTGTTTATTCTGTGCTGTTGTTGTTGTTGTTGTTGTTGTTGTTGTTGTTATGGGCCCTCTGTAGCAGTTTCTCAGCCCAGTGTTCTGAGCTGATAGGAACTGACCGAGCATCTCCGTGGTTACGGCGGACTGGCGGCCAGCTCGGGTACAGAGAGAGAGAGAGAGACTGATGAACGCTGCCTCGGCTCGTAGCCTGCCGTGCTGTTTGTGAGGTGGTCCGCGAGCAGTGGGAGGGTCGCAGAGCGGGAATAAAGAGGGTGAAGCGGGAACGCTGCTCTCTCTTCCGGTCTCTCTCTCTCCCTCCAGTGTTTACTCACGCTACAGGTCTCTCTCGCCCTCCAGTGTTACATGCTGTAGGTCTCTCTCCAGTGTTACACGCTGCAGGTCTATCTCTCCCTCCAGTGTTACAAGCTGCAGGTATCTCCCTCCAGTGTTACAAGCTGCAGGTCTCTCTCTCTCTCTCTCTCTCTCTCTCTCTCTCTCTCTCTCTCTCTCTCGTGTTACAAGATGTAGGTATCTCTCTCCAGTGTTACAAGCTGCAGGTCTCTCTCCAGTGTTACAAGCTGCAGGTCTCTCTCTCTCCAGTGTTACAAGATGTAGGTATCTCTCTCCAGTGTTACAAGCTGCAGGTCTCTCTCTCTCGCCAGTGTTACAAGATGTAGGTATCTCTCTCCAGTGTTACAAGCTGCAGGTCTCTCTCCAGTGTTACAAGATGTAGGTATCTCTCTCCAGTGTTACAAGCTGCAGGTATCTCCCTCCAGTGTTACAAGCTGCAGGTCTCTCTCTCTCTCTCTCTCTCTCTCTCTCTCTCTCTCTCTCTCTCTCTCTCTCTCTCTCCAGTGTTACAAGCTGCAGGTCTCCCTCTCCAGTGTTACAAGCTGCAGGTCTCTCTCTCTCTCTCTCTCTCTCTCTCTCTCTCTCTCTCTCTCTCTCTCTCTCTCGCCAGTGTTACAAGATGTAGGTATCTCTCTCCAGTGTTACAAGCTGCAGGTCTCTCTCCAGTGTTACACGTGGTAGGTCTCTCTCCAGTGTTACATGCTGTAGGTATCTCGCCAGTGTTACAAGCTGCAGGTCTCTCTCCAGTGTTACATGCTGTAGGTATCTCTCCAGTGTTACATGCTGTAGGTATCTCTCCCCAGCGTTACACTATGTAGGTATCTCTCTCTCCAGTGTTACAAGCTACAGGTCTCTCTCCCTCCAGTGTTACAAGCTGCAGGTCTCTCTCTCTCCAGTGTTACAAGCTGCAGGTCTCTCTCCCTCCAGTGTTACAAGCTGCAGGTCTCTCTCCCTCCAGTGTTACAAGCTGCAGGTCTCTCTCCCTCCAGTGTTACAAGCTGCAGGTCTCTCTCTCTCCAGTGTTACAAGCTGCAGGTCTCTCTCTCTCCAGTGTTACAAGCTGCAGATCTCTCTCTCCAGTGTTACACGCTGCAGGTCTCTTAGAGCCATATGAAATCCGGTAATTCTTTTTCCAAATTCCATTTTTTCCGTTTTAATATTTCAGAATTCTGTATTTTGCTTTGTACGCTCATTTTACCATCAGAAATAGTGTCTAATAAGTGTGAATGAATAAATGTCCACAATTTAATAAGATATAACAGTCCATTTAATAGGGCTGTCTTAAATACTTCGAAGCTTCGTTCGATGGGCATGGGATTCGAATATGAAAATAAAATTCGATTATAAAAAAAAAAAAAAAAAAGATTATATATATTTTTGCAAAATCAACTCTGCCTCTCTTTGTTAACACTTTAACTGCCGAAAACGCCGGAACTCGTCATTCCCCGCCATGCTCAAGTTGCCGAGGACGCCGGAACTCGTCTTTGATATCAATATTTCAAAAATCTGTGATCGGAATCATATTTCCCCTCTGCAGCCTTGACACACAGTTCTGATTGGTTCAAGAGCGCCATCTGGTGGCCGATCGGCAGATCGAAAAACCGGATGTCAACCTTTAACCCGGCAGGACTCACTCCATATGTGGTCCGGGCACTCGCTAATGTTAGAGAGACTCAGTCTTCACACAGTGAACATCGATCGGTGGAAATAACTCGAAAAAACAACATGATTTGGACGTATATACTATTATACAACCTGGAAATAGATCCGGTATTTCGACATCCCATAATTGAAAACTGTCTACCCACGCTGATCGCCCAACGGCCCGAGGAGACTGGGGTGAGTTTTAGCGTTATATTCTAACGTGTTCTTTACTAACTGCTATGATGAACATATGACCCACATTAGATGAATGGTATAACGTTGCCCACGGAATTATAAACGCCCCCTCGCCCATCCGGTCAACATCAGATGACGTGTAGTAAATTCTAGAAGTACGTCCAATTGAAATTTTTGATCTCGCACAGATTCCTACCAAACTGTATTTCATCATCAATATAATGCATTTGGGGCTATAAATCACGTTCTGGAGAAAGCTGCAGAAAGAGATGAAAACACTTTTTTAATCCACTTTTTCTCCCATTTTTCTATATTTTTCTCCCATCCCAATTTCGTATCATCCAATTCAACCCTCCCCTGTCATGGACGCTGTTTCTTGCCTCCCACAAGCCGGCTGCAATGTGGACTAAGTCATACATAGCACAAGTCCCCTCCGGTACTTGAGGTAACAGCAGTCGCATCTTTTCACCTGCGCAGCTCGATCTCTCAGTGGCGAGGAGTAACGCGTGGGAGGCTCACGCTGCCCCCGACACTTCCTGATTCTACTGCGCAGGCGCACCAACCGACCTGTAGGAGTTGCTGTCCACAACGCCCGATCCCCACCCTTCAGTTTCCCTCCCCGTAATACGGCCAATGTGTATTACTGTGGACGACCAGCTAAACTGAAAGCAAATGTGGAGCGCTGGGCTCGAACTGACGAGCCCAGCGTCTCCAGCATTTCGTGGCGAGTGCCTTGCCCACTACGCCACGTAGCCGCCCTACGAGATGAAAACATACTTATACTTTAGACCATATTTTAGTATGAATATGTGAATGAAAAAGTTTAACGTTGCTACACCATGAACAATACATATAGGACCTTGAATGGGCCCTAATAATGGCAATCTAGCAATATAATTTAAAAAGTTATAGCCCTGCAAAGAAGGGGAACTTCTCCATGTTAAATAGAGCTGGCAACGGATGGTATATCATGAATTTAACCTTAGGCAATCAAAGTGTTAACTACAACAAGCAATGCTGTTTGTTATTTAAGATGAGGTCGGACTCGGCACTGACAGATTTGTGTTCATTGTGCTGCTTTTATAAAGCCTCAAATGACGGCTTACAATATTTCATGAAAGCAAAGTGTTTTGTTTGTCTAATATTTAAAAAGGTTTAAACTTTACAGCACTGACAAAGTTGAACAAAGTGCTGTACAAGTCCCACAACAACAACAAAAAAAAGAAAAAAAAACTATATATTTTTTTATAGTTGATTCCATTTTTATTGCTCAATTCCGCGATTCCGTGATCGCGGATTCCATATGGCTCTAAGGTCTCTCCCTCCAATGTTACAAGCTGCAGGTATCTCTCCCTCCAGTGTTACAAGCTGCAGGTATCTCTCCCTCCAGTGTTACAAGCTGCAGGTATCTCTCTCTCCAGTGTTACAAGCTGCAGGTCTCTCTCTCTCCAGTGTTACACGCTGCAGGTCTCTCTCTCTCCAGTGTTACAAGCTGCAGGTCTCTCTCTCTCTCCAGTGTTACAAGCTGCAGGTCTCTCTCTCTCCAGTGTTACAAGCTGCAGGTCTCTCTCCAGTGTTACAAGCTGCAGGTCTCCCTCCAGTGTTACAAGCTGCAGGTCTCTCTCTCTCCAGTGTTACAAGCTGCAGGTATCTCTCCAGTGTTACAAGCTGCAGGTCTCTCTCTCCCTCCAGTGTTACAAGCTGCAGGTCTCTCTCTTGCCAGTGTTACAAGCTGCAGGTCTCTCTCTCTCTCCAGTGTTACAAGCTGCAGGTCTCTCTCTCTCTCCAGTGTTACAAGCTGCAGGTCTCTCTCCCTCTCCAGTGTTACAAGCTGCAGGTCTCTCTCTCTCTCCAGTGTTACACGCTGCAGGTCTCTCTCTCTCCAGTGTTACAAGCTGCAGGTCTCTCTCTCTCTCCAGTGTTACACGCTGCAGGTCTCTCTCTCTCCAGTGTTACAAGCTGCAGGTCTCTCTCTCTCTCCAGTGTTACAAGCTGCAGGTCTCTCTCTCTCCAGTGTTACAAGCTGCAGGTATCTCTCTCTCCAGTGTTACAAGCTGCAGGTCTCTCTCTCTCTCCAGTGTTACAAGCTGCAGGTATCTCTCTCTCCAGTGTTACAAGCTGCAGGTCTCTCTCCAGTGTTACAAGCTGCAGGTCTCTCTCTCTCTCCAGTGTTACAAGCTGCAGGTCTCTCTCTCTCCAGTGTTACAAGCTGCAGGTCTCTCTCTCTCTCCAGTGTTACAAGCTGCAGGTCTCTCTCTCTCCAGTGTTACAAGCTGCAGGTCTCTCTCTCTCTCCAGTGTTACAATCTGCAGGTCTCTCTCTCTCCAGTGTTACAAGCTGCAGGTCTCTCTCCCTCTCCAGTGTTACAAGCTGCAGGTCTCTCTCTCGCCAGTGTTACAAGCTGCAGGTCTCTCTCTCTCTCCAGTGTTACAAGCTGCAGGTCTCTCTCCAGTGTTACAAGCTGCAGGTCTCTCTCTCTCTCCAGTGTTACAAGCTGCAGGTCTCTCTCTCTCTCCAGTGTTACAAGCTGCAGGTCTCTCTCCAGTGTTACAAGCTGCAGGTCTCTCTCTCTCTCCAGTGTTACAAGCTGCAGGTCTCTCTCTCCAGTGTTACAAGCTGCAGGTCTCTCTCTCTCTCCAGTGTTACAAGCTGCAGGTCTCTCTCTCTCCAGTGTTACAAGCTGCAGGTATCTCTCTCTCTCTCCAGTGTTACAAGCTGCAGGTCTCTCTCTCTCCAGTGTTACAAGCTGCAGGTCTCTCTCTCCAGTGTTACAAGCTGCAGGTCTCTCTCTCGCCAGTGTTACAAGCTGCAGGTCTCTCTCTCCAGTGTTACAAGCTGCAGGTCTCTCCCTCCAGTGTTACAAGCTGCAGGTCTCTCCCTCCAGTGTTACAAGCTGCAGGTCTCTCTCTCCCTCCAGTGTTACAAGCTGCAGGTCTCTCTCTCCAGTGTTACATGCTGCAGGTCTCTCTCTCTCTCTCCAGTGTTACAAGCTGCAGGTCTCTCTCTCCAGTGTTACAAGCTGCAGGTCTCTCTCTCTCCAGTGTTACAAGCTGCAGGTCTCTCTCTCCAGTGTTACAAGCTGCAGGTCTCTCTCCCTCCAGTGTTACAAGCTGCAGGTCTCTCTCTCCAGTGTTACAAGCTGCAGGTCTCTCTCTCCAGTGTTACAAGCTGCAGGTCTCTCCCTCCAGTGTTACAAGCTGCAGGTCTCTCTCCCTCCAGTGTTACAAGCTGCAGGTCTCTCTCTCCAGTGTTACATGCTGCAGGTCTCTCTCTCCAGTGTTACAAGCTGCAGGTCTCTCTCCAGTGTTACATGCTGCAGGTCTCTCCCTCCAGTGTTACATGCTGCAGGTCTCTCTCCAGTGTTACAAGCTGCAGGTCTCTCTCCAGTGTTACAAGCTGCAGGTCTCTCTCCAGTGTTACAAGCTGCAGGTCTCTCCCTCCAGTGTTACATGCTGCAGGTCTCTCTCTCCAGTGTTACAAGCTGCAGGTCTCTCTCCAGTGTTACAAGCTGCAGGTCTCTCTCTCTCTCCAGTGTTACATGCTGCAGGTCTCTCTCTCTCCAGTGTTACAAGCTGCAGGTCTCTCTCCAGTGTTACAAGCTGCAGGTCTCTCTCTCCAGTGTTACATGCTGCAGGTCTCTCTCTCTCCAGTGTTACATGCTGCAGGTCTCTCTCTCCAGTGTTACAAGCTGCAGGTATCTCTCCCTCCAGTGTTACATGATGTAGGTCTCTCTCTCCAGTGTTACAAGCTGCAGGTCTCTCTCCCTCCAGTGTTACATGATGTAGGTCTCTCTATCCAGTGTTACATGCTGCAGGTCTCTCTCTCTCTCCAGTGTTACAAGCTGCAGGTCTCTCTCTCTCCAGTGTTACAAGCTGCAGGTCTCTCTCCATCCAGTGTTACATGATGTAGGTCTCTCTCCAGTGTTACACGCTGCAGGTCTCTCCCCCTCCAGTGTTACATGACGTAGGTCTCTCTATCCAGTGTTACGTGCTGTAGGTATCTCTCCAGTGTTACAAGCTGCAGGTCTCTCTCCAGTGTTACAAGCTGCAGGTCTCTCTCCAGTGTTACATGCTGCAGGTCTCTCTCTCTCCAGTGTTACAAGCTGCAGGTCTCTCTCCAGTGTTACATGCTGCAGGTCTCTCTCTCTCCAGTGTTACATGCTGCAGGTCTCTCTCTCCAGTGTTACAAGCTGCAGGTATCTCTCCCTCCAGTGTTACATGATGTAGGTCTCTCTCTCCAGTGTTACATGCTGCAGGTCTCTCTCCCTCCAGTGTTACATGATGTAGGTCTCTCTATCCAGTGTTACATGCTGCAGGTCTCTCTCTCCAGTGTTACAAGCTGCAGGTCTCTCTCTCTCCAGTGTTACAAGCTGCAGGTCTCTCTCCATCCAGTGTTACATGATGTAGGTCTCTCTCCAGTGTTACACGCTGCAGGTCTCTCCCCCTCCAGTGTTACATGACGTAGGTCTCTCTATCCAGTGTTACAAGCTCCAGGTCTCTCTCCCTCCAGTGTTACATGATGTAGGTCTCTCTATCCAGTGTTACATGCTGCAGGTCTCTCTCCCTCCAGTGTTACAAGCTGCAGGTCTCTCTCTCTCTCCAGTGTTACAAGCTGCAGGTCTCTCTCCAGTGTTACAAGCTGCAGGTATCTCTCTCTCCAGTGTTACAAGCTGCAGGTCTCTCTCTCTCCAGTGTTACAAGCTGCAGGTCTCTCTCCCTCCAGTGTTACAAGCTGCAGGTCTCTCTCTCTCTCCAGTGTTACAAGCTGCAGGTCTCTCTCTCTCTCCAGTGTTACAAGCTGCAGGTCTCTCTCTCTCCAGTGTTACAAGCTCCAGGTCTCTCTCTCTCTCCAGTGTTACAAGCTGCAGGTCTCTCTCTCTCCAGTGTTACAAGGTGCAGGTCTCTCTCCCTCCAGTGTTACATCCTGCAGGTATCTCTCCCTCCAGTGTTACAAGCTGCAGGTCTCTCTCTCTCCAGTGTTACAAGGTGCAGGTCTCTCTCTCTCCAGTGTTACATCCTGCAGGTCTCTCTCTCCAGTGTTACAAGCTGCAGGTCTCTCTCTCTCCAGTGTTACAAGGTGCAGGTCTCTCTCTCTCCAGTGTTACATGCTGTAGGTCTCTCTCTCCAGTGTTACACGCTGCAGGTCTCTCTCCCTCCAGTGTTACACGCTGCAGGTCTCTCTCTCTCTCCAGTGTTACATGCTGTAGGTCTCTCTCTCCAGTGTTACATGCTGCAGGTCTCTCTCTCTCCAGTGTTACATGATGCAGGTCTCTCTCTCTCCAGTGTTACAAGCTGCAGGTCTCTCTATCTCCAGTGTTACACGCTGCAGGTCTCTCTCTCCCTCCAGTGTTACAAGCTGCAGGTCTCTCTCCAGTGTTACAAGCTGCAGGTCTCTCTATCTCTCCAGTGTTACAAGCTGCAGGTCTCTCTCTCCCTCCAGTGTTACAAGCTGCAGGTCTCTCTCCAGTGTTACAAGCTGCAGGTCTCTCTCCAGTGTTACAAGCTGCAGGTCTCTCTCTCCCTCCAGTGTTACAAGCTGCAGGTCTCTCTCTCCCTCCACTGACTCACGCTGCAAAGTCAAAGAAGTCAAAAGTCAAAGATTTCTTATTGCCATGTATGGACGAATCCACATTGGAATACAGGTACATGAGCAAAACACTGTGTAAACAGTACAGGAAAAAACTAAAAACACAAACAGTATAAAAGGACAAATGCTAAAATTGATATCGAACATCCCCTAAAAGTGCATATCATAGTTAAAACAGCACTTCCACAAACCTGACTAATAAAAACACAGAAAATAGGATAAAAAACTAAAACTAGCCTTTGGTGTCATTCAGGCTCCGCACAGCACTGGGGAAAAAGCTCTTTGTAAACCGAGAGGTAGAGCATGTGATAGAGCGGTAACGTCTGCCCGAGGGGAGGGGGACAAAGAGGCCTGCGGCTGGGTGACCAGAGGGGTCGTTGATAATGCCACAGGCACGGGAAAGCAGCCTGGCACCATAGATCTCTTCTAGAGCTGGCAGGCTAGACCCGATTGTGTTGCGTGCAAGACGCGCAATTCTATTCAGAGATTTCTTCTCCTGGTCTGTGATGTTACCAAACCATATTGTACAGGAGGAAGTAAGAACGCTCTCGATCACACAGCGATAGAAGTTGTGTAGAATCACCCTGTTATTTGTGAACTCTTTCAGTTTCCTGAGAAAGAAAAGACGTTGCTGGGACTTTAACTTTAACAATGGTTCTGGTATTGGAGTGCCAGCTCAGGTCATTTGAAATAGTGACCCCAAGAAATGTAAAACTGCTCAGCTCACCATCTCCACCTCTGAGCCATTTATGGTAATGGAGAGATGGGATACCTTGCTATGTCTAAAATCGATGACTAGCTCCTTCGTTTTGGAAGCATTCAGGGTGAGGTTATTGGTCTCACTCCACCTAACTAGGTTCTGTACCTCTGATCTGTAAAATGACTCGTCATTTGAGTTTATACGCCCAATGACCGTGGTATCATCAGCATACTTTACTATCAGATTGTTATCATAGGAAGCAGTACAGTCATGAGTGCAGAGAGAGAACAGTAAAGGGCTGAGAATACAGCCTTGTGGAGAACCAGTACTTAAAACAAGTTCATCAGACATATTGTTTCCAATCCTGACTCTTTGAGGTCTCGAGATTAAAAAGCTAAGAATCCATTCACAGATAGCGTCGCATAGACCCAGACACTGAAGTTTGTGGATCAGATTAGATGGAATAAGCGTATTAAAAGCAGAGCTATAATCGATAAAAAGCATTCTAACATAGGAGTTTTTGTAGAAGTGTTCATACACAGGATTAAGAGCTAAGGAAATAGCATCATCTACTGATCTATTTTTCTTGTAGGCGAACTGCCAGGGATCAAGACAGGTAGGAATCTGACCTTTTATATAATTCAGCACTAGCCGCTCTAAACATTTCATTAAAACTGAGGTTACGTGACGTGGTCTCTCTCTCCAGTGTTACAATCTGTAGGTCTCTCTCTCCCTCCAGTGTTACAAGCTGCAGGTATCTTTCTCCCTCCAGTATTAACCCACACAATGTAGGTCTCTCTCTCTCCAGTGTTACACGCTGTAGGTCTCTCTATCTCCCCCCAGTGTTACACGCTGCATGTCTCTCTCTCCAGTGCTACACGCTGCAGGTCTCTCCCTCCCTCCACTGTTACACGCTGCCGGTCTCTCTCCCCCCAGTGTTACAAGCTGTAGGTATCTCTCTCCCTCCAGTGTTACAAGCTGCAGGTCTCTCCCTCCCTCCAGTATTACAAGCTGCAGGTCTCTCCCTCCCTCCAGTATTAACCCACACAATGTAGGTATCTCTCCCTCTAGTGTTAAGACAAGCTGTATGTCTCTCTCCCTCCAGTATTAACACACACACACACACACACACACACACACACACACACACACACACACACACACACACACACACTGTAGGTCTCTCTCTCCCTCCAGTGTTAAGACATTCAGATTCAGATTCAGATTCAGATTACTTTATTCACCATATTGTACAGGTACAAATGGAACGTGATTTGACATTTCAGTGCATGATTATTCACAAATAGGAACAACAAAATAATAATAATGATAAATAAATAAGTGCAAAACAGGACAGAACAGTGAGACAACAATAAGACAGTAGAGTGCAGTGGTAGTGGTAGGGGACATGGATACAGTGCAGCATAGTTCAAGTCCAGAAGTCCAGCCCTAGCAGCTCGCCATAGAGAGGGGGGTGGAGCAGGGGGACACCTGACTCGTTAACCAGGTGTTAACTATGCTGCAGGTCTCTCTCTCCCTCCAGTGTTAAGACATGCTGGAGGTCTCTCTCTCCCTCCAGTGTTTACTCTCTCCCTCCTCACCCATTGGCATTCCTCCAGTACATTTAGCTTTCTTCATGTCTCCCCTCCCTCCGCTCTCATCCTCTCCTTCTGGAGAACTTAATTAGCGGGTTTCTGTCCACAAGAAGGCAGGCTGCTGGGCCGTTGCCAAGCTGCTGAAGCCCACACTCCTTTAGAGCGGAGAGAGAGAATCTGAACAGAATCACTGAACAACCACAATCGCATTATTCTGCTGAGTCAACGGGAAGTCATGACAACCCCATTGTCTTCAGCCAAAATGTACTGTAGTCACTCGTGAAAGCGATGCTTGATGCTGTTGAAAACATGACCCTAATAGACATTTTTTTTTTTTTGATCCACTTTTTCTCCCATTTTTCTATATTTTCTCCCATCCCAATTTCGTATCATCCAATTCAACCCTCCCCTGTCACGAACGCTGTTTCTTGCCTCCCACAAGCCGGCTGCAATGTGGACTAAGTCATACATAGCACAAGTCCCCTCCGGTACTTGAGGTAACAGCAGTCGCATCTTTTCACCTGCGCAGCTCGATCTCTCAGTGTCGAGGAGTAACGCGTGGGAGGCTCACGCTGCCCCCGACACTTCCTGATTCTACTGCGCAGGCGCACCAACCGACTTGTAGGAGTCGCTTGTTCACAACGTTCGATCCCCACCCTTCAGTTTTCCCTCCCCGTAATACGGCCAATGTGTATTACTGCGAACGACCAGCTAAACTGAAAACAATGTGGAGAGCTGGATTCGAACACGCGAATCCTAGCGTCTCCACACTGGTGGCGAGTGCCTTGCCCACTACACCACCTAGCCGCCCTCACCCTAATAGACATTATTGTTGTTTTCATTCTCGTAGACATTTGGGGAAATGGAACCACAGACCCAGAGGCAAAGCCAGCGACAGACTGACGAGCCATCTGTAGCACCAGCGGCAGATACAGAGGCCCCTGACCCCCAGCCCTCTGACCCCCAGCCCTCTGACCCCCAGCCCGCAGCGTGCCCTGATACCCAGCCCTCTGACCCCCAGCCCTCTGACCCCCAGCCCGCAGCGTGCCCTGATACCCAGCCCTCTGACCCCCAGCCCTCTGACCCCCAGCCCGCAGCGCGCCCTGATACCCAGCCCTCTGACCCCCAGCCCTCTGACCCCCAGCCCGCAGCGTGCCCTGATACCCAGCCCTCTGACCCCCAGCCCTCTGACCCCCAGCCCGCAGCGCGCCCTGATACCCAGCCCTCTGACCCCCAGCCCTCTGACCCCCAGCCCGCAGCGCGCCCTGATACCCAGCCCTCTGACCCCCAGCCCGCAGCTTCCTCCAGGCCCCGGCGGCCACAGAGAACCCCCAGAGTAGAGGGCTCTGTGGACGTCTGTGAGCCCAGACCCGAGGTAACACCGGCGGCCGACCAGGACCAGTCCGTGCCAGCTACCGCCGCCACCAGCCGTCCCGAGCCTCTACGCTCCGCGGCAGGCGGACCCCACCCCGGAGAGCTCGATGAGAACAATGTGAGGGATGGACCTAAAGGCCCGGTCCACACTGAGGACCATGTGAAGGACGGACCTAAAGGCCCGGTCCATCATCCGGGGACGGCCCGGGGCCACATCTCGGTCAGGGCCGCGTCGGTTCCCCAGCCGCCCCCCGTCAGGTCTCTGCCACCCCACCTCACCCCACACGCGCAGAGGGCCTTTTCTGTAGCAGGCACTGCAGACACACAGGCCCCGCAGACTGTGGAAGACTTCAGGTGAGTCCTGTGATCTATGTCTCTATGTTGGTGAAACAGAAGTACTGTAGCATCAAGGAAGTCGGTCTTGTGTTGAAAATATTTGTCATTTTGCTTGTGTAGACAATGGTAGCATGTCTCAACTAGATGTAACCATTAACTCTCAGTCAGTGGAGAATAATTAAACCCAGCACAACTACTGGATAATGAATATGAATATATACTACTATGATCTAAAGGTTACGCTGTGTTTATGCCTCTGCAAATGAAGACCGATCTCAAAGAAATGTGGGCTGACAAGTGCTTGGAATTATATTGTTATTGTTATATTGTTTTTATATATATTGTGAATCATAATTCTAAATGTTTTTGTCTAAATTCAAGATTCTTGCATTGTATATAGCCATGCTCTAGTCTAGTTTACTCTCACAGATGTATCCTGGATGCTTTGTGGTTACAAGGCCGGCCCTGGTGTATTCAGTGCCCTAGTCAAGCTTGGACAGCTATTTTTTTTAGATTGTTTATATTATTTAGCTTCAACATTCCTGTACATCACAGTAACTTAACAACAACAACAACAACAACAACAACAACAACAACAACAACAACAACAACAACAACTGTGTTGAAGACAAAGATGATCATTCATGAGCAAGAAGAAGAAGAGAATAATGCCAAATATATTTTATTTTAATTTTGATTTAAAAAATAGATGTCAAATTGTGATATCAAGATGTGAGTTACAGTTTTCTAATGATGTTTCCAAAGTCAACGAGTAATCGTGTTATTAAATAATCGTGATCTCAATATTGACCAAAATAATAGTGATTATGATTTTTGCAATAATAAAGCAGCCCTAATCCACATTAAGATAATGTCTTGGAGCAAAATTCTAGCAAAAATAAATCTTACACATTGTAGGTTTAAAGAATATATATATATATATATATATATATATATTCCATGAAATATGACAGAATCAACAGACGAATATTTATGTGACGATAAAATACAAGACTTTGAATGTGATATCGACCCAGAAAGACATGTGTTTAATTCCATTGAAGCCAATTGTAATTATTATACTGGGGAACAATTTAGTGAATGTATAGTATTAGATAACACATTTTCGTTAATACATTTCAACTGTAGAAGCCTCTACAAAAACTTTGATAAGATTAATGATTATTTGAATACTCTTAAAGGCAAGTTTAAGCTGATAGCCTTATCGGAGACATGGTTGGAGGATGAAAGGGGTGTTGATTTCCACATTGACGGGTATGAACTATATCATATAAACAGAACAAGTAAGAAAGCAGGAGGTGTGGCACTTTTTGTAAACCAGTTGGATATATGACAATGGCTATTGATGACATAATGGAATGTTTAACGGTGGAAATCGAAATGGAAAAAATAAGCAATATAATTGTTACTTGTATATACAGGAGACCTGGGTCAAAGATAGAAACATTTACAGATACATTGGATGATTTGTTGAGTAGGGTAAACGGAAATAAGACATTTATTATTTGTGGAGATTATAATATTGACCTACTAAAGGTTTCTAAGCACAAGGCTTCAGCAGATTTTCTTGAATTATTGTATGGAAGAGGGTTATATCCACTGATCAGCAAGCCAAGTAGAATAACAGAAACCTCTGCTACATTAATAGATAATATTTTTATTAATAGCTTTAAGGATAACATCATAAGTGGATTAGTCATAAATGATATAAGTGACCACTTACCTGTTTTTGTTACTTTTGATTGTCAATTGAAGAGAACAAAGGAGGAGGATGGGTACAGATATAAAAGGTTAAGAAGGGATGATGCTGTAAACATGTTCAGGAATGATCTTTTGAATGAGGAATGGAAGGGGGTCTATGTAGAAGACGTCAATGCTGCTTACAATACTTTTTTGGATATCTATCGGACACTTTACGATAGGCACTGCCCAATGGTTCAACATAAACAAAGAAGTAATGACAATAGAAAACCATGGATAACAAAGGGGTTATAGAATGCATATAAAAAGAAAAACAAACTGTATAGAGATTTGATCAAATGTAGAAAAAAGGCTGCTGAAACTAAATACAAAGTGTATAAGAATAAGTTAGTATTCATTATGAGACGGGCCAAGAAAGATTATTACAATAGATTGTTAGGCGAAAATAAAAATAATATAAAGGGCACATGGGACATTCTAAATAAGGTAATGGGAAATAAATCAGCATCCATAAAAATGCCTAGCCATTTCATTAGTAATAGTAAGACTATAAAAAACATGAATGAGGTGGTTAATGAATTCAACTCTTTTTTTGTGAATGTGGGGCCAAATTTGGCAGATGCCATTCAAAAACACGATGAACCATTACAGGAAGGATGGAGAGGAGATAGTAAAGTACTGCAGTCTATGTTTTTAGGAAATGTCAGTGAAGCAGAAATCATGTCCATTGTATTAAAGTCAAAGAATAAGACATCCATTGACAGTGATGGGATAGATATGATTATAGTGAAGAAGACAATTGATTGTATAATCAAACCTCTCTGTTATATTTGTAATCTTTCTTTTCAGACAGGTATTTTTCCAGACAGGATGAAGGTAGCAAAAGTGATCCCACTTTACAAAGTAGGAGATAAGCACAGCTTCACTAACTATAGACCAGTGTCATTGCTCTCACAGTTCTCGAAAGTGCTTGAAAAACTGTTTTCGCATAAGTTAGATGGTTTTGTGGAAAAGAACAAACTGCTGAGCGAAAGCCAGTATGGCTTTAGGCAAAACAGATCAACAGCGACTGCCTTAATGAATATTATTGAAGAAATAACAATAGCAACAGATAAAAGGAAATTAACAATAGGGGTGTTTATTGATTTAAAAAAGGCATTTGATACCTTAGATCATAATATTCTAATTTCTCATTTCTAAATTACGTTCATATGGTGTGAGAGGAATGGTTCTTGAATGGTTGAGTAGTTATCTCCACAATAGGCAACAATATGTGCAGTTGGCAGATGTCAAATCTGAGCTCATGAAGATTGAATGTGGGGTACCGCAAGGTTCGGTTTTGGGGCCCAAACTCTTTCTTTTATATATTAATGATATTTGTGATGTTTCAAAACTATTACAGTTTGTCTTGTTTGCTGATGATACAAATTTTTTTTGTTCTGGAAATAATTTAAAGGAACTAGCTGAATATATTGTGTATGAAATGACAAAGCTAAAGAAATGGTTTGATGTAAATAAGCTATCACTGAATCTGAAAAAAACTAAATTTATGATTTTTGGCAATCGAAAACTAGATGAAAATATAGTACTGACCATAGATGGAGCTGATATAGAGAGAGTTAATGAATTTCGTTTTCTTGGTGTGATTATGGATGATAAATTAACATGGAAATCGCACATAGCACACGTTAAAAAAAAGATGTCCAAGAGTATTTTTGTTATGAATAAAGTAACGGATGTGTTAGAGTATGAGGCAATGAGAACACTCTACTGCTCACTCATCTCACCTTATATCAGTTATTGTGTTGAAGTATGGGGGAATACTTATGGGACAAATATAAAACCATTATATATACTACAGAAGAGGGCTGTACGAATCACACATAAAGTGAGTTATCGAGAACACACAAATATATTATTTATTAAATCTAGAATAATTAAACTTGAAGACATGGTTAAGTTTCAAACAATGTTAATTATGTTTAGGGCAAGAAATAATACACTGCCAGAAAAACTACAAAATCTTTTTCATTTAGAAAGTGAGTTTAGTAGGAGAAAATACAATTTTAAACATCAGTTTGCACGTACCACACTTAAACAGATGTGTCCTTCAGTTATTGGTGTAAAGTTATGGAATTCTCTCCATAGCGAGCTTAAGGGATGTAACAGTGTTTATCAATTCAAAAAAATGTATAAAAAAAAAATATTTAGTCAGTATGAAAATCAAAATGTGATCTGAATAGTGATCTTTTTTTTTTCTCTTCTCTTTCTTTTCTTCTTTATTCTTTATCATTATTATTATTATTTAAATTTATCTTGTTTAACTGTGGATTGTGTTTCTTTTATAATGGTATAAATGATTATTTGTGTAAATAAGGTTATACGCCGACCATTAAGAAAATACATGTTAGTTTAGGAATAAGGGGCAGGTAATTATAAGATTTATTCTTCTTCCTGCTCCTTTTGTCCATGGAATGGCTATTTATGATTTTTTAATGAAGAAACTATGATTGTATTATTCCATGTGGCAAATAAAAACTCTGAACTGAACTCTGAACTGAAAGTGCCAATAAATATACATTTATACAGTGTCAAATACAATACAAGAGCAGACCCTACTAAAACTTTAATAAGCAGTTGAAGAAGGAGAGGGAATATATTGTGGTCAATACATCACAGCTGTCACTTGGTCACAGTCCTGAGCCACAGCTGAGGTCCATGAAGAATCACGCCAGCGCTGCTCGTTACCACAACCTCAAGTGTTATACTGCCTTAATTCATACAATGGTACCACGTTTGAAAGACGTCATCTTTAAGTGTTAAACACTGCTAACATCTACGTCATTGAAAGGCAACACAGATCGCCAACTAGTATTTGGTTGTGTAAAGATGGAATGGCTACAGACATTTCTGCTCATCTCAGAATTTATGTCAAATGTCATACTGACTGTTATGTTTGCCATTCGAACACTATAATATATTTGTGTGCCGAGATCCTAGAGATTTGTCACAATATCGGCGTGTTTGGATTGCCTTTCAGCCGATCATGTTCCTCTATTGGCACTGACATGTCATTATATTATATGTTTATGTATGTCATGATATAAAGTACAACATTCATTCTTCTCAACAGGGTTCACATAATCACATGGAACGTGGGCTCCGCCATGCCACCGGACGACATGACAGCCTTGCTGGGGCTGAATGTGGGCGATGGAAACACAGACATGTATATCATTGGGTGAGTGTTTGGTGGTGGTGGTGGAAACACAGACATGTATATAAAATAATAAATAAATGTATATTATATATGTATATTTATATGTATATGTATATTAGGGATGGGCACATCTCTTCCCAGATGGAGTACTCACATGAATTACTCGACTAGTGCTAAATCTATTCCTAGAATGCATCTTAAAGAGCGTTGCAGCAGCAATAACGAGATATTGCGTCTCACACACACAGCCGGTTTTATTATGTCTCGCTCCACGGACATAACGATGCACAGCAATATACCCTGAAGCTTGTGGGTCAAAACAGTCAGTTACCATTTGTAATAATTACATTACCTCCACTCTGTCTGCAACAGGTCTCTCGGCTCATGGAACGGCATGTCCGTATAATACTAGTCTATGGATGCTACGCAAAGTGGGCAAATTTTTTTGTAAATACACAAACACGAACAGCTGTTTTTATATTTTAGATACCGCTAAGCTAGGTAACTGGTAACCGTTAGCAAAGAAAAGGATATTAGTTCTCTATGCTCCACAGCTTCCAGTTGTTGTCTTCCTGCAACAACTCACACCTAGCGGGAGTTCAGAGCGAGATTTCTGTTTCAGTGGCAAAAGAATTCGGTGGTAACCAAATAAAGAAAATTTTAAAATAAAAATAAAACACCCAAACCACAAGTTCAGTTGAAACGGCGAGTACTCAAGTAATCAATTATTCACGCTCATCCCTAATGTAAATCATTAGTGGTGGTGGTGCTGGCAGACTACAGCACCAGTTATGTCCACATAGAAGCCAAGTCTTCCATCCAAGTTCATTTGTCCCACATTCCCACAGCAGACAACGAGACAACCATTGCTTGTCGTTAGGGCTGTTGAACAACAGTTTGGCTACATTTACATGCATGGAGAATTCTGCTCTTGGGTTTTGGGGTTGTTGCATGTAAATGGTAAATGTGACAAAAGATGTAAACATATTAACCCAGTGTAGCTACAATAACTCTCTTACATACTAAGTCTCATACTCTGATTATGAAACACCTGGTTAACACTTTGAGTGCCACGCCGTGTTTTCCTTTTTACCCCCTTGAATGCCACGGTCCACTCCCAATGTTAACGTTAATATCGCCTAATCTATGTTTTAAATTATGGCTATGTGTCTAATCTGCCCGTCGCTTATCAAAGAATCATTTTCCAGTCAGTGTTGTCAAGGCAGATTGTTTTTTTATCGCTTCATTTCCGTTTGAGAGCATTTTGAAAAGCACCCGTTTTCAGGTGAAAAACAGCCCATTCTGTGATAATCGCCTTTTACTGGAATATTCCAGAACGTTGATATTTGTCAGCCTATTTATGAATCGTTTTCAAATAAACGCTAGATGATCAATAGTATACGTGCACGCACGCACGTTCGAGCCGCACGCTGATAATAGCTGCTTTCATTTCCTCATGGATTTTACAGTGAAACAGATAGAGCACATATCACAAAAAAGCTTATATCTCCTCGAAAACGAGTCTGATTATCCTAACACTGATAACATAGATTCCTTACCTGACATCAGATGGTATCCAAATGGTATATTCCAATTCCTGATCACCATTCGAAAAAAATCAATAAGTATATTGATCCAACGTGTGTACAGTATAACCGATGCTTGCCGCGGCTCAGAGGATCCAGAATGAACTCTGGTAACTCCGGCTGCATCAGTGGACTGGAAAATGTGGACTGGAATATTTTTTTCCCCCCATCCATTTTCATTGAGTCCATTCCAAAAGGGTGATTTACCATCTGGGAGACGATAGGGGCGCTTTTTTCCACATCTGATCGCCGGCGGCCCCTGGGTAGGCTAGGGCAGGGGTTCCCAAACTTTTCAGGCCGGGACCCAGAAAATAAGGCGTCAGAGAGCCGCGGCCCAATGCAAATCGTCAGGCTTTTTTTTTCTTTTTTTTTGCCAGGCGACCGATTTATTAAGACAAATATCACTTCAATCCTTTTTTTTTAATCCACTTTTTCTCCCATTTTCTATATTTTCTCCCATCCCAATTTCGTATCATCCAATTCAACCCTCCCCTGTCACGAACGCTGTTTCTTGCCTCCCACAAGCCGGCTGCAATGTGGACTAAGTCATACATAGCACAAGTCCCCTCCGGTACTTGAGGTAACAGCAGTCGCATCTTTTCACCTGCGCAGCTCGATCTCTCAGTGGCGAGGAGTAACGCGTGGGAGGCTCACGCTGCCCCCGACACTTCCTGATTCTACTGCGCAGGCGCACCAACCGACCTGTAGGAGTCGCTGTCCACAGCGCCCGATCCCCACCCATCAGTTTCCCACCCTCTAATACTGCCAATTGTATTAGTACGGACGACCAGCCAAACTGAAAACAATGTGGAGAGCTGGATTCGAACACGCGAACCCAGCGTTTCCACATTGGTGGCGAGTGCCTTGCCCACTACGCCACCTAGCCGCCCTAATATCACTTCAATCCTATTAAGTTAGTTCAAGTTAGTTATTCATTTATATGTGCTATTTATGAAAGGGCTAACTTGTTGCAAAATAATAATGATAATAATAATAGCCTCATTAAAATACTATTGTTGCTTCGGTTGTTTTCAGCGTTTTATGTGCATAATCTGTTATTTAGTTTGAAATGTTCATTGGAATAAGTAGATTTTTAATTTGTTTATTTATTAAGTTAATATAAAACCATATAGTCACATTTTAGAATACAATAGAATAGAATTTTAGAATACAACTAGAAACACTGTCCTGGCCTGCTTCTAAGTTCAGTGGCCTGACAATTTTTTTTATTTTTTTTTTGGAAATCATCTCGCGGCCCTCCCGTGGCTGCTCGCGGCCCACCTTTGGGTCGCGACCCTGACTTTGGGAACCACTGGGCTAGGGTAGGCTCGCGTGATGCAATATGATTTCAGATCGCTAAAAAAAAAAAATCCGAGAAAAGCCGTGACGTGGCTTTCAACGTAACTATCGTAAACCCGAGAAAAGCGTGATGTGGCACTCAACGTGTTAAAGAGCCGTCCTTACTCCCATATGTTACCCCATTCACTGACTAGACTGAGACTCAGATTGCTAAGCACAGGGTGCAGACTCAGATTGCTAAACACAGGGCCATTGGTTGATTGATTGATTGAAAACTTTATTAACAGATATGTGCAGTACGGCTCAATACAAACAACTGCTACGAGGATGCAGACCAGAAAAAGTCTTTCGTCTTGTTTCCATCAGGGTCCTCCATTTTCAATTCATCAGGACATTTATGACATACAAATATACAGTAATGTGTTAAAAAAAAAGATCACAAGAAAAATATATACATCCGAAGGGGAAGAAACTGTACATTGGAGGGGTTTGGGTGGGTAGGTGGGGGGGGGGGGGGGGGATTTGGACATTTACCGGGGCCAGTTTCTAATTGCAGCCACCCATAGGTGCTCTTTGAGAGTGGTTTTGAAGGAGGGTAGGGATTCACATTATTTTATGGCTGTGGGTAGGGCGTTCCACATTATTGTGGCATAATTGCGAAACGTGTTTAGTCCCTTGTTTGAGCCGAATCTGGGTTGAACATGATTTGTGGAACTCCCTCTGGTGTTGTGGTCGTGGAATTCACTGACCTTTGGGAAGTATTTCAACATGTACATGGGTATCTTAGTGGTGTAGTGTATCTTGTAAACCAGGCGCATCAAATGGTACATTTAGATGTCAAACAAAAAAACACAATAAGCCATAGAAACCCTCCCATTTCTGGGGAGATTAATAATCATCATCATAACTCTTGCCTATCTATTAACACTTTGGCGACCACACTCTTGCGGCGATTTATGCCTCAGAGGACAGAGGTTTGTTTACAAACCGATGTACTTTCTAAGAGCTATATATATAATTTATAGTATTGCTATCTGTCCATTCTCATTGTCACTTGAGTGCATAAACCGTGCCTTCATAATGGCTTAAAGAAAAAAAAAATCCATCGGTTGGTTCTTGTCATTTTATAGGGTCGTGAATATAAGGTTTATCACGCTTTTCATCTCGTCTTTTTTCCAGGAAGCTAGATAATAGGCTAAACGTTGGCGCCGTTATATCAAACGCCATTTCTGCTGTATATATACGAATGAAATAAAACAAACTGCGTAGCATCCGGACTATTACAGAGCATCTATGGATGAAATGGGGGCGGCGGGGAACGCCGATTAGTATTATTGATTAGCAATAGAGTGTGCGTTCAGGTAGCCAATGTCAGTGATCTATCACATTAGGTTTTAAAACAATGTCCAATCCAGCTGTAATTTGGGGGAATAGTATCCTACCGTCAGGCCATGTGATCGCCGGCAGCATTTCTTCATTAGGCATCGGATTCTGGTAGATCGATATGTCCATTGGCTAATCATAAATCCCATTATTCCAGGCTGAAATATGCGTTCGGTAACGTGATCAAAGATGGAGGGTCTTCGTTTGGAATCGAGGTTCATATGATCCGCCCACAGACTGTAATTTTTATTTTATTTTTTAATCCCCTCAATGATACTGCAGTGGAGCGATGGCGCCCCTAAGCGGATCTGGCCGGTATTGCATGTTTCGAAAATCAAATATGTGGGTAGGTCATGCATCTCGATCACGGACGTTAATAGCGTTATAAGTATGGAATAAAACAATAACAACTTGCCACGGCTATATACGTGGCTCTGGTCCACAACGCATGGCACCGAAACCCGTATATATACGTGGACGGTCCACATAGTGTTAAAAACAACATACAGGCTGCTGTTGCTCAGTCAAAACAGAGAGAGGGAAGCTGGTTATCTGTTGATATGTTTTTTTGCAGGAGGAACATTCTATAGTTCTACCTGTTGATATGTTTTTTGCAGGAGGAACATTCTATAGTTCTACCTGTTGATATGTTTTTTGCAGGACGACCATTCTATAGTTCTACCTGTTGATTTTTTTCGTTGGTTTTGTTGTTTTTTTCAATGAAAGAAATGGTCAATAATGCATGTGAATGTAGTTACCGATGTCTCTCCCCCTCCCAACTGTTTCATTTCCGTTTATTATTCCTCATTATACTTCAGCGATGACGTGACTCCATTATCTCAATTATCCGCTGCTCCGTATTGATCCGCTGTGTATGTTGTTGATGTTCTTTCATCAAGGCTGCAGGAAGTGAACTCTATGATCAACAAAAGGCTGAAAGATGTCCTTTTCACGGACCAATGGAGCGAGGTCTGCATGGAGAGACTCAGCCCCTTTGGTTATGTGCTGGTTAGTAATGGCTTGGCTATACATAAACATTCACACATTCAACACACCACGGGGCTAACAGTCACACGTGTGTTGAGTGAGACAGTCGCTGGCCGCGGCTGCTGCACCATGTAATGTGTGTAACATGTGCAGGCAGAGTGGAACGGATGAGGTTATTATTAACAAGCCTGCGCTGTTCCTTTATCTATTATCTTCCTCTGTCTGTCAGGCTGTCCTAACACACACACACGCACACACACACAAACACGCACATGCACACACACGCGCGCGCGGTCTCTCTCTCCGACTCCCACTCTCGCTGTCTGTCTGTGTTTCTACTTGACTCTCTTCTTTCACACTCTCTCTATATCTCTCTCTCTTGCACATACACACCCATTAATAAAGGTTTTTAGAAATATCTTATATGTATATGTGAAGGTGCTATAGATAAAACATTTACGTAGAGTAATCATAAATAAAGAAGATAATAATACATCCACAGAGCTTTTAGAAAGGTGCCAAATAAAAGTGTTGCTTTCCCCCCCCAAATACTTATTGATGAATGAATTTAGCATTTAAAAAATGTGGGCAGGTCCAAAATGAGTGTTGTTGTATCCCCTCCCTAATTCCCCTTTCCCCGTGCGGAATGCACCCGATTGGATAATGACAACGCTGGTGCTCTAGTGCGACATCTAGTGGCTGAACGATATCTACAGTACCTTTAAAGGGGAGATGAAGCATAGCGATAAACACATAGTCATAGCATCAAATTAGTATTTAGATAAACCACAGAAAAAAATCACGTTATAAAAATAAGGCGTTTCTAAGAAAAAACAAGTTGTAATGTCCATTTATGTAGCATTTATGAACATGTGTGCCGCCATTTTGTAATAATAATAATAATAATAATAATAATTCATTGCATTTATATAGCGTTTTTCTAAACACTCAAAGCGATCCCCACAATGTAGGGTGGAAATTGCCTCCTTCACCACCACTGGTAGCAGCACCCAACCTTGGGCTACGCAGGCTCAATGGCTGCCATACACTGGCACCAGGCACACATCACACTACACAATGGCTGAACGGCTCAGGAGACAGGGATTGTATGCTATAGGGGAGCTTAACATTGGCCACTTATCCTAGCGGGAGATAAATCCTGCCTCATGGTGGAGGTTATATATTTCCGAGTCACCAACATGAACAGAATAGCAGCAATCCAGTCCTCATTACCTGCTCCGTCAAGCCGGCCGGTTGATGTTCGCTAATTGACTCCCATTGATTCCTGTCCCGATTCTAGTCCAATATAGACTATCCATCAGCATGAATGGAGAGACCTGTGGGACACATAGTGAGTGTTGACCAGACCGTGTGTAGGGTATCTGCGGGGTATTAAAAAGGCTTAAAAGTATTCAATTCATAATTCTCAATGAATGGCATTAAGGGTATTAAAAAGTCTTAAATTTTATTTGCACAGGTTACATTTTTGGTGGGGCAGCCCGGCTGTCAGGAGATAATATATATTAAATATACTAAATGTTATTGTATACAAGTCGTCGGTTTTTATTTTTTACATGAAACATAATATATGACAATCAGAAATCAGAAAGGTCTTTATTGCCAAGTATACTTTACACATACAAGGAATTAGCTTTGGACATTACTGGTGTGACATTAGCGGACAGACATTATCAGACAGATAATACAATAAAGTGGTGGAGTAAAGTAAAATGAAATATGAGCTAAATTAAGCACAATAGAATAATATATTTATGAAATAAAATATAGGCACCATTGTCCACTTGTTTTTTTCTTTTTGTTTTCTATTGTATTTTTTATTATGTATATGTTCTAGGCCCCCTTTTAGATGTGGGTCTGGTGGTTGTGGGCTCGGACTGGGGGGGGCCGTGGTTCGGGGTCTCTGCGGGTCGAGGCATTAAAGAGACGTGATGCTTTGGCTCGTGGGGGCGCCGGACTGCGGATCCCCCGGGGTCGGGGTTCGCGGCTGCCGGGCCTGTAGATGGAGGGGGTTCAGGAAACCCATTATGTTTGTGTTCTGGGCCCCTTTTGATTGTGTCGGAGTGTCACAGGCTCGGGGTGGGGGGGGCCCTTGGTTCGGGCCCTCGGCGGGTCGGGGTGTTAAAGAGGCATGATGCTCTGGCTCGCCGGGGTACCGGACTTGGGGCTCTCGAGGGTTGGGGACCGTGGCTGTGATGGGTGGTGAGGGAGGGGGCTTAGGGTGTTAATTGTACAATCTGTTTTATTTATTGTCTAGTCATTGTAGTGTTGAGTCGATGTTTTTGGTGTCTTTTTATGTATTATTATTGTTGTTATGTTGTGAACTGTGTTGTTTCATGTTTGAAAATTTGATCACAAAAAAAGAAATAAAATATAGGCCAGGGCTGTACGACTGTATAAGAGGTTGAATAAAATGATGTGGGATATAAACTTAGTATAAACTAACAACACACAATATAATAATAATAAACAGGACTTCACAGGACAATAATAACAATAACAATAATGACAATAGAAATAACAATAGAAATAACAAAAATAATAAATACAGAACAAATTAAAACAAATTATATTATCACAGACACCACAAAAGACATTTCCTCCCCCACTCCCACCTTCCCATCCCAGGACCCCCGGACCCCCCAGGACCAACACCCCGACCCCGCTCCGCCGCTAGATTGTGGCTTAGTTTTTTGAGGGGCTACCGGGAGCTCGGTGCGTCTGGCGAGAGCTTGTATGGAACGTGCAAGAATTTTAATCAGTGCGCAAGTTCATTGATGCTATGTGTTTTATTTTTGCTAGTATGGTTGTGAACATTTGTATTAAATATTTCTCTAAGTTGTATTAAAAGGGTCTTAAATGTGACTTGTTGAAACCTGCAGATACCCTGCCTTGTGTGTCTTTATGAGGGGGACACAGCTGGTGCCATCATGTGTGGTGGTGGGTGTCTGGCTGGGAGAGAGTCCAACGCTCTGTCTGACGCTGGAATGGCACGCCAGGGAGAGCATGAAACAGCTGCGGAGGGCAGAGAGAGAGAGAGAGGGAGAGAGGGAGAGAGAGAGAGAGAGGGAGAGAGAGAGAGAGAGAGAGGGAGAGCGAGCTAGACAAGTGGTGTCCCAGGGTACTGTTTTATTTTTGGACCGTGCTGCTCCGCGTTGATGGCTCTCTCTCTCGACATTGAGACTGATGCTGTCCTCAGGCTAGCCGCTCGGCCCGCTCGATAATCTTCCTCTCCGTGAAGGTTTTTCTCGGTGCGTTTTCCGTGACCCATATATACGCTAGCGGCTGGAGGAGAATCATGTGTAAGTTTGGAGTTTGTCAGTATGTCTCTATTAGAGAGAGAGAGAGAGAGAGAGAGGGAGAGAGAGCGTATGAAGAGTGTATCAGTGTGATACTAACTCTGCCTATCATGTCATGTCGGACGCAGATAGTAACCTGACACCCCCCCCCCCCCCCTCTTTCCTCTCCCCTCTCCAAGACTGCCTTCTGTGCTGCTGACCATGGATCGCTGTCAGTCATAGACAATTCACACAGGATAGCTTTTAAAGCTTCCCCCAAATCAAGCCTTCCCTGCAGCGCAGACAAAGAATCAATGACCCCCTTGTTAGTGTTGTGTAGCCAGCCAGGCGTTCTTTCCACACCGTTCAGCAACACCACACCCGCAGACGGTAACACTATTCCAACCCAGTTATTCAGTCAGGGGTGACGGACACCAGATCCACCGTCGGCCTAACAGAGCTTCTGTTCTGTTTTTACTGTTCATGTTACATTCATTCCAAAAAATACGAAAGAAGTAAGTCTTTAATGTCAATCGAATGATGTGCTTTTGAAAGGGGTTAAATAAATCGTGGATGTTTCTGTGGTCATTGGTCTAGAATTAGTGTAGCTATACTTTAAACTTGACCTCCTCGTTGGAACTCTGGGGCTGCGCTCTTGGCACTACATGCTTCTACCGGCTCGTCGTCTTAGGCCCGAGTCACGTGTGTACGAGTACTACCACGTGAAGATGCACAAGCATGCACACACACTTGCATGCACGCAGGCACACTCACTCCTACGATTCCCACTCTTGCATGCTTATGTAAAGACGCACACACACCTACACATACACATACACACACACATACGCCCACGATGCCCACTCATCCATGCTTATGTAAAGATGGACACACACACACACACACACACACACACACCTTTGGTTTCCAAGCCAGAAAACCTAGTAGTTTGTCAGGTTTCAGGAACTCTTCTCATGTTCACTGATGTCAATCCAAAATGCTTTTCAACTACATTGCACGCAGTCACACTTACACTCACACGTACGTACGCACACACACACACACATACATACACTCTCTCACACACATTCACCGTCCACACACATACACATACACTCTCTCACACACATTCACCGTCCACACACACACACGTCACACACACACACACACACACACACACACACACACACAAACACCCGAAGTCAGTCCAGTCTATGGTTCAATAGAGCCCATTACGCAACTCAGCCGTCCAAACAGTCAGTGAGAGTGAGTATGCAAGCGAAAGGGCCTCCACTCACGTGGGGCTGTGTGCCTCCATTACTGCCCACAGGGCATCACAAGCGGGGAGGATTATGGGGCTTCCGAGGCCTGTGGTGGGGGGCGGGGTGTATTTACTGTACTGAGGAGAGAGGAAAGGGCGCATTGTTACATATCTGGTTATGGGGACATATTATGACAAACGCAGTGGCTTGCTTCACATCAGGGAACGTGCGTCACCGTGTCCCCACCCCCCCCTCTGATGTGGTACACTGGTGTTACTGGGAGAGTTTTATGTTATGCACTCTTTGTCTCTATACCAGTGACACGCCAAGGTCAAAATATACAAATCGATTGAGCCGTATTCTCAATAAAAGCTTCATAAACCAGATACAGACGAGGTCTCATTTACGAGTGCGACCTGTTCAGACAGTAGCCCATACACCGGTTACACATGTAAAAAGCAACAGTACACTCACCAGTCAACACGCAATAAATTACAACAACACAAAAAGTGCCAAAGAGGGGGCAGAGAAAAGATTCAGCCTTAAAAACAAGAGCAGGACTTCCGGTTTGGTTTGGTAGTCGACCATTGAAAGAGCTCCCGGTCAAACAACATCGAAAGAAGGAAGTAAAACTGTCTAAAACAAAATAAAAAATGATAACTCAAAGATATAAGAGAAAAGGAAGGATGACCACGAGAAAGAGCGAGAGAAAGAGGACCCCGGAGGACGTACAAACACCGGAGGAAATATCTCTACACGAGGAAAGGGCGGAAGAGATAACTCAGGCGAGCATGACGCAGGTGGGCAGAGGTGTGGAGAACGTGGAGCCCGTCTGGGTAGCGAAGATGCAAGCGACCATGATGGCCAGCGTACAAGAACTACGGGCTGACATACAGGCTAACGCAAAAGCTATCCAAGCTATACAAAATAGCATACAAACCAACACGCAGAACATACAAGCTGGCGCGTTGACTAACCAACAGGCTAACATGACAGCTAATCATGAGCGAAAAACTAGCATACAAGCTAACGCAATGGCTAACCAGGCGAGCATGCAGAATATCCAAAGCAACATCGATGGATTAAGGGAAGAGTTGAAGAGGGGACAGGACGAGCTCAGAGGGGAAATGAATAAAGGACTCGTGGCAATGGATGGAAAAATCCAGGAACAAGAGAAAGAAAGATGTTGGAAGAAAGGACTGCTGAAACGGAGGAATGGAATACAGAAATGCATGATATTCTAAAGGCGACGAACAACAGAACATGTTGAGAGAAAAGTTAATGGACTTGGAGGGGAGGTCGAGGAGAAACAACATACGAAGGGGACTGAAAGAGGGGATGGAAGGAGACTTGATGAATTTGTAGACAGCCTAATTAGAAGAGAATTGAAGATGACAGCCCTCGACAAGACAGGGATTCAAAGAGCACACAGGACACTGGCGCCGAAGCCGTGGTTGGACAAGCCACCGAGAGCAGTTATAGTCAATTTCTTGGAATTCGAGGTCAAGGAGAACATTCTTAGAGCAGCCTGGCAGAAGAAGATGGAGGTGGAGGGACAGAGAGTAACTTTTGACCATGATTATGCAACAGAGGTGGCGGTAAAGCGTCGGAGCTACGTTCAGATAAAAAAAAAACTCTGAAGGAAGGAGGAATCAGATTTCAATCGCCAATGACCACGCTGAAGGTCCATTGTTATGAAGGCGCAAAGGTGTACGGCGACGTGTGGGAAGCGACGAGGGACATGAACCAAAGAGGATGGAAGGTGCCGGGAGGGGAGGACGAGAGACCGACGCTGTTGCAGAGGCTGGAGAGAGCGAGGAGATGGACCAGGGTCGGCGGGGGACGAGGAGGAGGAGAGGAGAACGGGAAGGTGAAGGGGATCTGAATCGATGGTGGTCCTTTGATGTGGTTTCATGTACGGTGGTCAGCACCCTAACGGGCCGCCCCGTTCGGTCGAACTTGTCTCGTCCACTGCGTCCATTGCCTCTCGGCTCTTCCCGCTTGGGGAGGCGGATGTGCCTCATCTCCGACTTCAGGAACTCTGAGAGCTCCATCAGGGTAGACAATGGCTGTTGGGGGTGGAGACGCTCGTGTTCCCGTCGGAACCTCTCTTCCCTTTCCTTTGGAAGCTTCCT
This sequence comes from Notolepis coatsorum, assembly GCF_963971535.1. Classification (NCBI taxonomy): domain Eukaryota; kingdom Metazoa; phylum Chordata; class Actinopteri; order Aulopiformes; family Paralepididae; genus Notolepis; species Notolepis coatsorum. The sequence goes on along the minus strand of NC_140174.1, from coordinate 88,703,968 downwards.
GACGAAGCGTTCTACGTTGGAGCCTGCATAGAGCTCAGTGCGGCCGGCGGACGTGATCACCAGAGGTGCGACCCTCGAGGAATTGGCACGTCCCAACCTCTACCACCGTGGACCCGACTACCTACGCAAGCCAGAAGAAGACTGGCCTTCTCCTCCGAACTTGGAGAACGCAGAGGTGGAACTTAAGAAGTCCATCTTCTGCGGCCTCACCGGACTCCAAGACCCTTCAAACACCGACGGTCCCAAGGTTGAGGATTGCCAGACCCTAGAAGAGCTCCAAGTACGTACCTTCCACCACCGGAACCCCGGTCCCGGAGACCTGACCCCCCTCAGCGCCGACGACTACGCTGCAGCTGAGATCATGTTGCTGCAGAGGGTGCAGCGGGAGGTCTTCCAGATCGAGATGACGTGTTTGGGACGGAAGATGGAGCTACCAAGAGACAGCAAGCTGAGGCTACTGGCCCCCGAACTGGACGAGAAAGACCTCATACGTGTCGGAGGCCGCCTACGACGGGCTCAGGGCCTCACCGAGGACAGCAAACACCCCATCCTACTCCCCTCGAAGCATCCGGTGACTAACTTGGTGATTCGTCACTATGACACCAAATTGTATCACCCTGGAGCGGAGCGGCTCTTCGCGGAGCTCAGGAGAAGGTTCTGGATACTTCGCGGCCGGGAGGCTGTGCGGCGTTACCAACGGTCATGCACAGACTGCCAGAAGCTCAGAGCCCAACCCATCATGCCACGAATGGCTGACCTCCCGTCCTGCCGCCTCCGTCTCCAAGAAGCGCCCTTCCACAACACGGGCATGGACTGCTTCGGGCCCTTCACCATCAAGGCGGAGATCGGGAGAGCAACTGCTAAGAGATGGGGAATCATCTTCAAGTGCCTCACCACGAGAGCCGTCCATCTCGAGGTGCTGGCTGAAATGACAACAGACAGCTTCCTCCAGTCATTCCGTCGATTTACTGGAAGGAGAGGGCGACCCCATACCTTATGGTCTGATCACGGGACGAACTTCAAGGGAGGAGAAGCTGAACTCATCAAGAGTTACCACCAGATGAGTGAGAAGTTGAGGGACGAGCTGGCCTCCCAACAGGTCACCTTCTCCTACAACCCTCCAAATGCACCCCACTTCGGTGGAACGTGGGAGAGAGAGGTCAAGTCAGTAAAGGCTGCTCTAGCAGCCGCGCTCAGAGGACAGGTTCCGAAGGCAGAGGTCTTCAACACCGTGCTGGTGGAGATTGAAGCCATTCTGAATTCCAAGCCACTGGGGTACGACGTGGCCGATCTCGACCCCATAACACCCAACAGCCTTTTGATAGGGCGGCGAGAAGCGGCCCTTCCCTTTGCGGTCTAAGCCTCCACCGAGATCATCGGCAGAAGGCAATGGAGGTATAGTCAGGCTTTAGCCGACCAATTCTGGAAGAGGTTCACCACCGAATATCTCCCATCGCTGCAAGGCTGCAGCAAGTGGATCACTGAAAGAGGCAACCTAGAACCAGGAACCCCAGTCATGATCGTGGATCAGGCGCTACCCCGAGCCCGCTGGCTCACCGGAGGGGTGAAGAGTGTGGTAAAAGGGCAAGACGGAAGAGTCCGCTCGGCTATCGTGTATGTCGGAGGAAGAACATACCACAGACCAGTGGCTCGACTGATCCGACTACCCCCGTACTCTGACTCTGACTCTGACCAGCCTGAATGACTACTAGACATTCAGCAGACCTCAGTACTGATTAGCGCCGCAAATCAGGGGGCGGCTGTGCTGAAGGGTCTGCAATTAGGTAAAATTATACCTAAAATAATCCCCCTTTAAGTTCACCAACCTGTTTAATATGTGGGAGTTAAGTTATTTATTTACCACATAAAGTTACACTGTCTGCCTACTTATGGCATCTCAGGTTATATGACGGTGCTGCCATCTAGTGGGCCAGAGGTGGTAGTGTTCCCTCGTAAGTGCGTCACTTCCTCTAAGATACGTGTTGTTGACGTAGAACTTGACCGGACATGTTAGAGAACAGACGTGCCTCCAGCGTTGCTCTCGTAACGTTATAGTTTTGACGGTGACCAAGTATGTAAAGTTGCTTACCAAGCGGACATTATACCACCAAGAGAGAGTGAGTTTTTAGTAACCAGCTAATTCGATGTTTAGTAAACGTCTGGGATTAGCACATTACAGCGGACTATAGTATTCCCCATTTATCGTTAACAGTTAGCCGAAGCTAGCTAGCTCGGTGCTAATACCTAAAGTAGCTTCAGCTCATGCTTTGATAGCTGCTCTATACTGGACATATCAGTCGATATATAGCACAGACCAGAGGACATTTAGATAGGGTCTGTGTCGAAGGGACGCTGTAAAAGGACACAACTAGCCACTAGCAGTAGCCTGTGGTACAGAGGGGACCAGCGTGTGCCGTGCAGCACCACGGAGCGGAGCGAGACACTCGGATCCACCACAGCGGAGCATCTGGTCTGCAGGAGCAGACTGGTGGCGCCTATCGGACCGGGCAGCGTCTTCCCGCCCTCATCACCACGCAGCGGTCTACTACTCCTCGTTACAGAACCCATCCAGGTTCCTTTTCACCACCAGGATTCCTAACTCTCTCCACCTCTCTCATACTGCAGAGGGAATTGTTCCTCTGACACTGTGGTAACCGCGGCAACGTTTGGCCAGAACACTTTAATAGAACTATTTGGGCGCCCATCTAAATTTAGTGATAGTATTTAATTAGGCATTGTGTAACGTGATAACAATATTTGTATGTATCTTTTTTCCCCTTTTTTGCTTATATAAATGGCATTATGATTCAAACAGTTTCCTCGCTCTTTCTAGTTTAGGTGACTCCATTTTAAGTTATTCACTCAGTTGTGTATTTGGTACAATTAGTTTAAGAGTTAAGGCATCCTACCACACCCCCTAAGGTGAAAATTATATACAGTCCTCTAAGCTCCCGCACAAGCAGATCACCTGAGAAGGAGGACGCAAAGACACGGAGAAGAGGGGCAGAGAGGAGACGAGAGGGGACACGGTGATCCAAGGGAGGATAAGTACAATACACACACAATACAGGTTAATGTATACATGAGAAGGACTGATGCAATGAGAAGATGGTAAAGTACATACGAGATCATTAAACCAAAAATAGAAGGGCATAGAGATTCAAGACACATTAGACTGATATACATATGACGCACACAATACAAGAAAGTGAAAACATGAAAAAGACTTATGCAGGAAGAAGATGATAAAGCACATGCGAGATAATTATACCGAAAGTGATAAAAAAGGACATGTGGATTCAAGAGATATATTGAGACGGACATTAAAGTAACACAGGAGTACACATGTCGCATAACACAATTAGACGGGAACATGAAAGTGACTAATGCAGAGCTTATGACCGGGGGTTCGCAGCAGGTCGCACACAGAAAGAGTTGGACATATATAGTGCGCTTTTTATAGCCACTAGGGGAGCCCTCTCACTAGGAGAGCCACTACTCCCCACCCACCAACGGGGGAAAGAGGGGCACGAATGAGACCCTCAACTGCCATGGAAGTTCCAAGTGTTAATGTTGATGTTAATGTTAATTATGGTTATATGTATGTAAATCAGACGGAGATAGCAGAGGCTACAACCACAAATATTATTTCATGTGACATGGGTAGAATGGGAAAACAATTGGAAAAGAAATATGACACAAGTTAAGGGTATAAAAATGATGTCGTTAAATGTGAATGGTATGAATAATCCGATCAAGAGGAGTAAGGTGATGGCGAAACTTAAGAAAGAGGAGGCGCAGGTCATCTTCTTACAAGAAACACATCTAATATCACAAGAACATGAAAAGCTGAAGAGATTCAGGTATGAAAATCTGTTCTATAGTTCTTTTAAACAGAACCTTAGAAGAGGAGTAGCTATACTAATTAAGAACACAGTGAAGTTTGAAATGATCAGGGAAATAAGGGATAAAGAGGGGAGGTATGTAATGGTCAAGGGGGAAATGGAAGGTCAAATGGTGACACTAGTGAATGTGTATGCTCCACCAGACAGTGAGAAATATCTATTTGAAACGGTCTTTGATATCATAGCGTTGGAAGGGGGGGGGTCCTGATCTGTACAGGTGATTTCAATGTAGTACTGAACTATGACATAGACATGACAAGCACAAAGAAATGGAGGACAAACATTAGCAAATATATGAATATACAAATGGCAGAATTAGGAATCATGGACATATGGAGAGCAATGCACACACTAGATAGAGAATACACACATTATACACATCCGCACACAACATATTCAAGGATAGACTATTTTCTCATGACAACAGGGGACAGATACAGGGTAGAAGAATACAGGATAGGGGTGACGGACATATCAGACCATAGCGCAATATATCTGACAGTGAATCTTAAAAGTAGACGGAGAAATACAGTTTGGAGACTGAATGTAGGATTATTAAATAACAAAGGTTTGGTTAATGAAGTAAAGGAAGACATAATTATGAAATGGGGAGCGACGACGCCTCTCTCGCGGACAAACTCAACTCCTTCTACGCTCGGTTCGGTGTAGACAGTGTCGCCGCTAGCCCTCTGGCTAGTGACGCCACTGGCGCACCGGCTGTTGTGGAGGGGGGGGGGCAACCGCGGGGGGGCGGGGGCGCTCTCTCGTTGTCGGAACACAGTGTGAGAAGAGCATTTATGCAGGTGAACACCAGGAAGGCTGCGGGTCCAGATGGTATAACAGGACGCATACTTAAGTCCTGTGCAAACCAGCTTGCCCCGGTGTTCACCGCCATATATAATCAATCCCTGGCGGAGTCAGTAGTCCCTGCCTGCTTCAAGATGTCTACCATCATCCCTGTACCGAAGAAACCCTCCCCAACATGCCCAAATGACTACAGACCGGTGGCACTCACCTCTGTGGTCATGAAATGTTTCGAGAGGCTGGTCAAGGACCACATTTGTGCCTCTCTCCCCAGTGATATGGACCCTATGCAATTTGCATACAGGACAAACAGGTCCACTGACGACGCGGTCTCCCAGGTACTGCACAGCACTCTCTCCCACCTTGACCGTCAGAAGGGGGGCTATGTGAGACTGTTGTTCATTGACTACAGCTCAGCGTTCAACACCATAGTCCCCACCAGACTGGTGGACAAGCTGATCGAGCTAGGTCTGAGCTCCGCCCTGAGCGCCTGGGTACTGGACTTTCTGAGTGAAAGACCCCAGGCGGTCAGGGTGGGGGGTCAGACCTCCAACACCATCACCCTGAGCATCGGGTCCCCCCAGGGCTGTGTTCTAAGCCCCCTGCTGTACTCACTCTACACACACGATTGTGTGGCCAAGTTCAGCTCCAACTCCATAGTGAAGTTCGCCGACGACACGGTGGTGGTGGGGCTGATCTCGGACAACGACGAGAAGGCCTACCGAGAGGAGGTTGAGGTACTGGAACGTTGGTGCCAGGACAACAGCCTGCTCCTGAACATTGGTAAAACCAAGGAGCTGATCGTGGATTATAGGAGAGGACAGCAGGAGACACACACACCACTGATGATTAACGGGGCTACCGTGGACAGGGTGAGCAGCTTCAAGTACCTGGGGGTCCACATCTCAGAGGATCTGACATGGTCAACACACATAGACACAGTAGTAAAGAAAGCGAAGCAGCGCCTCTACCACCTGAGACAGTTAAGGAAGTTCAGAGTATCGGGGAAGATACTCCAGTCCTTCTACTCAGGAGCTGTAGAGAGCATCTTGACCGGAAACATCACTGCCTGGTATGGGAACAGCACGGCACAGGACAAGAAGGCCCTACAGAGAGTGGTGCGCTCAGCCGAGCGTACCACGGGTATTGCGCTACCTCCCCTGCAGGCTCTATACAACAAGAGGTGCAAATCCAGAGCCTGCAGGATAATGAAAGACCCCCACCACCCCAATAACAGCCTGTTCCAGCTGCTGAGGTCAGGCAGACGCCTGCGAACCCCAGCTACTAGGACGGAGAGGCTCAGGCTAAGCTTCTTCCCCCAGGCCATCAGAGCCTTGAACAATGAACATTGAGAGACACAGAAACTGAACTATCCACACACAAGCACACACAAGCACATACACGACACGCACGCTGAGCACGCTCACACACTAGCAGCCACTTTAACACTCATGCCGCACATACGCACACTTATGGCCAGAGGAAAGGCCACTTTAAATTAGTATAACATCAGGAACAGTGTATTGCACTACTAAAGCTACCTAGCATGTCCTATATGCTCTGTAAATACTATGTACAGATACCGAGATGGCACACCATGTACCTGTTTATTGCACTGTTGTTTTTTACTGGATTCTATTAATATGTTGTACCACTGTATTTTTATCGGATTCTATTATATGTTGTACCACTGTATTGCACATCGTCGCGGGCAAGACCAGCCGCATTTCATTGTATACCTGTATGCCGTGACAATTAAAACTCTTGACTTGACTTGACTTGAATTAGATACAGAGAAGAAAATGATAACGGAGAGGTAGACCCAAACATTTTATGGGATGCACTAAAGGTAGTAATACGGGGAAATGTATAGCAAAGATGGCATTACTCAAGAGGGCTAGAATAGAGACATACCAGAACTTGATAAAGAAACTGAAAGAATTAGAGAAAGAACACCAAAGCTCAAAGAACCAAAAGACACTTAGGGAGGTAAAGGAAGTTAGAGGAAAGATAAACAAATAGCTGCTGACAGAAATAGAGAAGAAAGCTAGATACATGAAGCAGACATACTATGAAGGGGGACCAAGAGCGACCAGACTTTTAGCTAGACGAATCAGGACACAACAAAAACTGAACACAATACACACAATAAGGGACACGAACACAAACAAAATACTGAGAGAACCAGCTGAAATAGAGAAGACATTTGAAGAATATTATAAGAAACTATACACACAACCGATAGCGGCAGGAGAAGAGGAGATAGAGAAATGTTTAGAAAAATTAGATCTACCATCGATAGGGAAGGAACAGAACGAAATATTAAATGCAGAGATCACAGAACAGGAAGTATGGAATGCGATCAGTAAAGCAAAGAGTAGTAAGTCACCGGGTAGCGACAGGTTCCCCTCGGAATTCTACAAAACGTTTAGACAGGAACTGAGCCCCATATTAGAAGCAGCATTCAGACACACAATGGAAAAAGGCACAATGCCACCTTCATGGAAAGAGGCCATAATTACTACAATTCCAAAAGAAGGGAAAGATAGAGAACTGTGTAGCATTTCAGACCTGTGTCCATACTTAATGTAGATTACAAGATGTATACATCAATAATATCCAAAAGATTTGAGACATTTATGACAGATATAATAGACGAAGACCAGACCGGATTCATTAAAGGAAGACAGACACAGGATAACATAAGGAAGACAGTGCAGGTGGTAGAGGAGATACAAAAGGAAGGAGGAAGTGCAGTATTAGTTAGCCTAGATGCAGAAAAAGGTTTTGACAGTGTACGCTGGATATTTCTATATAAAGTATTGGAAAAATTTGGATTAGACAAAAACGCTATGAAAACAATTAGGGCATTATATCAAGAACCGACGGCTAGGATTAAGGTAAATGGTAGTTTGACGGACCGGATTAAACTAGAGAGAGCTACCAGACAGGGTTGTTGTCTTTCGCCGACGCTCTTCGATGTATTCATCGAACCACTGGCTCAACTAATTAGACAGACCAAAGACATCAAAGGGGTGGAGATAAGGGGAACAGAACATAAATTGGGACTGTTTGCAGATGACGTGATAGTGTATATGAGGCAACCAGACACAATCTTTCCGACACTGATGGATTTACTGACAGAATATGGATACTACTCAGGATATAGACTCAACATGACGAAGACAGACTTTAGCACTGAACTACACGCCAACGATAGAGATCAAAGAAAAATACAAAATTAAATGGGACATGGACAGGATCAAGTACCTAGGGGTGAACATTACAAGAGGGATGGAGGGGTTATACGATGCAAACTATACACAGATCAATCAGAAAATCAAGAGAGACCTAGAAAGATGGACAGTAATGCCCCTAGATTTCAGCTCAAGGATTGAAATCATTAAGATGAACATATTACCAAGGTTACTATACCTATTTCAGTCTCTACCTATATTAATACCACAAAAACAATTCAGGGAATGGGACAGACAGATATCAAGATTCATATGGGGGGGGGGGCCAAGGATCAAATATGTGACTCTACTACTACCAAAGGAAAAAGGAGGTATGGCAGTACCCAGTTTAGAAAGCTATTACTATGCAGCACAGCTTAGAACAGTAGCATGCTGGTGCAATGTGAATTATGAAGCCAAATGGAAAGATATAGAAACCAAAAGAGAGGGATTCAAAGTGGAGGCACTGATGGGAGATAGGGAGCTGTTCAGAAGACAGGAACAAATACTAGACCCAATTACCAAATTCACTATAAACATATGGAACACTATAGTAAAGAAATACAAGCTAGAAAAAGAATCCAAGATACTGAGATGGATAACACACGACAACAAATTCAAACCAGGGATAGAAGACCATGGGTTCAAAAGATGGAAACGGGGGGCGCCCCAGTGGCGAACCACATAGTGCACTCAGCCGCGACACGGCCGACCCGGGTTCGATTCCCGAACCCGTCGTTATTTGCCGAATGTCTTCCCCCCACTCTGTCTCCCATTCCTCCTCTATCTCTATCTACTGGACTGCCCAGTAGAAATAAAGCGATAAAAACGCAAAAAACAAAACAAAAAGAAATATATATATATGGGAACGGGGGGGGGGGATAACAGCAATATGTACAATTATAGAAGGAGGGGAGATGCAGACTCTACAAAAATTGAAAGAAAGATTCGGACTAGAGAATAGGGACCACTTTAGATATTTACAGATTAGAGACTACTATAACAAGGAAATAAAGCAAGACGGAGACAAAGAACAGAATGGGGTAATTAATATAATGGTAAAATCATACGAAGGAAGGAAGGGAAGGGTGATATCAGCACTATATCAGGCAATAATGGACAGTAAGGGAAATACAACATTGTATATAAAAGAAAAGTGGGAGAAAGAGTTAGAAATAGAGATAACAGAGGAGGAATGGTATGTAAGACATAACAATCAACCACAGGATCAAGGATATGGAGGGAGTTTGGGTGGAAAAACATAATTAGATTCTTTATAACACCAGAAATACAGGGCAATTACACACCAGCAAAGAAACTATGTTGGAGGGAGTGTGGCCAAGAAATAGCGAACCACACACACATATTCTGGAGATGTCAGAAAATAAGGCACTACTGGGAAGAGTTTTATTTGTATTTCTTGTTGATGAGTCTTTATAATTTTGTATGTGGAAATGTATTGTCTATATATGTTTGTTGAAAAAATGAAAATAAAAACATAAGTAAAAAAATTAAAAAAATAACAAGAGTAGAGCATAGGAGCTCTCTCCAAGACACCCAACATCAATTTAAAGCTCGCTAGGGCGACTAAGCTGGCCTGCTTCAGACTCTGCTGTAGCGTGTTCCAGGTGGAGGGGGCAGAGTAGGAGAACGCCTTCTTAACACGCTCAGTACGGACTATTTTGAACGCGTAAGCTATAACTGGTGTGTTTGCGAAGTAGATAAATAAGTGGGAAGCAGACCTAGGATGGATTTGTAAATGAAAGTATGCCAGTGCAAGGTTCTGCACATGGAGAGACATGACCAATTAAGGAATACAGCAAACGGTGAATAATAATGAATATTTCTGATTCTTTTACTTACCTGCTTTTACTGTAATCAGTGTTTCTTCTCTATCTGTAGTTCCCAGTACTTTTAATTCCTTTGGTACGACATACGGTTCCTCAAACATGATTACTGCTGAATGGCTCATTTTCCTTTATAGAAGAACCTTACCTGCTGATGTTTTTCAACGTGTCTGTTAGGGATAGTGTTGTCAGAGGACCCAATTGCAGAACGGAACGAGGAGAGGATAGGCAGATAGGCAGGGCTGGCAGGAAAAAGGATTGCAAAAACTAACTACAAAATAAACACTAACCAAAAACGATACTGTGACGTGAAAACAAAGATGAGCAGCAACAAAACATGGAACACTAGAATACACTTACTATTAAACTGGAGCACGACAGAATCAGGAACAGTGGACAAGAACACAACAGTAACAACGCAAGCATCAACCAAGGAACCGAAACAATGAACCCACAACAAGGGTAGGGAACACACACCAGATATAGGGGGAACAATTAACACTAGAGAGACAGCAGGGCAATTAGCAAATGAGACGTACATGCATAGCTGTCAACATTGTTTTTTAAAAAAACGTGCAGTTTTAGCCCCGCCCCTTCTCCTGGCCCCGCCCCCTCAGCCCGCCCCCTCCCACCCGGCCCCGCCCCCTCCCAATGGAGCTGCCTCGTCGCTGCCATCTGCTGGTCAAAACCGGTATTATTTTGTTTTCCTACTGTGTAGAGTGTAAATGCTATAAAAATACAGTAAATTACCTTTTATCAAAATATTAACCATTAAATAAAGGTTGTAATCTGTAAATGCATTTGATTTTACTGTAATTTGACAGTATTTGGAAACCATAGATGCCAGACATTTAGTTTTCTTGCAGCTTTTTTTCTTACAGTCTACAGTCAGTGAATCCTAAATCTCCACTAGGCAACCACTTAAAGTTATCAGTCCAACAAGGACTGGGTGAACTAGTTGCTACATTAAATTAATCAGATACCTGGTTGAAAGTGAAATGCTGTGAACATCCCTGCATTAAGTGTAAGACAAATTCAGTATAAATTCAGTTTATGTAGTAGTAGCATTAACATGTTCATATTTAGTGTAGTATGTCTGTATTGAGCCGTACTGTATTGTACCCATTCTGCAATCTGTTAAATAAAGTTTTCATTCATTCTACAGAGAAAAATGATAGAAAAAAAGCCAATGCGATTTTGTGTTTTTCCTCAATATCTCTGCAATGCCTGCGAGTTACCAGTAACTGTATTTGTCATACCATGACAATTCACAACAACTTTTAAAACGGATCAATTTATTTATATGTATAAATCGCATTCAGGAAATTGGGCGTCAGTGAAAGCATGCTATCCGTGGAGGAATGGCAGGAGCAGGAGCAAACGGCTGTTAGTGTTCACCAACCATCACATTTACACATTCCTGCATTTGTATTGTTTTATCCACAGAAGATTTGCAAACCTTTTGTTCCAGAGACAAAAGCCACAGAGTGGGCAATCAAGAGACACTGGCTAAGTTGATTTGATGACACCCTCGGTCCGCGGCCGCCTCGGTGCATCATCTACTCTCTCCCCTGAGCTCTGAGCTCCGGTCGCGTCGCTGTCTTCTTCTGGTCGCAACGGTCTGACTTCCTGTGATAACGGTCCAATCTACACTGCTGCCACCTGTCGTCACGGAGGAGAATTGCACCCATTTTGTAAAAAAAATTAAATAATAATAAGTACAAAATACGTACCAATCCGTAAGCCGTAAAGAGGCCGTGCAGAGCTCGGAAAAACAGGAGAATCCCGGTAAAACCGTGAGAGTTGACAGCTATGCGTACATGGGGTGAGACAACCAGGAAGGAAACAAACAAGAAAAATACTGAACACTAGACTGAGTAACATAACAACCATACAACCACACAAGGAACTACTAAACAAGGAACATAACAATTAACAGGGGAGCAAGAGACTAAGTAGCAGGGGAAGGGCACAGAGAGACACATGTAGACATCAAAGATACACCAGTGCACCAGGAGGGTATGCATGAGGGAGATAAGGGGAAGTTCAGGTGAATGTCCAGCAGGGGGAGGTACAGAGTGAGGAGCATAGTTCATGAGTGGAGGACTATTGTTCATGGGTGGAGGGATATTGTTCATGGGTGGAGGTGGGGAGGAGGGAGCAGCAGGCGAAGCCTGGCCAGGAAATGAAGAACCCTTACAGTGTCAGTTAAAAGAAAGTACTAGTGCTGGTCCAGACAGTTTGGAAACCTGTGGTTTGTGGGTGTTTGAGGCTGAGGATTTCTCTGTATCTGTGTATTTGCAGTGTGTGTTTGTTATGTAATACTGCTTTTGTCTGTATGTGTTTTTATCATTTTATATTTATGTCCCCCTTGAAAATGAGACGATGCATCTCGAGGAGGGGCTATCCTTCTCAATCATTCAAACTTCAATAGTATTATGTAACATATCAAGCAAAGAACGGACAGGAGATGGAGGTGTTTTTGGAGAGAATCACACGCACAAGCTGAGAAAGAGAGAGCTGGGCAGAGGCTGCAGCTCTGGTGTGTGGTGTATGACGTTTCTTGCCGCTGTGCAGGACTTGTCAATTCATGCGCCACGTTCCCTCCTCGCACACGGGCTTAGGCTATGGTTAGACTAGTGTATTCCTGGCGTTTTTTATACGTTTTTGACGACGTTTCATGTCCTATCTACACAGAAACGCGTTTTTTGGCGTTTTTTTGTGGATACGGCTGAAACGCAAAATTGTGTTTGCGTTTGGAGATACGCAAAAAAAACGAGTCGACAACAGCGTGTAGTCAGCACGCTAGCCGTTGTTGCGAAAACGCCCATGCGCAGTAGATACCATCTGCGTGCCCTTCCGGTGACAATGACAACAGTGTGTGTGTTTGGGACAGAGCTCCGTGTCCCAAATAGCTTCAGCTACCATGTGTTGTCAAGTTATTGTTATAAGGACCCCAGTCCAAGCTACAACAGTCTGCATTCCCTTAACAATTGTTTGTATTGAGCCGTATTGTATTGTACCCATATGCAATATGTTAAATAAAGTTTACATCCATTCATTCTGCTAGCATTACCGATTGCATGAACAGCTGGCTAACGTGAGCTATCAGGATTCAGACCCTGTTAGCTCAGAGTTCCTCTTTCAACTTAACAACAAGCATTAAACAAAATGGCCCAGTCATCTATTCACCTTTGTTTAATACACACAGCGTTGTCTCTAATGTTATCTAACTACTGATAGCTCGCGATATCATCAGTTTTGATGCTGGCTAAGTAGCGTGAGCTAACGTTAGCTTCTAGCCACAATGCTATATTGTTATAATGGCATACTCCATTGACGTTAGCATGCAGCTAACAATGCTACAATGCTACCGATCGTTTTTTAGCCTAAACTATCCGCTCTTGGTGGTCACTTGTGTTGATGTTAGTTTTGTTTCATCAACAAATGACAGGCAGAACACACAGTGAATGTATCCGTTTTGTTTATTGCACTTTTATTAGGCTTTGCTGAAAAAAGAATTGCTGCATTGAGTGAGCAAGCAAGATGGTGGCGCGGCATAGGCGCCTGCCTTATTGACATTTTCTTTGCTGGAGCTTCCAGGAAGTGTATTGGCACATTCGTTCTGATTGGTTGAAATTGCCTTCATGTTTGCCACCTACTGCCACCTACTGCTTTGGCAGTGTACTACATCAGTGTGCTCTGGTGACAAAAACGAAAAAAAAACGAAAGTGTGACTCGAGGCGCATGACGTCGCGGCGATACGCGGCGATGCGTATAAGAAAACAATACGAAGATGATACGAAAGGTGTAACCTCAGCCTTAGTGTTTAGACAGTGAGGGAAAACCGCTAGCTATAGCCGCCTTTATGCTCACTGCATCATGCAAAACAGCGAGAGTGCTACGCCAGAGGATCCTGGAGGGCACAATGCAAATGTGAGAGAGTGGGGGGGGGGGGGGGGGGAGAGAGAGAGAGAGAGACGGAGACGGAGACAGAGACAGACGTGGAACAGCAGAGATGGACAGTCCAGAGAATTTGGTTATTGAAAGTTGGATGTCAGATACAGAGGCATTCATTTACCAGCGAGGATACAATAGACCTGTTGTGCAACTGCATTTTATTCTTATCAAGATTAGTACTTCCTTAAATGCATCTGACCCTCCCCTTTAAACGTGTAATAGTGTTTATTTGCCTCTCCAACCAAAATGACCAGCTCTTTATCTGCATATTAAACCAAGATGCCAAAACTGAGTCATGTATAAGATTAACACAAATGTAGAATGTTGCTTTTATTTCTACTCAAATACTTGCAGGATTCAGTGGAATGAATGATGATGGCATAGCGATGTTATGCGTGCTGATGCTGTTTCATTGCTGCTTTATCATGTGGCCCAGACAGTTACTAGACAAGTGTGTATTTGTTAGAATAATGGAGACCTCACAGGTCACCATAAGAGATTATGGTGGCTATTTTATTTTTGCATTTTGGAGATTAAGAGGAGAGGCTTGTATTTAAATATTTATTGTATTATACGTACATTCTATAATATTGTCACCTCTCACCCACCACTTATCTCTCTCTCTCTCTCTCTCCCTCTCCCTGTCCTCCAGGTGACATCCCAGCGAATGCAGGGAGTGCTACTGTTGGTCTTTGCTAAGTACTACCATCTGCCCTTCCTCCGGGGAGTCCAGACCGAGACCACCCGCACCGGCCTGGGGGGCTACTGGGTGAGAGTCCTACTGGCATCTCTGTATGCAACAATGCAAACTAGGGGTGTAACGGTACACAAAAACCACGGTACAGTACGTACCTCGGTTTTGAAGTCAAGGTTCGGTACAGGTTTTCGGTACAGTGGGGGAAAGTTTGGCTTTCCATGTTCCACTCAGGGGTGATGTAGTGTGCACTGTGCAGTAACTAATTGTACTTATTACATGGCGTTTTCACATTCGCCGAAATGCTTGCTTGTGATTGGTCAATAGCGCGCGTCAGAGGTCCGATATTACCCGATAACGGACCTCTGTGGAACAATAATGACCGCTGTGTGCAGCTGTTCGCAATCAAGCCCACTGACATCAGTGCAATCAGACACTGCCGGCTGCCGGGGAAGCTGCCGGCGATGACAGGGCAGAGCGACGAGCGTAGCCAGAACCAGTGTTGCGAGTCAATGTAAAATTAATTAGGTATATTGTTAGTAAGTTAGCCATGTAATAAGCGGGATAATGTATAGCTATACTCGATCATTGTCGCAAAATAATTGACCTTCACTGACGTTTAAAACACCTCGCCGAGGCGGCTCGGTATTTTAAACTCTGTGTCAGTCAATTATTTTGCGACAATGACCTCGTAGCTATACATTATCCCTTACTTGTAGGGCTGTCAACAAATATTCTATATTGAAATTAATAATCGACTTGTAAAAAAATATATATATTATTATTATATTAGATTGTGAAAAAAACAGCCCCCGGTGGGCGGTCGTTAGTGGTTAACATACCGTTGTATTCGTTTGGTACACTACACAGCCGTTCGGTACGGTACGGTACACACTGAAACGGTTCGGTTTGGTACGGATACGTGTACCTTTACACCCCTAATGCAAACCCGTCTCACTGATACCCATCTCTGTATGCAACCATGCAAACCCGTCTCACTGATACCCATCTCTGTATGCAACCATGCAAACTCGTCTCACTGATATCCATCTCTGTATGCAACCATGCAAACCTGTCTCACTGATACCCATCTCTGTATGCAACCATGCAAACCCGTCTCACTGATACCCATCTCTGTATGCAACCCTGCAAACCCCTCTCACTGATACCCATCTCTCTTATAATAATAATAGTTAGACTAGAAGTCTTTATTTGTCATGCAGTTTAACACACACACGTGAGATGGGCGACCCACAGGAACACACACACACATGTACTGAGTCGCCGATGAAATGTCTCTCTGCACTTTTCCCATCCGGTTGTCCTTCCCCCCATGGGCAGCCGGGAGCAGATAGGGCGTCAACGTGAGCCGCGCCCCGGGGACCAATCCAAGTGCTCCTGTCCGTCTTCATCAAGGACGCCACAGCGTTAGCGATCTGTTGTGCATGTTTTTCCATTGGGTTTATCTTATCGGGGGGGGGGACCCTTGCGAGCACGGGGAGAACATGCAAACTCCACACAGAAAGGCCTGGGAGATACCCCACCTGAGTACCTGGCATCAAACCTGGTCCCCAAGCGGGAATCGAACCCTGGACCTTCTTGCTGTGAGGCGAGGTGTTAACCACTACACCACCGTGCTACCCATCTCTATATCCACTCATGCACACACTGAAATTGTAAAACGTATCTATAGGATCAGTGTTCAGGTCACATGACCATATACATCTCACAGTGGCTTATGTGAATCTGGTGACTCAGCAGGGACATCCACTTACATTGGTCTATGTTTGCCCCGCCCCCTACACATAAGCCCCGCCCCTTCATGTGGAGGAATTAATCCCTTTGTTTGTCCTAACAATAGCTTGAATCTCACACCTAGAGAGACAATGACCCCCAACCCCCACCCTTCTCTATCGACAAGACAGCTGGATCCCCTTCTCAGAGTGTTCTCCAAGGAGGCCACTGGAAAACACCCCTCTCAGCAAAGCTGATTTAACATACCGGTACATGTACTTTGAACCGCTTTGAAAAAAGAAGAAAAAAAAGCTTTGAACGTTTTTCTGGGTCTCCCCAGAGCTTGCGCCAGCCGCGGCTTCGCCCCTTCCTCGATGAGTTACATTGACGAGCGCGCTCCTTTCCAAAAAAGTTGAACTAGTTTCAACTTTATGCGCTGGCGCGTCGCTGAGAAGAGGAGCGCGCCTGACGCATAGAAATGAATGACAGAAAGGAGCTGACAACTCATAAAACGTCCCCTATGGACACAAGCCCTTAGGTGTTACCATACCAACCTGCTACAGACCTGAGACACACCCACGTCTTACTACAGTTTTCTAAATGTGTAGATTCTGTGTTTCCATGGTGCTTGTTATGTAACAGCCTAGGTTTACTTAAATTTTTATTTTTCATTTTTGATTCACAAACAATACACTTAAACAAACAGAAACAATAAAGAAAAAATTATAATAATAAAAAAGAAAACTGAAGCTGAAACTGAAACTAAAAGACGGGGTGACATGGGTGCCTAGGTTGGTTTTAGGCCCTTTTTATCCAGCACTGGTAAGGATGTTTGGGGTTTCATCTTCTGACCAGAAGGTGGTGCTCTGGCCTCAGCCAAAGGGACCCATCACAGACAGCTGGTCCACTGCCTTGACCAGGCTTTTAGCTGTAAGATCTCACATGGGAGAACTGAATATTCTGAGGATTATGTAACAGTAGCTACCGATCTGTTTCCAATATAGACTTCTGAGGAAAACCTTCCAAAACACTTAACACATGAAAGGGTTAAAAACATTCCTCTGGCAGTTTCCTTATCTATATAGATGTGGTTAAAGCCCCAAAGAACTGGCTACAACATGCCATTAAAAAGACAACGACTCCCTGCGGATCAAAGGTTGTAGGTGGGGTGTGTTTGTGTGTCTTCCTTTACCGAGGGACAGGCCTCTATAGAGAGGTCCACGGAGGATTTCAGTGTGCAGTCTTTCTATTGTCCTCGTGTATGAACTCCGATAGACATCAGCACATTGCGCAGATCTCCCACTGCTCTCTCTTGTCTTTCAGTAGGTCAGAGCAGAAGGCAGGAAACGTCTCACTCGGCTCCACACAGAGAGCACAGCGTTAACTATTGATGTAACGTAATTAACTGGTCATTAGCGTACTGTATATGTAGCCTTCACTTCCTGTCTTGAATGAATGAATGAATGAATGAATGATTTTAGTTCGGTCTTTTACAAAGCAATGTACAGTAGTAGGAAATGTATTTAAAAAAATTAAAGAAAGAAAACAACCGAAAAGGTGTAGGCTAAAGCCGAGGCTTATAATTGCCTACCCTTTTTACATTACATTATTAACCAAAAAAAAGAAAAAACATAATTCAGTACATAATTTTGCAAAAACAAAAGGTTAAGCAAGTTTCATAGTTTTAGTGTACAGTTTATACAGTAATATACAAAACGTATACACATTTCTTTTTTTTGTCATGATTTTAATACAGTTATGTTATAATAAAATATAATTAGGATAATAATAAGGTTTTATATTTATGTATCACCTTATATTTGAATAATTTCTTAAATGTATCAAACTACACATCTTTAATTTGTTTTCACAGTTATTCCATAGTTTTACCCCTTTAACAGAGATCGACTTTTTATATTTTCCCTTGCCTTTGTGATATTGAAGACACAAGTTCCCCTGAGTTTATACCGGCTCTCTCTAGTTCGGAACAACTTCAGACGGGTCTCTGTTTCATGGGTTCACACATGCCACATAGTGCAGGGGAACCACATTTACCTCCTCTGTCCCCGATCCACTCATCATGGTTACCGCTGTATTCTTCTTCCCCATGTCAGAATGTGATTCTAGCTGACGGGAATTTATATCTACTGGGGCTTATGCTCAAAACATTTGCACTGACCCAGGTTATTATGGTTAACTATACCAGCCAATTTCCCACTGTCAACGAAAATCACAACTCTTCAGACGATATCTGAAATAAAAAATAATAATAATAAAAAGAAATAACCTTGCGGCTGGGTGGCGCAGTGGACATTGCGCTCATCACCAACGCAAGAGACACCGGGTTCGACTCCGGCTGTCTGCGTTGCCTCCGGCTTGGGCCAGCCGTCATACTAACTCAATTGGCAGAGTTAGCGGGTGGAAGTCGATGGGTGGTAATCTGGACGTTGTGGACAGCGACTCCTACAGGTCGGTTGGGGAACGCCTGCACAGCAGAGACAGGAAATGGCGGGGGTAGTGTGAGCCTCCCACACGTTACACCTCGCCAATGAGAGTCCGCACTGGCAGGTGAAAAGATGTGACAGGCTGCCTCCTCGTGTATCGGAAGGGACACGTGATGCAAGGCTTCTATCCTCCCTACAACCGGCCAGTGGGGGGTATAGTCTAGCAACGTTCAAGACAGGGGAGGGAAGAATTGGCAATACGAAATTGGGATGGGAGAAAAATAGGAGAAAAAGTGGATAAAAAAAAAAACACTCAAGCTCGATACTATTTGATGAACAATGCCACTGACCCTTAGCTGCCAGAGAGGTACCCCTCCTGCTGTTGTCGCTTTGGATAAAGGCGTCAGCTAAATTACTAAATAGCATCACCTTCAAACTCCTGCTCCTCACCTACAAGTCCCTCCATGCCCTCGCCCCCCGATACCTGTCTGATCTCCTCCACCAGCACACTCCATCCCGGAACCTACGATCCTCTGATCTAGGTCTCCTCTCCATCCCTCACACCAGGTTACAGACTTTTGGGGACAGAGCCTTCAGCGTGGCGTCCCCTACCCTCTGGAACTCTCTCCCCCCGAAATCCGCAACACCCCAACCATGGACACCTTCAAATCTGCTCTAAAAACACACCTCTTCACCAAGGCTTTTCCCCATCATTTAGTTTAGATTAGATTAGGTCCATTATCCATTATCCCTTACCTTCCCTCATCCCCTTTCCCCCCTACTTCCCTAGCCCTATTTTTTGTCCTGATTGTGAAGCGACCTTGGGTTCTATGAAAGGCGCTATATAAATTTGATCTATTATTATTATTATTATTAAATGTAAATGTAACTAAAACTAGAGTGTGTCACTGAGTGTGACAAAACATTTTAGTTACTGTAACTGAAATAAAATGAAAAAATTAAATAAAATCTGACTTTAGAGAAAAACAAACTGAAATTGTGTTCTTACAAAACAAATTAGAATAAAATGAAAATACCGTATATAAAAAATTTCTTTAGTTTTAGTCTTTGTCAATTTGGTCAAATTTGTCAACACGTCAAGCATGAGGAGGCATTGGTGCGTAATGTTTACTGATACGCGTCTACATGACAGAGGGATGTTTGTACTGTATTACACAATACCTATTCTGAACTTCTTACATATAGCCCCTGACAAATACCCCCCATATTATAATAAACAAAACCAAAAACTAAAACTAATACTAAAACTAATTAGTATTATAATTAACTGAAACTAGATCTAGAACACTCAAAATTAAAAAACTAAAACTAAGGAAAAATACAAATCTATAATAACCCCAGCACTGACTCATGGTACTCTAAGGCTCTTTGGTTAAAAGCATCAACCAAATGGCATGTGAAACATATTGCACTCATGCATTCTTTCACTCATTCATGCATTTGTTTGTTTGAATAGAATAGACTTTATTGTCATTATACTTGCGTACATTGAGATTAGGGACTCGAATTTAAGGTGCTGGTAATAGAAAATAAGCATAAAATAGAAAAGAAACATAATATCACTATACAATATGATACTATACACACAAGTAATAAAAAATAAACAATGTCACAATACTATACAATATGATACTATACACACACAAGTAATACAAAATAAACAATGTCACAATACTATACAATATACAGAATATACAACGATCACAGTGTCAGACAGTAGTGGGTAGATAATTGCACTTATGGATATTGCACTTGATGGGTAGAATATTTGCACTTGAAGTTGGGAGAAAATTGCATTGAATGGTTATATATTGCACAGTGTGGGAGGAGGGGGAGAGGGGGTGGTGTTGTTAGTGCCGATCAGAGTTCATGGTGGTGATGGCTCTGGGGAAAAACTGTCTCTGAGTCTATCGGTTCTGGCTCTGATGCACCTGTAACGCCTGCCCGTAAGTCGTTCATTGAGTCTACTTCATTTAAATTTAGTGTTAAATAATATTTCAGAACAGACTCAGACTAAATGTTCAGAAGTACATACAAATATTTATACCATGCATGGGAGAAGAAGCATAATAATAATAATAATAATAATAATAATAATAATAATAATAATAATAATAATAATAATAATAATAATAATAATAATAATAATAATAATAATAATAATAATAATAATAATAATAATAATAATAATAATAATAATAATAATAATAATAATAATAATAATAATAATAATAATAATAATAATAATAAACATCCTGTTTCCAAGTATCCTTCTTTATACTAAAATAAATCAATATTATGAAATGAGTAACTAAGTATGTACTGGGTCAAGCTGTCCTAATCAGGGTCAAATAGAGGGTGCACCATAGTGCCCTTGCACGGAATGTTTGTGTAGTTCTCTGTCTTCCAGCATGGCTGCCCGTAACCATTGGTAACCACTTTCAAAAGAAAATCACCTCATTTATGTGCAGTGGTAGAGTAGGTAAAACAAAAAAGCATGATATTACTGTTCTACTGTGAATTGTTTACAAGATCCAGTAATAAGACACCAAATTATTATGTTTTTGTTGATATATTTCTCATATATGTATAGCAATTAGCAACTGTTGTTTTGCACACAGCAACCGTTACCATGTACGAAACAACGGTTGCTATGTTACAGGCAGCCATGTTGGAAGAAACATGCAAACATTCCGTGCAAGGCCTCTAGTGTTTATTCTACTCTGTCATGCTATTTATTCAATCAGTGGTCATGTAGGAAGTCAAGTTAAGTCAAGTCAAGAGTTTTAATTGTCACGGCATACAAGTATACAATGAAATGCGGGTGGTCTTGCCCGCAACGATGTGCAATACAGTGTTACAATATATAATAGAATCCAATAAAAAACAACATTGTGCAATAAACAGGTAACAGGTAACATGGTGTGACATCTCGGTATCTGTACATAGTTATTTACAGAGCATATAGGACATGCTAGGTAGCTTTGGTAGTGCAATACACTGTTCCTGTTATTCTAATTTAAAGTGGCCTTTCCTTTTGGCCATAAGTGTGCGGCATGAGTGTGTGCCTGCTCATGTTAAAGTGTTAAGTGGCTGCTAGTGTGTGAGCGTGCACAGCGTGCGTGTCGTGTGTGTGTTCATGTGTGCTTGTGTGTGGATAGTTCAGTGTTCTGTGGCACTCAATGTTCATTGTTCAGGGCTCTGATGGCCTGGGGGAAGAAGCTGAGCCTAAGCCGCTCTGTCCTAGTAGCTGGGGTTCGCAGGCGTCTGCCTGACCTCAGCAGCTGGAACAGGCTGTTATTGGGGTGGTGAGGTAGAACCTGCAGGGGAGGTAGTGCAATACCCGTGGTACGCTCGGCTGAGCGCACCACTCTCTGTAGGGCCTTCTTGTCTTGTGCCGTGCTGTTTCCATACCAGGCAGTGATGTTTCCGGTCAAGATGCTCTCTACAGCTCCTGAGTAGAAGGACTGGAGTATCTTCCCCGATACTCTGAACTTCCTTAACTGTCTCAGGTGGTAGAGACGGTCTCAGTTTGGAAGACGGTTATGCTGAACCGGACACAGTACATGTCAAAATAGGACTACGTGGCAATGGGTACAAAGGGCTGAATATGTGATCATAATATCTGATTGATACGCTCAAACAACTAGAACGATTGATACAAATGAACAATCATTATCAGAAGCAACAATGTAGTGGAAGGTAAATCCACCTAAATCAGTTCACCCACCTTTTTATTTGATAATATTAATTCTTTACCTGAATTGAATCCTAATGAATTAGTATAGATTATAGTAAGCAGCATTAGATGAAAATATTGATTCGATTAGATTCAAATTTATTGTCATTATACAGCACAATTACAGTACAACAAAAATAAGTTTGGCATCCAACTAGAGTGCAAATGTAACAGTAAAATGCAATAGTAATATACAATGTACAGGAGATTAAACTGGGTATATATAAATGAGTACTACTGACACTATGGCAGTAGTAAGTCATACTGGCCAGCAGCGTAACTAGTAAGAGTAGGTAAGGCATATGTACAGATATAGATATAGTATCACTATCTACACATATGTAAAAGTATTATGTGCAGGTATATACAGTCAGATGTGGATAGATACGGTAAGAATAAATAAAAATATATACGGTATATACAGCACTATTGTACATGCTATCATACAGAGTTATATGGGTAGACTATAGTATGAGGTGGGTAGTTAGTTATGATTATTACGATTACTATGATTACAGTGTAGGGCAGTGACATTTCAAATAAAATAAAATAAAATTTATTTGTAAGGCCCGACAACACACATTAATGTCCCCATTAATTAACATCACAATAAGTCAAGAACAAAACAAGAACACCATAAGGTCCAACAAATTTTAAATAAATGCAAAATAAATTAATGCAACACTCCCAGACATACCCCATGCGAAGGTAAGGAAAAACTCACTAAAACCTAGAAATAGGGAAAAAATGCACCACAGGCAATGTGGAGGAGAGAAACCTTAGAAGGGCCATTCAAGGGGGGATCTTCCTTCTTAGATGTCGGTGATAGTAGTGTTGCAGACGGACAGTTGGTAAGCATGCACTCATGTTTATCTGCATTAAGGAGTAGAACGTTTTGCGACATCCACTTTTTGACGACAAGCAGGCAAGCATTTACATTTAGATTGTTGACATTGACTGGGGTTCATAGTTAACCCACCTTGTTTTACCGCTGGTGAGGAGTAATAGTGACATAATTCCAGGGAGCCTGAAATAGAACTTCTCTCTCTAGCTTCACTTGAGTCCTCTGTGTACCCACTTCTCTGTAACACTATTTCCTCTCATTCATTCATTCATTCATTCATTTTATTTTGTTTCGTACATCCTTTTTTTTTTTAACATGATGGCCGAAAAGGAGCAGGATATATATCATATCTTCATATTCATTTTAACATAATGGTCAGCTCAAGTGCACCTTACAGCTTCATACCATATAATAATAATAATAATAATAATAATAATATAATAATAATCATTACCATAACTATGATAACAATAATAATAATAATAATGATAATATAACCATGAATAATAATAACAATGAATAATAATAATAACAATAATAACTGTAATAATAATAACAATAATAATAATAATAATATTGCTATAGCTACCAACATTTTTTTAATAAAAAAATAAACTGCGTCACGAACCTCAGATGCATGGAAAAGAGAAAAAAAACTAAAAATAAATAAAATCTTCTTCTCCTGTCTCTGTTTCAGGGGAATAAAGGCGGAGTGAGCGCCCGCATGTCTGTGTTCGGCCACACCGTCTGCTTCCTCAACTGCCACCTGCCGGCCCACATGGAGAACTCAGAGCAGCGCATGGAGGACTTCGAGAGCATCCTCCAGCAGCAGCAGTTTGAGGGCCAGGCTGCTACAGGGGTGCTGGACCACGAGTGAGTCCACACACACACACACACACACACACACACACACACACACACACACACACACACACACACACACACCACACACCACACACCACACACACACTCTCCAGGGTATTAAAAAGTCTTACATTTAATTTGCACAGTCGAGAGATAAAATTATATTAAATATAGGAAATGTTTTTGTATTCAAGGTAAGTGCTCTCTCTCTCTCTCTTTTCTCTGTCGTCACAGTGTGGTGTTCTGGTTCGGAGATCTGAATTTCCGCATCAATGACCTGGACATGCAGGTGGTAAAATCAGCCATTGATAACAACAAGCTGTCTTTTCTGTGGGAGAAGGACCAGGTAAAACGTCTTATCTCAAATCAAGTCTCTGGTACGTGTTGCGATGCGTCGCTGAGACCACTAGAGGGCAATCAAAGACTGAGATATTCTCACAAGAACTATCAGTAGTTGTCATAATTACTCTAGAATCTCTAGATACATTGGGCCTCATTCATGAAGCGATATAACTAAGAACAGATTTCGTTCTTAACTAGCATTTCCTCTTATTTTGTTCTTACATGGGATTCAGCAATGTTTTCTTATTGTTGCTTTTCTCTCAGGCAAGACCAAATTCTAAGAGTGGTCGAGAGCACTCTTACACAAATAAGAAACTCTTACCCAGAAGAGAAACATTTAAAAAAGCCTACCATTCATAATAATAATAATACATCAGATTTATATAGCGCTTTTCCTAATGCTCAAAGACACTTTACAAAACAAACAATATATACAATACAGTTTTTTAGTAGATAAAGTAAAAAATATATATATAAGGAGAGAGGAAGGAGTTCATGGGTTGAAAGCAAAGCATTGGTCAATTGCCCCCAAATACCCCCAAATACGACTTCATAAACCCAGAACTTTTCAATCATAATAATTATTATAACTTATTGCGTGCGTTCTGAAATGGATTATATATTGCTGTTAGAACAGTTAGATGCTGGCTACCCAGGCCGTACGCATAGAACGCATATTTACAACCTCCCCTCTCTCCTCTCCTCTCCTCTCCTCTCTTCTCTTCTCTACTCCACACCTACAAGTTCTGAGCGCACATGTTCTGAGCGGACCTTTCAGAGAGAGATGACAGGTGACAGATCCGGTATTTGTGTGTCATTTTGAGATCAGTCGCAAATCGCTTCCTGTTGAAGGGATCAGATGCCGAACCACGGCTGTTTTACACACGCCTCATTCGCCTTATAAGGAGATGGCGGGCGTGTCTGTATGCAAATGAATTGAGCGCGAACGCGCATTTCAGTTTAAGAATGAGTGGGATTCATCATGCAAGACACCTGGTTAAGCACAGATTTGGACGTTAAGAGCGGCTTGATGAATGTGGCGGTGGCTTTTCTTATTGTGCTTATTGTGTGACAGGTAAGCAAGAATATAAGAAAAATAATAAGAGAGTATTGTTGAGGGGCGGCTACGTGGCGTAGTGGGCAAGGCGCTCGCCACTAAATCTGGAGACGCTGGGCGCTCCACATTTGCTTTCAGTTTAGCTGGTCGTCCGTACTAATACACATTGGCCGTATTAGGGGGTGGGAAACTGATGGGTGGGGATCGGGCGTTGTGGACAGCGACTCCTACAGGTCGGTTGGTGCGCCTGCGCAGTGGAATCAGGAAGTGTCGGGGGGCAGCGTGAGCCTCCCACGCGTTACTCCTCGCCACTGAGAGATCGAGCTGCGCAGGTGAAAAGATGCGACTGCTGTTACCTTAAGTACCGGAGGGGACTTGTGCTATGTATGACTTAGTCCACATTGCAGCCGGCTTGTGGGAGGCAAGAAACAGCGTTCGTGACAGGGGAGGGTTGAATTGGATGATACGAAAATTGGGATGGGAGAAAATATAGAAAATGGGAGAAAAAGTGGATAAAAAAAAAAATAGTATTGTTGAATGAGGCCCATTCTTACCTAAGTACGGTTACCGTATCAGCAATTTCCACATCTCCACGTGACAACAGTCACATGGTACAGGACCTCACATACGTGCTGAAAACGTAACACACAACATTCAGTAGACCATACGTATTACTCTCCATATAACTTCAGTACTAGATACATCAGTGTTGACCTACATACGGTTTGATTGACATGTGAGGCTGTGTGTGTGTGTGTGTGTGTGTGGGGGGGGGGTGCAGTAAGAGTTCTGTAGTTATCACTTGTACCCTGGAGTAGTTCTACCCAATAGGATAAGTGCCTGACTGCTGCATATGCGTTGGTCGGAACAGCTGATCAGGTTTGAGTTACAATTTGGAAGTGTTCAGTAGTAGTAGTAGTAATAGTTATATTCAGTCATCACACGTAATACAATCATTCCAGACTGTAAATAAGGTCAATGGCAGTGACTAAAAAGGTACAGGCTGAAGCATAATTCTTATATAATATATATATATGCCTGTCCTATATTCTTATGAAATTAAAAATAATAACAAAATAAAAATCATTCACATTTGTAACCCTCAAAAATAGCTGCACAAACCATTTCTTTGAAAACCAAAAGCAAATGACAAATTTCTTAAATGTATATCAGCAAGTTAACCCCAACAATAGAAATGCATCTCCTTTTAATCCATTTCTTAGCTTTTTGAATAGTAAATTTACAAACATCTCTCAAAGCACATTTCCTGTATTGAAAAAAACCTTTGCGCACAGTCCGGGAATAACTTTGTAACATGTTTGAAGGTTTGAAAAGTGAGGTTTCTCCCAGACATAGCTTTTTCCTGGTGATAGTTATTGTCGGATTCTTCACACTTAAACACTACTTTCTTCTTAGTCTTCTATTATATGCTTAGTTGCGATGTCTAACACAAAGGAAGATTGTAGCAAGTAGCCTCGTTCTGACAGGCAGTTACATTTCAAATGTTTAAAAAAGTTATTCAGGTGCTGAAGATTGTACATTGTGTTTGTCTTAAAATTCAAAATAAACGTTTTATTCCTTGCACTCGACTGCAAATATAGGTGTCAAACATGTTGTTTGTTGATATTTGTGCGTTGATGACATTGGAAGTGGGAGAAATCGGGGTTCATCTCAAAACTAAAATAGTTCACAAGTGAACCCTTACACTAAAGAACCATATAACGCCCTTTAGATATTTGTTGGACAGCCCATATATTTGCAGTCGGTAAGTCAATCCATATGACTCGGGAGTGTGAATATGATATATCACAATAAAGTACTCAACCTCTACCACTTTTGTTTTAACTGTGAATGAACGCAATACTCTAATTTACCATCTTTAGATAATAAAGTTTGAATACATTGTTCTGAAAATGTAAAACAAAAGTATACGGTTCTTTGTCTGAGGTACTTTTAATTATTTTTATTTTGCAACCTGAGAGCTGACGTGAATGGTTTTTACAACTGGTAAGCTAGTAGCTACAATCTTTCCTATATGACGTGAATGGTTTTTACAAGTCGTAAGCTAGTAGCTACCATCTTTCCTATAGGACGTGAATGTTTTTTACAAGTCATAAGCTAGTACCTACCATCTTTCCTATATGACCTAAATACAACATTACTCCACAAACTACACTCCGCACAGCCTGCTACCCTTTTACATGTAAACTAGGTTTCTAGGTATGTACCTCTCACTCTAGGCTACGGCACGAGGGATCATTATATCATCATATCCTGTGTATCCGACCTAGAGCACTGACACAGTTCCTCTTTTCACTCTTGTCCCTACAGCTCAACATGGCTAAAGACAGCGAGACAGTCCTCGAGGGGTTTCTAGAGGGGCCTCTTAAGTTCCCCCCAACCTACAAATTTGATGTGGGGACAGATACGTATGATACAAGGTTGGTCACGATGATACCAGGGTTCCTCTGACCAGTCTGATGAAATTCGAGTGCATGTGTATTCAAATGGCATTCTCTCTCTTTCTCTCTCTCTCTCTCTCTCTCTCTCTCTCTCTCTCTCTCTCTCTCTCTCTCTCTCTCTCTCTCTCTCTCTCTCTCTCTCTCTCTCTGCACCTCAGTGGTAAGAAGCGTAAGCCAGCGTGGACCGACAGGATCCTGTGGCGCCTGAGGGCCACTGAACCTGCTGGCCCTGCCGCCCCCAACGCAGCGGCGGGGAATCGCAGCTCTATGTCGGGGCTCACCAGCGGAACCAAAGTGACCCAGCACTTCTACCGCAGCACCGTGGAATACACCGTCAGCGACCACAAGCCTGTCTCCTCCATCTTCACCCTACAGGTGAGACAGACGAGGAGGTGGCGGTGATGAAGCACGGTCATGACACTTTACATGCTGCATACAGTGAAGGCTCATGGTAAATGGACTGCGTTTATATAGCGCTGTTATCCAAAGCGCATTACAACATTCGCCAATTCACTCACACAGTCACACACCGACGGCGGAGGCGACCATGCAAGGAGCAGATCATCGGTAGCAGTTAGCAGGGGTGCCCAACCTTTTTTGAACCAAGATCTACTTTTTAATTTACCACCTAGCCGAGAGCTACCAGCCAAAATTTTACCTACTCTCGGCTAGTATTAGTATTAATAGTATTAGTAATACCCATTCAATATGCACATGACAGAACATATTATATGGCATATAATATTTTCTGTCATGTGCATATTGAATGGTATATAATATAATATGATATTTTATATATCATTGTAACGGTGTAGTGTAGCAATTACAAGAATGACGAGACTAACTTCTCACGTTGGGCATGCAGGCAGCATGACCCATTTATTTCACACTCTGCATACACAGACAACACACACACTCAATTCAATGGGCATGAGAAAACATGAGTTTACATTGCCAAAGCAAAAGTGGAACAATACAATCAAAACAAAAATGATATATGTACAATTAAAAGGGAATAGGAATGATGTGTAAGCAGAGCTGTCACATTGCAACTGACAACACACTAGTGTTGTCACGATACTGGAATTTCGAACTTCGATACGATACCTTGAAAAGTATTGATATTCGATACCATTTTCGATACCACAGGGACCAATTTTAAATCTTAAAATGTAAAAGAATTAAAAATAAAGATAAATATATATATATATATATTTTTTAACTAAATTTTGCTTTTGTTGCTGGTCGATTCTCCTCAGCTTCTCTCTGGTACTATAATAGAAGATAAATATAACACTTTTAAAACCCTTTGTTTATCTTTAGATCAGACATTTAAAAATAACTAAATAATCTAATCTTAGAAATTAAGTAAAGTTAATAGTACTGCATGTTAAGCATAACAGATTGATTGATTGATTGAACATTTTATTAACAGATTGCAGAATGGGTACAATACAGTACGGCTCAATACACACAATTGTTAAGGGGAGGCAGACCAGAGAAAGACTTTCGTCTTGTTTACATCAGGGTCCCCCATTTTCAATTCATCATAACATTTGACATACAGATAAACAGTACTGTTACATCCAGCCATTTATGACATACAAGATATACAGTACTGTTTTAGAGACAGAGTTTCTAAAAGAGAGTATATACAGTTAATTTACTTCTGACCATTATAGTCAAAGTATTTTCCTATGAACTGAAACTCATAAGACCACATAAGGCTAGCATCATTCAGTTACAGCTATATTGGCCAACATTAGCCAGCTATCTAGCCAGCTACTGCACCACGAACTGCCAGCCAGCCAACTGGCTACCTTAACCCACAATACAACAGCTATCCAGCCAGCTACTGCACTACGAACTGCCAGCTTGATTGATTGAAAAGCTAGCCAGCTGGCCACCCCCAATCCAGCCAACCGTACAAATTACGGTCTCAGCCAATCACATCGATTTGTACAGTTAGTTAGCTAGCCATTCCATTGCGAATTAAAAGGTAGGCCAGTATTAGCTAGCTAGTAGCTAACGTTAGCCAACTGAGAACGATAGCTAACCAACAGCTGCAAGCCTGCAAACAACAACGCCGTTGATATAATGAGCTATCCGTAGTAGGGCTGACCTTCTAATTTTTTTTGGAATTCGAAGCTTTGGGGCCGAGATTCGATTTTAATTCGAAGCTTCGAGATTATTTTTTTTATTTTTTTTTTACTATTTTTTTTTTTAATGTTGTGGGACTTGTACAGCACTTTGTTCAACTTTGTCAGTGCTGTAAAGTTTAAACCGTTTAAAATTTTAGACAAGCCTCATTTGAGGCTTTATAAAAGCAGCATAATGAACACAAATCTGTCAGTGCCGAGTCCGACCTCATCTTAAATAACAAACAGCATTGCTTGCAAAGAGAGGCAGAGTTGATTTAACAACTTGCAATGGGCCTGGTCTACAAGATACACTACGCGACCAAGGTACCCATGTACATGTCAAAATACTTCCCAAAGGTCAGTGAATACCACGATCACAACACCAGAGGGAGCTCCACAAATCATGTAAAACCCAGATTCGGCTCAAACAAGGGACTAAACACGTTTCGCAATTATGCCACATCAATGTGGAACGCCCTACCTAAAGCTGTAAAGGAATGTGAATCACTACCCACTTTCAAAAACACTCTCAAAAAACACCTACGTGAGACTGCAATTCGAAACTGGCCCCTACAAATGTCCTAACCTAGTTGTACAGTAAATGACCAAGTAAGGCTTTGTCAGTATTCCAATGTACAGTGTAAAATGTGTGTGTGTCCCCTACCCAACCCCCCCCTCCCCCCCCACCTCCAATGTACAGCCCTCACCCACCCACCCCACCCAACCCCACCCCACCCACCCAACCTCCTCCAATGTACAGTTTCTACGCCAAATGTATATACACTCTTTTTCTGGACACTTTTGTATCACAAACAGTACTGTATTTGCAAATCTGATATGTCATAAATGTATAGATGTAGCAGTACTGTCTATCTGTATGTCATGTATGTCATATATGTTATGATGAATTGAAAATGGGGGACCCTGATGTAAACAAGACGAAAGTCTTTCTCTGGTCTGCATCCCCTTAACAATTGTATGTATTGAGCTGTACTGTACTGTACCCATTCTGCAATCTGTTAATAAACTTTTCAATCAATCAATCAAAACCTTCTGATTACCAGAAGACCGCTCTACCTCCTGAGTCACTGTCACAGGAATTTGTCTTGGTGACAGTGGTGCAAGGTTGCATTTGAACAACTTACAAAGTTGTGCAGTACAATTGACACACGTACATTGTCATTGTGCACTAGGGAAGCAAACAATCTGGGTTGTTTGTCATTTCTCAAACCAGTCACAGTTGTCTAGGTGAGTCCAAAATGCACCTTGCAGAATACCTCCTCAGAGTGGTACACAGTGATACACAGTGGTATACAGTGGTATATAGTGGTATACAGTGGTATATATATATATATATATTATATATATTATATATATTATATATATTATTATTATTATTATTATTATTATTATTATTATTATTATTATTATTATTATTATTATTATTATTATTATTATTATTATTATTATTATTCTGTAGTGGTACACAGTGGTATATAGTGGTATATAGTGGTACACAATGGTATATAGTGGTATATATATATTATTATATAGTGGTACACAGTGGTATAGTGGTATATAGTGGTATATAGTGGTATATACAGTGGTATATACAGTGGTATATAGTGGTATACAGTGGTATATATATTATTGTGGTATACAGTGGTATATATATTATTATTATTATTATTATATAGTGGTATACAGTGGTACACAGTGGTATATAGTGGTATAGAGTGGTATATATATTATTATTATATAGTGGTATACAGTGGTATATAGTGGTATACAGTGGTATATATATTATTGTGGTATACAGTGGTATATATATTATTATTATTATTATTATTTTTATTATTATTATTATTATTATTATTATTATTATTATTATTATTATTATTATTATTATTATTATTATTATTATATAGTGGTATACAGTGGTACACAGTGGTATATAGTGGTATATATATTATTATTATTATTATTATTATTATTATTATTATTATTATTATTATTATTATTATTATATAATGGTATACAGTGGTACACAGTGGTATAGAGTGGTATATATATATATATATATATATATATATATATTATTATTATTATTATTATTATTATTATTATTATTATTATTATTATATAGTGGTATACAGTGGTATATATATTATTATTATTATTATTATTATTATTATTATTATTATTATTATTATTATATAGTGGTATACAGTGGTATATATTATTATTATTATTATTATTATTATTATTATTATTATTATTATTATTATTATTATTATTATTATTATTATTATTATTATTATTATATAGTGGTACACAGTGGTGCAAGGTTGCATTTGAACAACTTACAAAGTTGTGCAGTACAATTGACACACGTACATTGTCATTGTGCACTAGGGAAGCAAACAATCTGGGTTGTTTGTCATTTCTCAAACCAGTCACAGTTGTCTAGGTGAGTCCAAAATGCACCTTGCAGAATACCTCCTCAGAGTGGTACACAGTGATACACAGTGGTATACAGTGGTATATAGTGGTATACAGTGGTATATATATATATATATTATTATTATTATTATTATTATTATTATTATTATTATTATTATTATTATTATTATTATTATTATTATTATTATTATTATTATTATTATTATTATTCTGTAGTGGTACACAGTGGTATATAGTGGTATATAGTGGTACACAGTGGTATATAGTGGTATATATATATTATTATTATATAGTGGTACACAGTGGTATAGTGGTATATAGTGGTATATACAGTGGTATATACAGTGGTATATAGTGGTATACAGTGGTATATATATTATTGTGGTATACAGTGGTATATATATTATTATTATTATTATTATATAGTGGTATACAGTGGTACACAGTGGTATATAGTGGTATAGAGTGGTATATATATATTATTATTATTATTATTATATAGTGGTATACAGTGGTATATAGTGGTATACAGTGGTATATATATTATTGTGGTATACAGTGGTATATATATTATTATTATTATTATATAGTGGTATACAGTGGTACACAGTGGTATATAGTGGTATATATTATTATTATTATTATTATTATTATTATTATTATTATTATTATTATTATTATTATTATTATTATTATTATTATTTATTATTATATAATGGTATACAGTGGTACACAGTGGTATAGAGTGGTATATATATATATATATATATATATATTATTATTATTATTATTATTATTATTATATAGTGGTATACATTGGTATATATATTATTATTATTATTATTATTATTATTATTATTATTATTATTATTATTATTATTATTATTATTATTATTATTATTATTATTATTATTATTATTATTATTATATAGTGGTACACAGTGGTATATATATTATTATTATTATTATTATTATTATTATTATTATTATTATTATTATTATTATTATTATTATTATTATTATTATTATTATTATTATATAGTGGTATACAGTGGTACATAGTGGTATATAGTGGTATAGAATGGTATATATATTTTTATTATTATTATTATTATTATTATTATTATTATTATTATTATTATTATTATTATTATTATTATTATTATTATTATTATTATATATTGGTATACAGTGTTATATAGTGGTATAGAGTGGTATATATATTATTATTATTATTATTATTATTATTATTATTATTATTATTATTATTATTATTATTATTATTATTATTATTATTATTATTATATAGTGGTATACAGTGGTACACAGTGGTATATAGTGGTATATATAATATTATTATTATTATATAGTGGTATACAGTGGTACACAGTGGTATATAGTGGTATATATATTATTATTATTATTATTATTATTATTATTATTATTATTATTATTATTATTATTATTATTATATAGTGGTATACAGTGGTACACTGTTTAAATAGAAATTAGATAGTATATAGAAGTATAATACATTATATAAGTGTGTGTGTGTGGGGGTGTGTGTGTGTAAATGAATTAACCTAAATATGTAGTTTGACTGATAGATAGACAAAATGGGTTTATTTATGTTGATTTAATTTGGTTGTGTTGATGTTAAATTTTTATTTATTTTTTGCAAAATGGGTATATTCTGTTTGGTTTTACACAATATGTCTATCGGTGTGTTGTACGTGTGTAGGGGCAGGTATATATAAGATTTTTTCTTCTTCCTGTTCCTTTCGGCCATGGTATTTTTTGTGAATTATGTGAATATGTACTGTTGGACTGTGGTGATTCCATGTACGGATAAATAAAATGATGATGATGATGATGATATAGTGGTATACAGTGGTATATATATTATTGTGGTATACAGTGGTATATATATTATTATTATTATTATTATTATATAGTGGTATACAGTGGTACACAGTGGTATATAGTGGTATAGAGTGGTATATATATATTATTATTATTATTATATAGTGGTATACAGTGGTATATAGTGGTATACAGTGGTATATATATTATTGTGGTATACAGTGGTATATATATTATTATTATTATTATATAGTGGTATACAGTGGTACACAGTGGTATATAGTGGTATATATTATTATTATTATTATTATTATTATTATTATTATTATTATTATTATTATTATTATTATTATTATTATTATTATTATTATTATTATTATTATTATTTATTATTATATAATGGTATACAGTGGTACACAGTGGTATAGAGTGGTATATATATATATATATATATATATATATATTATTATTATTATTATTATTATTATTATTATATAGTGGTATACATTGGTATATATATTATTATTATTATTATTATTATTATTATTATTATTATTATTATTATTATTATTATTATTATTATTATTATTATTATTATTATTATATAGTGGTACACAGTGGTATATATATTATTATTATTATTATTATTATTATTATTATTATTATTATTATTATTATTATTATTATTATTATTATATAGTGGTATACAGTGGTACATAGTGGTATATAGTGGTATAGAATGGTATATATATTTTTATTATTATTATTATTATTATTATTATTATTATTATTATTATTATTATTATTATTATTATTATTATTATTATTATTATATATTGGTATACAGTGTTATATAGTGGTATAGAGTGGTATATATATTATTATTATTATTATTATTATTATTATTATTATTATTATTATTATTATTATTATTATTATTATTATTATTATTATTATATAGTGGTATACAGTGGTACACAGTGGTATATAGTGGTATATATAATATTATTATTATTATTATATAGTGGTATACAGTGGTACTCAGTGGTATATAGTGGTATATATATTATTATTATTATTATTATTATTATTATTATTATTATTATTATTATTATTATTATTATTATTATTATTATTATTATATAGTGGTATACAGTGGTACACAGTGGTATATAGTGGTATAGAGTGGTATATATATTATTATTATTATTATTATTATTATTATTATTATTATTATTATTATTATTATTATTATTATTATTATTATTATTATATAGTGGTATACAGTGGTATATAGTGGTATAGAGTGGTATATATATTATTATTATTATTATTATTATTATTATTATTATTATTATTATTATTATTATTATTATTATTATTATTATTATTATTATTATTATATAGTGGTATACAGTGGTATATAGTGGTATAGAGTGGTACACAGTGGTATATATATTATTGTGGTATACAGTGGTATATATATTATTATTATTATTATTATTATTATTATTATTATTATTATTATTATTATTATTATTATTATTATTATTATATAGTGGTATACAGTGGTACACAGTTGTACAGAGTGGTACACAGTGGTATATATTATTATTATATAGTGGTATACAGTAGGGATGCTCGATATTGGCTTTTTTACCGATACCGATATACCGATATTGTCCAACTCTTAATTTCCGATACCAATATCAACCGATATCAACCGATACCGATATATGCAGGGTTTCCCCCCCCAAAAAATGGAATAATTTCAGGTAATTAACATTACATATCTCTTGTTGTGGAATTAACACAACATTATGCATACTTTTGACAATAAATAAAATCAGAATTTGTTCTTACTTGCTTGCCTGGGTAAATAAAGGTTATAGAAATGTAAAAAAAAAAAAATTGAAAACCGATACCGATATTTTCCGATATCACATTTTAATGCCGATATTGGCCGATAATATCGGTAGGCCGATAATATCGGACATCCCTAGTATACAGTGGTATAGAGTGGTATATATTATTATTATTATTATATAGTGGTATACAGTGGTACAGAGTGGTACACAGTGGTATATATTATTATTATATAGTGGTATACAGTGGTACAGAGTGGTACACAGTGGTATATATTATTATTATATAGTGGTATACAGTGGTATATATTATTATTATTATTATTATTATTATTATATGGTGGTATACAGTGGTATATATATTATTATTATTATTATTATTATTATTATTATTATTATTATTATATAGTGGTATACAGTGGTACACAGTGGTATATATATTATATAGTGGTATACAGTGGTATATAGTGGTATATATTATTATTATTATTATTATTATTATTATTATTATTATTATTATTATTATTATTATTATTATTATTATTATTATTATTATTATTATTATTATTATATAGTGGTATACAGTGGTACACAGTGGTATATAGTGGTATATATATTATTATTATTATTATTATTATTATTATTATTATTATTATTATTATTATTATTATTATTATTATTATTATTATTATTATTATTATTATATAGTGGTATATAGTGGTATAGAGTGGTACACAGTGGTATATATATATTATTGTGGTATACAGTGGTATATATATTATTATTATTATTATTATTATTATTATTATTATTATTATTATATAGTGGTATACAGTGGTACACAGTGGTACAGAGTGGTACACAGTGGTATATATTATTATTATATAGTGGTATACAGTGGTATACAGTGGTATACAGTGGTATATATTATTATTATTATATAGTGGTATACAGTGGTACAGAGTGGTACACAGTGGTATATATTATTATTATATAGTGGTATACAGTGGTACACAGTGGTATATATTATTATTATATAGTGGTATACAGTGGTATATATTATTATTATTATTATTATTATTATTATATGGTGGTATACAGTGGTACACACGGTGGCTTTGGCTGTGGAGGTAAGTTAAGTGGGTGAACTTGTGTTATAAAGAGCATTCTGTGTTATATTTTGTTGAATAGATTGTTATAAATCAAAACCTTTTTGAATGTTTTGTTCTAGTTTCCGTATAAGGTGGATATGCCGCTAGTCACTCTCAGTGTGGACGATGAGTGGAACTGTGTTGAAGATGCCATCGCCAGGTTCAAAGTTGCACCCAGCTACGCTCGCAGCTCCTGGGACTGGATAGGTCTGTACAAGGTAAGTGATTTTACACTGATCTGTAGTCAGTCTCTAAGGTCTGGTTTGATGCACATTACATTGCATAGAAATCTATGAGATAAATACATTTTCCTTTTTAATGGAGATAGTGTGGTGGCCATTTTTAACAAATCTACAGTACATGAGCCAGATAGATTTGATTTTGCCTGGGTTTCCCTAGGTGGGCTTCAAACACCACAAGGACTATGTGGGGTACATATGGGCCAAGCAAGAGGAAGTCGACTTCCATCGACAAGAACACCAGGTAATATAGATGCGTTGCTGAATTCACCTCAGGGACATTTTGTTTCTCCTTTGGTAAATCATGGCTCGTTTCACTAACTCTTTTCCAGGTGACCTTTACCGAGGAGGACTTGCCCAAGGGCTCAGGGGACTTTATCTTGGGTTACTATAGCAACAACATGAACACCGTCGTGGGTGTAACAGAGCCATTCCAGGTGATCACAGTAATCATGATATACTGTAGTTTTAATGTAGCGCAACAATGTCTTCTTCACCATAACACTGACCATATTCACATGGCGGCCATTTTGCTTGTTTGCTTGTATGTCATGTGGGAAACTGGGAATCAAGGAAAGGAAGGGTCATCACGTCGGAATACCAGCATTCTATGCTCTGCTTGGTGCCACTTCTATTGAAGGCAGTACTGAGATTCAAAATATACAAGCTATCTGAGGAAATATACATCAACCAATATATCAAACATTAGTTAGTTAACAATGCAACAAATTGCTGACATCCGAGGTAATAACCTGTTCAAACAAGGAGATGGCCGATCCCATTCAACTCAATGTCTGCCGAACTGAACGTTTCCACACATGGCACCAATGTGCGTTCACGTGCTACACAGTGACGTGATGACCCTTCCTTCTGTTATAGTTTCCTTGGCGGGAACAGGGTAGCCTATAAAGGAATCCCAACCGGAGCGTGACATAAGAACAAAATGGTTGCCGTGCGAACATGGTCAATGTTAATATCAGCCATTGAGTGTCCCCCCCATCTTCTCATCACGCTTTTATGGTTTCCTCCGCTTCTCTTCACCCTTCAACGTTCCTCTCCTCTCTCTCTCTTCCTGGCCCGTCTCCAGATCATGCTTCCCACCTCAGGCCTTGACGGCAGCGCTTCAGACAGCTCCGACCTCAGCTTGGAGGACGACAGCACTGTCGTCCTCACGAAGACCAGGTCTCGTAGTCCCAGTCCGGGGAAGGGCAGGCACCGCCACGGCAGTCGCGGAGCCGGTCGCAGTCGTAGCGGCAGCCCGGCGGAGGCTAAGGCGAAAGGGCCGAACCCGGGCGATGACTCCCTCGCCCCCAGCGCCGCCACCACCACCGGGGACGACTCCACAGACGGCCCAGCAGAGGGCAGCACCGACCAGGGCTCTGCCGCTGGAGGGCAACCTGTAGTCAAGACCTGGGACTCGGGGTTGTGATGCAGGCCCCGCTGCTCTCACAGGGCCACAGGGACTCTGGGTTGTGATGCAGGCCCTGCTGCTCTCACAGGTTGTTTTATACGTTTAATGGAAAATAAGACGCAACACGCTCGACTCACCGTTAAATCTAGAACAATGGCCGCTGGATCCTCAATGTAATGAATCATAAAAAAGAGACAAGATAAGCACTCCTATCAGACCTTTTAATAATATATTTAATAATATATTGCCACACGGACGGTAATATATTATTAAAAAAATCTAATTGGAGTGCTGTCCTCGTCTCTTTTTTTGTGTTTTATACATTGTAAGGTATGTTTCCTTTATACGAAATATTCCATTTCTGATGCCATTTCTTTCCAGGACTAGAGTTTGCTTACTTTGCCTTGAGTATTCTTTCCTTAAAGGTGCTATATGTAAGATTTTTGAATGTTTGGAATGGGGACCATGTTGACTCAACAACATACAAATCACATTCAATAACAGCATAATTCCTTTGATTGGTTAGAAGCGGGAGCCTCGCTGCGAAACTTTAAAATTGATTATTTTCTGCACTGCTGCTACTATCACTGGTCAATGAAACTCACTGTGACTCAGTGTGTCCATATTAAGATTGTTTTTGGAGCAAAATTCAAACAACAAAATCTTACATATAGCAGCTTTGACCTGTTCACATTCTCTTCAAATGTGTACCCCTGCCCCCTATCTCTTGTTTTCTCTCTGTCCCTCTCAGGTGCACACGGTGCAGGGAACTCTCACCTGACTCTTACGAAACTCTCAGTCCAGAGGTCATAAGGTGACAAACACGTACCAAATCCCAGTCAAGAGGAAGTGGTTGTTTAACACTTTCTGAAGTCACAACATTAGTTTGTCTGATATTTTCAAACTGTTTATTGGCTTATTTGACCTGGCGGCTTTTGTCACCAGATTATCCATGTGAAATAGCTCCCGCGATTAGGAGCATGGTTTGTTCGATTTTCACAGGAACATTCCTTACAAATAGGATCAATCCCTGTTTGCTTTTTCGTTTAAAGCTGTCCTACATTTCCAGAAAACATTATGTCCACATGCTACATGAAAATCCACTTGGACCAAAGGAATAGGGCCATTGAGACTAATGGTGAACCTGAAAATACTTTTTATTCAAACACCATCCATTTCAATTTTACCATATAAGCCCCACAATAGAATAACACTGCTAAATGAAAATCCTGTATTGCCCGGTCACATATCTCAATATGAGTTCATGAACGGTCAAAATTCAATATTAGCCGCCCTGACAATCCTTCACCATTGGTACTCAGCTTTTAATCTGTTATTGACGCCATTACAGACACAGTATTTAGGGGAAATAATTAAATCATATGGGGGCAGACATGTTGCTTTCACTGCTTCAGATTTAGACTTTTCTTTTTCTGTACCCTGTGTTTTTGAAAAAAAAATTATATTTAATTTTTTTACATTTCAACTTCCTTCCACTGTGTCCTATATTCCATCCCATATATTGATTCATAGGTCGAGGTTATTAGAGTTGTAATGTGTTGGATCATTAGCTTGTGACCTCTAATTCACCATCCTAGACATGCTTAGGACGGTGTGTACTGTAACCTCATTGTGTATGTATGTAATTATGTTGGTGCGTGGTATGTATGTGTTTTTTCATGGGAGTGATTGTGTACGTATGTGTGGGCTTGTGGAAGTATGCGTGAATGAGGTGTGAAAGCGATTGCATGGTTTGCTGGACATACTGTATATTCCGGTACTGTGATCTTGTGCCGTAAAGTGCTGTTTTTGACTCCTCTTTGTAATATTTGTGGCTATTGAGAAGTGTTAGAAAAACGTGATAAGTGTGTGTGTGTGAAAGCAGAAAAACTAAAAAGAAAAAAAGAAATTAGAGGTAAATTTCAGGTATAGAAAATGCAGGATATCCTTGCTTACAAAACAAGAAGACTTTCAATTTCATTGTGTATTTTATGCCTTTTTCCCATTAATATAAAATGAAACGATACTGTATACTTAATTGGAGCTTTGTCTCTGTGGCCTCTTGTGAGGTGATTAGATTGTTTGAATTTTGTCCCAGGTAGTCTGCTGTAATCAGTGCTGTGATGAACTAGGGTACTTGATTGATTCATACTGTACACTGTGTAGTTATAAATGGCTACTCCCCTTATTATGTGAAATGAGATATATTCTGAAAACATAATGTAGCTGAAGAATGTTATTCTATGTGTTTAAGGTTGATAAGAGTATGTAATGGAATAATATGTAACACATAATAGATGACAATCGATGCCAAAAAGATTATTATTCTTACATTATGTATTTATTTTCATATTTAATTCTGTCAAATGAGCCTGAATTCTGCTGGCCAGTGAAATAATTATTTCAGATCAAATGGCACAATTCTATTTTATTGTTATAATGATGTTATTATGATTAATATAAAAAAGAACCTCTTTTCTCCAGTCCAGCATATATGTCATTTCAAATCAAATAATAGGTTTTATTGTCTACAGTGTGGATTGTTTCGTCTCTGCAAGCTTGTGTATAATGGGGACTGGAATTGACTGAAACATCACAGCAGCAGATGTGAGACATTTGGATCATCTAACGGTTGGCGCCGGAAGCTAGTATATTGTGTGACCTTGAAATTATATAAGGTTCTCTGACATTTTAGTCAAAAGTGAGTTATTTATATAACGCTCTATAAACAGGTCTTCGTCTATTTGTGAAGGTAGATTTCTTTTTTTTAAGCAGGTCAAAAAAAGTGCTAATTAAAATGTATTCAGTTTTGCACTGAGGTGTGAAAGCTCAATAGATAGAACTTTTATCATTCCAAGCTCACGTGTGGAGCCTGCTCAAGGGGCAGAGGTTGAACCCCATCAGCCAACTCAATAGTACTGTCACACTGTCCAAAGACAAACTATAACTCCCCCTAAAGCTGCGTGGTCTGTCTGTTCTCTGAGTCGTTTTGTTACCAAGAGCAAAGAAATGATGACCATTGACCAATTACGACTCATTACCACTGATGAATAAATAATGAAAGCTATTTATAAACGTATTATTATTATCATCTGTATTTGTAGATTTTTTTGAAAGGGACAAGCTCAAAATATTGATAACCAAAACTCCTGTGTTTCAGATGTGTGCATGTCTTCAGGGAAAGTCCGTGAGACGACAATATCTGGCTTGTACAAGAATGAGGCAGACAGATGCTGCCAAATGCCCTTTTATCAGTGCTTGTGCAATACTACAAGAACAGAGGGCAGGGTTTGACATAGGTCAATGACAATTTCATGTCACCATTTGTGATCTGGTTGGACTGACCTGACAGACTGATAACCACCTCCCACAGTGGAGGTGTACCTCTTTTAACCTTGAGTGAATCTTATCACCTTCTAGTATATCTGATATGTTATAGCAGTATATTATACCAACTTGGATATTTCCCCGAGTGTAAACACAAAACCAGTCCAAAAAGAAAAGGGCCAAGGCACGCCGTCTCATTGAGAATATAAAAGGCCTTTATTCTGGGGATTGCGAAGAGAAATATGACATCCACATATAGCAGCCTATACTGGCCATCATCGGGGAAGCAACAGGTGATGCCCAAATCCTGCAAATGGCAACAGCAGAAGTGTCTTGCATCATGCATGCGATCCTCTGCAAAGAGACTGTCAACCTTGCAAATTCATGGCTGTGCCCTACATATGAGTGGAGCTCACTGATGCAATACTAGCCACTTGTGTGACTA
Organism: Notolepis coatsorum; assembly: GCF_963971535.1. Classification (NCBI taxonomy): domain Eukaryota; kingdom Metazoa; phylum Chordata; class Actinopteri; order Aulopiformes; family Paralepididae; genus Notolepis; species Notolepis coatsorum. The sequence continues at coordinate 88,661,110 of NC_140174.1, read as the reverse complement.
CTTGGTCTATTGACACAAAACAGGCTTTGTGACACATAAGAAACACAGAAATGTGCCTAAATAAACCAAATTGATACAAATCAACTCTTATCAATTGGCAAAATAACAATATGGCTTTCTTTTAGCGAGATTCTTGTCTGCATTATACACGTTAAGATAATGACATCTCATAACCAGTTTCCCCAGACATGCTGAACCAACACAGTATGTAAAACAGCCTTTGATTTAATGATAAGATAGGAAATGAGATTCAGGCTACCTATTTACTTTATCATGAGGATAATAAGCATTCTGTAACATAATAATGTATTATGTCATCTAATAGCAACAACATTCACTTCCATAGAGAGAATCCCGGCTTCAGGTGCAATGTTTCATTATTTTTCTATGCCAGCTGATTGATTGATTGAAAACTTTTATTAACAGATTGCAGAATGGGTACAGTACAGTACAGCTCAATACACACAATTGTTAAGGGGATGCAGACCAGAGAAAGACTTTCGTCTTGTTTACATCAGGGTCCCCCATTTTCAATTCAGCTCACTGACGCCTCAGTGATGCAACACTGGTCTGGGATTGAGACAGTTTGGAGCGTGGCATGCATTACTACCATTGTCTCTGCATGCCCATCGCCCAAGCATAATCCCTCGAAAATGCTTCGTCATTGTGACAAACAATTGATGAAGCAGGATCTTTGCATTAACACAACTTTACTCACATGATTGATGATGTGAATAATTAACAAACCCGTCCCTTGACATGCAAACAATGTGACAGGTCCTCTCATGTGATTCTACCTTGTATAATTTCAAAACCACAAAGTTAATACCGACTGCAGGTGGGGCAGCATTATTATCATCTGTAATTATCTTTATTATTAGCATTATTATCTACAATATTTACATTTATAGAGTGGACTTGGAAAAGGTCAATGTTTTGAGCCTGAAGAACAGCGCTGCTTGGTGAAGTTGACCTTTTCTGTCTCAGAACTTTGCTCTCCCCAAATAAATGAATGGTTAACGCCATGAAAACATTGAAACACTGTTGAACATCATCTGTGTGTACTGAAAAGGTAGCCAATGTTCAAAACGAGAGCTTTTCATTCAATTAGAGAACAGATCATTTCAGCCTCAAGGGGTAAGGGTGAGATTGGAGCTTTTTGAGTAGAGTGAAATTTAATTATGTATGAGATAATATAATATACCCTGACTCTTCTCTCCATTGTCCAGCTTTGACTTGATCATACATTTATTTTCAGCTTGTTGTATTTGGGTACATGTTCTCATGTCCTTATTCCCAGCTTGTTGTATTTGGGTACATGTTTCTCATGTACTGGCTGGAGCATGTTATCAGATTGATTATGCCTGTTTTGGTCTGTACATCACCTTCAAAGTGGTTTCTAGGAAATGCCAAATTGCACATTATTGTCTGGTAGACTAGTTGCAGCCCTAAGGTACAATCACTGGTGTTGCAGCCCTAAGGTACAATCACTGGTTCAGTCACACACACACACACACACACCTGGATTTCCCCAAGGGGATTAATAAAGGAACACTTGGATTTGACACACACACCTTGAAGCATAGTGTTACATTTAAATGACAAATACAATCACTAACAAAGCCAATATTAAACAGGGTCACTGTGTCTACAACACAGTGGAAATATGTATCATCTATTACAAACACCACGTGAAATCTTTCTGCATGTTCAAATAGATTAGCCTACCTGCTCTTTCACAACAAGAATGCCAACAAGGGATCCTACAGATGGTCAGATAAACATTCCGGTGAGAACCAGAACTAACTAACCAGCTGCAATTTGGATATGGATATGGACGCATACGAAAGTGTGTGTGCGTCTGTATGACCTATACGCTACACAACAAATATTTCCGACCTTCAACACGCTATAAATACTTTCCTCTACTTTATTAATGATTTATTTATACTAGTACACACAACTAGATTGTTAATCTCTATAACTGTGTAATAAACCTTCACTAGTGCATTGACAACGTGACGCTGATTGAGTAAGATATCAATATCACGGCAACCCTTTCCCACTTCTTGATAACTTATCACAAGAACAGGCTCCTATGATCGAAAAGTTATTATACAACACTCCACCCCCGGCTCGGTTCAATGGTATCGCCCACCGCCAGGTGACGTCAGAGCCGTGTGGTTTCCACTGGATAAATACTGGCGTCCTGCGCAGGGATCTGTGTGTGCAGCGCGGATAGATGGGTAGAGAGGAGGATTAACAACAGGCCAGGAAAACCTAGGTGTCGACATTTGACGTTATAACAACAAGCTTACGCTACTACTGTAAAGATAATATTTCCCGAAATCCAGCCCTACAAAACCATGATGAACGGACAAATGAACGGTTTTCACAACTCTCTCATTGATGAGGACTGCTTCTTGTTCACCTCGGAGTCGGTTGGAGAAGGACATCCCGGTAAGACGGAACGATTTTTTTTTCTTCTTTTTTTAAGCTTGTCCTTCGGTGTATGCACTAGCAGCTTGTCATCAATGAGATGTATTTCGTTGTTTTTCTAGCAAGTTTTTTGCACAAAGCGGCACACACACAATGCATTTTGGTAAGGAAATGCGAGATCGACATTCACGACAGCAGCACACGCCACTAGCTAGCGTGTATTCCCTGGTTAGCGACGAGCTAGTGGCGCGTGCTGCTGCGAGGCTGGCCGGGGCTCGAGCTCAGCTCCCCGCTTAAAGCAACGCGTCACGGCGCGCGCTTCAACCACTAATGCAGACTAGAACCAGTAACGACGTCAGTCACCATACAGTGTGTCTCGTGAGGCCCGCGTTATTATTTAGAGGCTCTTCTTTACGGCAACGTAATGACTCTTTCGGGGATGAACACCGGCCCTCGTGCGGCGTTGCCGCGCGCGTCGTGTTCTCATTGTTTGCGTGTCGTATTTAGACACGCGCCGTCCTCGTGTTATATATGTATTGTGTTATAACGCTAGTTAATAAGACGACCGTCTCGAGCTGTTACAGTGCTGTTTTGAGTTGCCAGGTGTTCCCCTGTTTGTTGTCCCCCACCCACCACCCCGCGCGGAAATGGCGACCGAGCCCGTGGACCCCTCCCACAATTATGAACACGTGTTGGCGCTAAAAAATTGATGCGGCTAAACCGCAGCGATTATTAATGGAGGCCACTATGAATAGCGTTTTGAATATGTCGCTGTGTTATATATACATTAGGTCTGATTGCGTTGACTGTCCAAAAACCGTGTCGTTGTCCTTGTTTTGCAGACAAAATCTGCGACCAAATTAGTGATGCAGTGCTTGATGCCCACCTCAAGCAAGATCCCGATGCCAAAGTTGCTTGTGGTAAGGAGACAATTCTGTAAACTCATCGAAGCTCATTCTGGTTGCTGCCAGAAGCTGCTTCTGATGATGATGTAATGTCAATTACTTGTAACTTGGGTATTGATTTTAAATGGGTGTGCTTATTTCGTACGGGGGTTGATTTTTTTTGTTCCTTCTCTTTTGCAGAGACTGTTGCTAAGACTGGTATGATCCTGCTGGCGGGTGAGATAACGTCACGTGCCTCAGTGGACTACCAGAAGATAGTCCGTGACACCATCCGCCACATTGGATATGATGACTCTTCCAAAGGTTTGACAGTTTGTTTTTGTTTTGTTTATTATTCTTAAAGCTTTGTTTACACTTCCTCTTTGGATCGCCTCTTGCCCTCAACCGAGCCACTCTTGCCCTGGAGATGATCTTATTATTGTGTCTTCCATGCACAGGCTTCGACTACAAGACCTGCAATGTTCTTGTGGCTTTGGAGCAGCAGTCTCCCGACATCGCCCAGGGCGTTCACATTGACCGCAATGAGGAGGACATCGGAGCAGGGGACCAGGTCGGTAGCCGCAGTTGGAAGTTCATGTGTGTTGTCATTTGTTTTTTTCTGCCATAATCATCACGTTGTTGTCCAGATCCAGACGGTAAACGGCGATCTCTCCACAGGGCTTGATGTTCGGCTATGCCACCAATGAGACGGAGGAGTGTATGCCTCTCACCATCGTCCTTGCACACAAGCTCAACGCCAAGATGGCCGAACTGCGGCGCAACGGCACCCTGCCGTGGCTTCGGCCGGACTCCAAGACACAGGTATAATAGAAGTGTAGATAAGGGGAGCGGGCGGCTAGGTGGTGTAGTGGGCAAGGCACTCGCCACCAGTGTGGAGACGCTAGGATTCGCGTGTTCGAATCCAGCTCTCCACATTGTTTTCAGTTTAGCTGGTCGTCCGCAGTAATACACATTGGCCGTATTACGGGGAGGGAAAACTGAAGGGTGGGGATCGAACGTTGTGAACAAGCGACTCCTACAAGTCGGTTGGTGCGCCTGCGCAGTAGAATCGGGAAGTGTCGGGGGCAGCGTGAGCCTCCCACGCGTTACTCCTCGACACTGAGAGATCGAGCTGCGCAGGTGAAAAGATGCGACTGCTGTTACCTCAAGTACCGGAGGGGACTTGTGCTATGTATGACTTAGTCCACATTGCAGCCGGCTTGTGGGAGGCAAGAAACAGCGTTCGTGACAGGGGAGGGTTGAATTGGATGATACGAAATTGGGATGGGAGAAAATATAGAAAAATGGGAGAAAAAGTGGATAAAAAAAAAAAAAAAACGTGTAGATAAGGGAAGCTTTATTATGGTGTTATCCACAGGACAAGGTTGGGAAGAGGAGGCAGTAAAACCTCCCCCCTTTCACTATCAAAGGGTTAATCCATTCACTGCGACAATACAGAAGGTTAACCGTCTGTAGTGAAAGGTTAACCTTCTGTAGTGTGGTAGTAAAAGGGGTTAATGTAGGGGTGAGAATAAAAGTGTTTACATACTGACACACGTCTGACGTAGCAGTCTGTTCTTGCCCCCCCTGTAGGTGACTGTTCAGTACCGACAGGACCGCGGCGCCATGCTCCCGGTCCGCGTGCACACCATCGTGGTGTCCGTGCAGCACGACGAGTACATCTGCCTGGACGAGATGCGCGACGCCCTGAAGGAGCAGGTGGTCAAGGCCGTGGTGCCGTGCGTCTACCTGGACGACGACACCATCTACCACATGCAGCCCAGCGGCCGCTTCGTCATCGGAGGCCCACAGGTAGGTTCCAGGCCTGTATGGAACGTGCAAGCATTTTTATGGGCGCTTTCACACCGGCAGGGCTCCGGTTCAAGCTCTCTCTCCGTTATGGAGCCTCTGAACCTTGGTGCTTTCTGCCGAACCAGCCTGTGTTTACACCTATTTAAGCAGAAATAACGTTCCGTCATCAACGGGGGGGGGGCCTTACTCAGGCGGAAGTAAACGCAACCATATGAACACAACAGTGGCAAAATGTGCCGTGTGCAAACCGGCTTCAAAGGTTCGGCATTGCATCTGCACCATGCCAATCCACTCAACGGGTAGCGATCTCAAAATTAGATTAGATTAAAATGGATTGCCATTATACAGCACAAGTACAATACACCATTCAACCAGAGTGGATAAATAAATGCATAAATGAATGAAATAAAAATAAACTTGTGATTTGAACCTGTGACCATAGGATCCACAGGCAGCCACACTAACCAGTTGAGCTAAAGGGTTGACTGCGACCGACTAATCCATAGTTGACACTTGTCAAGAGCCAATTGCGCAGTCGTTCAGTATTGGCATTAATAAATGAGATGGCATGTTAATGTCATGTTCTACACGTCTATGATACCCAATAAAACAAGTCATTCGAATAAAGGAAGCCTAGTTTGCTGAAATGATTAATTTTGCACGTATACTGTGTACTCGTGCGCCGAGTCTCACTAAGCTTTTCTCCACGCATATTTCTTTCTGGAGCATTTATTTATCCACTCTGGTTGGGTGTATTGTACTTGTGCTGTATAATAACAATACATTTGAATCTAATCTCAATTTGAGATCAGTTGCAAATCGCTTGCTGTTTGGATCGTGCAATGCTGAGCCTCTACTGTTCTGCTGTTTTTGCTTGTCTTGACAGACTAGAATATGACAAATGACACGCCCACTGATGTCACAGTTCACAAGGAAAAAACAACTATTTCGGTTCCAGCTGATCACTGAATTTTCACATTCCGAACCAATTATTTCTGATGTGAACGTGTACTGGCTGGTTCAAGATTAGGTTTGGTGAAAGGCCTATAAGTGATATTTAAAAATCTTGCATTTAACTTGTTGAAACCTGAAGATACCCTGTTGTATGTATTGTAGACTCACAATCGGACCCTTTAAATTTAATTCCATGCCCTTGTTTCTTCCAGGGGGATGCTGGCCTTACAGGGCGTAAAATTATTGTCGATACCTATGGAGGCTGGGGTGCTCACGGTGGCGGTGCCTTCTCTGGCAAAGACTACACTAAGGTGGACCGCTCGGCTGCGTACGCTGCTCGCTGGGTGGCCAAGTCCTTGGTGAAGGCTGAGCTGTGCAAGAGAGTGTTGGTCCAGGTGAGACAGTGTGACCTGCCTTTTTTATTTTTTATTTATATATATATAAGTTGTCTTTGCTTTGGAGCGAAGAACTTCATCAGAATTCCCGCAGGTCTTTTGTGCTTGTGTGACTTATTCATATCTGCTCCATTAGGTGGCCTATGCCATTGGTGTCGCCCATCCGCTCTCCATCTCAATCTTCCACTATGGGACCTCCCAGAAGAGCGAGAGGGAGCTGCTTGACATTGTGAAGAAGAACTTTGACCTCCGACCCGGCGTCATTGTCAGGTAATATGGGTCCTCTGAGCGTGTTTGCCTGTGACCGCGTTTCCTGGCTCTTTCTATTGGTGCTTTACAGTCTTGCTGTTTTTGCTTGCGCCGTCCCTGGCAGGCTTGGGGGGGCATTTGTATCCCCGTCCTCAGTGAATTTGGTAAACCTAGACGGTGATTCGAGTAACATCTTTTTGCTGCTCTTGCTTTCTGTTTGGCTTCTGTGCTAATCAACTCTCAGGTTTTCCAATACAGCTAACCCCCCCCCCCCCCCCCCCACACCCTATTCTCATTACTAAAGTATATTGCCCAGTGCTAAAGGTTAACTGCAAATCGGGGACAAATCTTTCATTATTTAATTCGGCAGACATGCTAGATGCTTGGCATGACGCTTTGCACTCAAATGGACTTTGTAGGGTCTGCAGATTTGTTAAGTCAAGTCACTTTTATAAATGGGATCAGTGTGCTTTCATCTCCAAGCTGCAGTCCCCAATACTGCTCAAGGAAGAGTTGGGTTGGCAGGGTAAGTGTTGGAAGCTTCATCGGTCCCCACCCCCCACCTTTCTTTACCAGCGGCCTAACAAATCTCCGATTAGCGTTTTTTTCTTTTGTGGCTCTTGACTCTCATTGGCTGATTTGAGCATTGTGGCTGTTGAGTGATGCTGCGTTGTGTCTGAGGTCACTTCCTGCGACTGGTGCTAAATGAGTTTAATATGTATTCCAGGGAGCTGGACCTGAAGAAGCCAATGTATCAGAGGACTGCTGCCTACGGCCACTTTGGCCGAGACTCCTTCCCATGGGAGACGCCCAAAAAGCTCAAATACTAAACCTGTTAAGCTTTTCCCCCCAGGCCTGCTGGTGTATACTACAGAGAAGCCTGCTAGGTACCAGGGGGTGAAAGGCCCTTTAAAAAACGTCCCTCTAAATGGCATAATTTAACCTCCCATCATCCCTTCCCCTTTCTCTGTCGTCACTTGGTTCTTTTTGCTGTCCGTAGTAACGGGGCTCTAGACTGTGCGTAAAATGGTAGCATATGCAACCTTTTGGGGGGGGGGGGGGGGCGGGTGGAAGTTCATATTTTACTTGGTGGCACTAGTGCGAACAGGGGAGAACGTTGAATTGATTCTTCAAAACAAAGATGCAGTCGTGTCATTTTGCACTGCTTCTATTTTTAGGTGAGCGTCTCAGACATGTCTTTACTACAGCCTATAATAACGTTTCCCACCTCCCTGTCCTTGATCAGACCTGGGCAATTACGGCCCACGGGCCACTTCCGGCCCTTTGGGTGTCCGGCCCGCGGTACATTTTTACAATTGGAGATAATGAATATTGAGCAGAATTAAGTTCAAGTTATCATTGGTTCGGCCCTCCAACACAGTTCAGGTTTCTCATGTGGCCCCTTGTAAAAATGAATTGCCCACCCCTGCTCCTGATGATGAGTGTGCGTCCCTGGTGTTTTTACTCTAGTTTCGTCCCGACTTGTCAAGGTTATTCTCCCATCCTGTGACTGCTATATAGCCCAGACGCCGGTTAAGTCTACTGTAGGCAACTCTTAACTGAGAAATTTGAAGCGGCACATAAGACGGGTCACAAATAGAAAACCTGCAGCGACTGAATGCGTGACCCAGAACACTGAGCCTCTCCTGGCTGCTTCTCAGCGCCTGGATATGGCTCGGAGGACCGTGAACTGAGCGTCCAGTTCATCACTGAAAGAGGAACTCTCCTCGGTTTTATTTATCTACCGCTCTGGTATATTTATTTTTCTAAATTACTTCACTTGTAATGCCAGCCAAAATAAAGGAATAAAATAAATAAATGGCATGCAATTAAGTTGCACAGAAAAAGAAAAATGTCCTCGCACCAGTGCCACTAATGATAAAAGTTAGTCTAGAGCCCTGGGGTAACTTATCCTAGGAAACGTGTTTTCACAAAAGTGATTTTTGAAATAATTAGTAGGGTGTTTCCCCCCCACGATAATCAGAACTTTATTATGCACTAGTGAGCCCAACCACCCAGTTAACGGACCCTGCTGCACAACTGCTGTTTTGGTTGTTCTGTGCAGGCATTCCCCACAAGCTTGGGGGTCGTCTCGGTACCGGTGTTATTTGATGTAGTGTCATTGTGTTGCTGCAATAGGCTATAAACGATGCCCTCTTCATTTACTGGTGCTACTGAAGTAATTGTTCTATATTGGACAACTGTATACCCCTAGCTAAGTGGAAGCATAATGAATTCAGGGGGTGCAGTTTGTCAGACCACCTAACTTCCCCCCAATCCGGTTTATTCGCTCTAAACATTCCCCTCCCCCCTTATGTCCGTCTGTTATAGTTGTCCCCTAACCTTTTCCTCCTATGTCCCCTTTGTTAACTCTGTTCCCCTATTATCTGCGGAGGACACTAGAATGGCACATACTGACTCATCTCAAACCCGCCCTCCTTCCTTGATCCTCCAATCGCAGTTGTTGCTTTCCTCAGACAAAAGTTTGTCAGAGGGAAGCAACTGTTGTGACTGGAGGATCAAGAAAAGAGGGTGGGGCTTAAGAGGGATCAATTAAGGGTCAGAGGTTGTTTTTCCCCACACACAAAAATAATGCTATGCATTACATGCTGAAGAGTGTGAACCCAATCTTTATTATAGTAAAATTCTTGGAAGATCAAGCTTGAGTCCCCAGTGACCCTGAAACAGACCGTGGCTGTTTTCTGGCGTACTACAGAAAAGTCAGAAGCTGCTATAACAGTGTTCGGGTCTGGAAGGGCAATGGTTATACTCGACCGCTGGATCACATTGGATTGTCTTAATGTTTAAATTTTAATCCACTCCCTTTTTTTTAATGGCAACTACACTTGTCTTATATGATCAAGTGACCGGAGATCCAGATGTTCCTGAAGTATATGAATGGCAGGTGTAGCTACAGAGAGACCTGGGTCCCATCCTTATCTTCCAGGAGCACTGTGTCTCTGGTCACAACTAAGCTCTTATTGGCCAAGATTATTAAAACTCAACCTCCTTATTTTTATTTGTTCTCTGAACCTCAGCGTGGATACAGAAGCTGAGGTGTCAGAAGGCAGCTTGAAACGAACCACAAGGTTTAGTCCTTAATCTTGCATCCTTTTGATAACTATTATACTCCTCAGTGTCTTCTCTTGTGGTTCCAAAGTGTCCTACAGAAAAGCTTTGGTTCGCCTCCACAAGAAGTCGTCACTGGCTGATGTAATATTTTTGGACCGCATTTTTTCTTTCTTTCCAACAATGTTGTTCTTTTGTTTATGGGAGGAGGGGGGGGGGGTTATTTCATCATACAAGTCTGGTACTGTATTCCTGCTCCTTACTTCACGGATGGGTGGCGACATTTGGCTGGTGTTGTACAGAGAAACCAGCCTTGTTTACAAGCCACCCTGAGTGACTGGACGGGACGGGGGGTTCAAGGTTTGTTTGTTTTCCTTTTGCCACTCGGAGGTCATCCTGTTGGCTACGGTGAGCGTAAAGAGTGCCTTTTCTATTTCCTCTATCCCCCTAACCCCAATGCTGAACCACTTCCTCCCCTACTATCAACATGCGTCCAACATCCACAGGAACAAGTAGCCGATACTGTATTCTGCTTTGTTAAGATATCTGATACAGTTTCCTTATGTTCTGTAATAAACTGCTACTTTCCTTTAAAATCTTGTTTCTGGTGTCTTATTCACTGTAGTGTTACTTAATGGTTTATCAGGAATCCACACCTTAATCTTGTTTCTGGTGTCTTATTCACTGTAGTGTTACTTAATGGTTTATCAGGAAGCCACACCTCAACTCTTGTCTGTGTTCATTTCAAACCTGTATTTAGTCACGTCAAGTGTACAGGGGGAAAAAAGCATATAAATCATAACTATGGAACATGGCATGGTTTTAAACTCTGCAACAGGAGGGAGAATCTTAACACATTCGGGGCCATTGGGATCCGTCTAATCTTGCTCTATAAGGCCAGTTTATCATAACAACCTTTCATTGTGCATGAGGCTGTTTGTAGAGCTACATCTATACTTTATATTATTGCTATCTGTCCATTGTCAATTGACACTATAAACCGTCCCTTCAATATGCCTTAAAGGAAAACTTTTTGGGAAATTAGCTTATTTAACATCTTCCCTGGAGTTAGACAAGAAGATGCATACCTTTTTTGTCTCTGCATGCATTAGGCTTAGGGAACGCCCGCACCGTTAGTGTAGCTTAGCTTCATCACTGGAAGTGGGTCAGACCTTTACCCTGAAGTTCCCTACAGTCACGAAATACACTCCAAATACAACTCAAAACGTTCCTGTAAACATGTTGTGACTGACCTGTGTATTTACCACGTGGAGAAATAAAAAATAATTGAATTCTACATTTATGTTTTCTAAGCAAATATACTCTGAACTATTTTTTGCCGAACCAAAACAAATAAACGTGAAATCACTGAGCCCAGAGGAGTGGTTCGGCAAAAAAAAATTCTGGAGTATATTTGCTTAGAAAACGTAAATGTCGAATTCAATTATTTTTTATTTCTCCACGTGGTAAATACACTGGTCACAACATGTTTACAGGAACGTTTTGGAGTGTATTTCGTGACTAGGGAACTTCAGGGTAAAGGTCTGACCCACTTCCAGTGATGAAGCTACGCTAACGGTGCGGGCGTTCCCCAAGCCTAATGCATGCAGAGAGACAAAAAAGGTATGCATCTTCTTTAGGGAAGATGTTAAATAAGCTAATTTCCCAAAATGTTGGAGTTTTCCTTTAAATAAAAATGTTTTCCCATCAATACGCTCCCATTTTATAGCGTTGTGAATATGAACTATATACCGCAATGTTCTGGGGTATTTCCTGGAAGGTGAGATATAGGGTGCTAAGCTAATAACGTTACATCGAATGGTGTTTCGGCTATACACAAGCTAGAGCTAAAACTCAAAATGCATCTTATCGGTATCATGGTCCACCATGAATGCATGAAAGGGGGGGCGGGGGACGTTTCTGATTGATTACCAATAACGCCATTAGCCTCATACGCTGACTGGGTGGATGGCTATCAAAGCAAGGCCCGACCAGGCTGAAATTAACGTCAAATCGCTCTTACCTGTGGCCGGTTGGACTGCAAAAAGGATTTCCCAGTTATCGATCGAACACTGCATTATCGAGACAACGCCCCTACGAGGATCTGGCCGGTAATGCACTTTTCCGAATTCCAAGAGTAGGGTAAATCTGCAGTGCCGCTCGTGACATTGAGTAGGATATTACAATGGAATAAAAGCCAAAACAACCTTACCACGTATATATACGTGGTTGGATCCGAAACACGTGTAATATACGTGGTTGGCCATGAATGTGTTAAGCTTTAAGGACTTTGAGTTCATTCCATGAGTCAGCCAGTCACTAGAACGGGTTCCAAAATTCCATTGCAATAATGATGTATTATAAGGAGGTAGCTTGCTAATAAGGGCCACCTCTCCATCAGAGAGGGCCAACCCACCTTTGATGGTGAAAACTACTGCTCATGCAATGTTGGGTGTCTTCATTACGAGTGGCAATTCTTGGCAACAAATGCATTCTAGTGGACATATTGGTAAACATTGGTGTGGTCGGAACATTGTGTTGAATTGGATACACCTTTTGTATCCGGGGCACATTGTGATTGGTTGAATCAACAAGAGAAACTGTGTGGAGTCTTGTCACATGGAGCCAAAGATGGGAACAATCTTTAATGCAGTGCCCCATTTGGGTCATAATGAACTGATTGGAATTCATTCCACCATGACATCATTCAGAATTCTGTCCTCATCTGCACCCTCTTTCACTGAAGGGCCCAGTCTGATCCAAATGGGTATCCCACCAGAGATGATCATGAGCCATGACATCTTACTGTAAACGGGGGGCAAAGTATAGTTTTTCATTTGAATAATTCTTGGGTAATTAGTACATTTCCATGTAAGATGCATTTCTCATTCACAAATGTCAAGTTAACCTGTCTCTGTAGTGTAAAGATGAATAAAATGATGTAAACAATACAATTAACTCTGAATATACGCATCTTAGCAAATAGGCAGTCTGATCAAAGGTGCAGAGAGGGTCTGTGTGCCCTATCATATATTTTCTACTCTGCAAATACAATGCAGTGTTAGGGATTTATTATCAAATTTGTACAAACTAGCTGATTCTGGCAACAAATATTAGACTCTTAACTTCTTAAGTTTTCTTCCTGTTGGTATTTTCTTTGTCGTTTGATTTAGTTCATAACGGTACAGATATCTCAGATTCCATGTTTATTTGAGAACCTGATTAAAGCTGCACTATACAATTTCAGAGCCTGCAAAATACATTTACTGTAATTCATACAATTCAATTTTAGATTTATTTGTCACATACAGTACAAGGTACATGTACATTACAGTGAAATGCTTGGATCTGTATGAGCCCCCTAAGATTGTGCTTTATAAAGTTTTAAAAAATAAAGACCAAATCTACAATATACAAAACTAAGTACAAAATACAAAAAATAGGTAGAGATGTAGTGCAAATCTTTTGCTAATGGATACAATATGGTGTAGTGTTAAGTGTAAGTGAATTTTAAAGTGAGTGTGTGGATGTGTGTGCAATGAATGTAGAATGGATGGGTTAGTGTTGCATAGAGTCATTGAGCATCCTGATGGCCTGGGGATAGAAGCTCCTTTTGAGTCTGTACTGGCCACGAGACTCCAGTATGCACTTGCCAGACCCCAGCAGTGCAAAGAGGCCATTGTTTGGGTGGCTGGAGTCTTTGACTGTGTGTGGTCCATGTCAAGTCCTCTGTTATGTAGACTCTGAGGTACTTGAAATTGGTCACTCTCGACCGGTGCTCCATAGATGCTGAGGGGGCTGTAGTTCCTTGCCCGGCCCAGACCTCCTAAAACCCACAATCAGTGGAGTCTTATGTTATCATAAATAATTTGTGGGCACTGTAAACCAAATGTAAGCCTAGAATATGTTTGTTAATAAACTTGCAGTCCCTGCCTTTGTAAACAAATTAAATGGTAACTGGTAAAAGCTTTATAGCTTCAAACAGTGTTCCAGGGATCCAACTTTCCTCTTGAGAAGTTTGTTTATTCAGTTGCGCAAAATATACCATAGAAATTAAATTATTCACTTCTCCGACTCTCACAAAACTACATAGTGCACCTTTCAGTAACACTTTAAGAAAAAGCTTTCAGAAATAACAATGATAAATCCTGTTTTCAGCACAGAATATCGAGCTTTTTCTGTTATCAATTTTCAGTCCTTTCCATAATTGGGTGGCCAGGGCCGCTTCTGGCTATTATGTGGACTATGCGCTGCCTTGCACATAAACTATCTGCTAACTAGCAGAACGCGGCTTTGTCAGGAAACAACAAGAAAAGATTCATAATAGATGTTAGCTAGTTAACTTGATATTGTAGCACTGCAGCCATCTTTAGATATGGGGGCCCCTAAACAAGATTTTGCATAGGGCCCCCACAAGAAAATAATACAACAAAACAAATACAGAATGTAATTAGCAATACAATTAAAACATAAAATAGTTAAACGGGTTTCAACACGATCACAAACACTAACATTGTTACTCAGCGGAAAGAGTTCTACCCTTCCTGCTGACCTGTTGTACAGAACTTTTGGATAAAAGCGTCAGCTAAATGACTAAATATAAAATGCAATGATCTCTGCCATTGCATGTTTCTGTCTTGTGAATCTGTTTCCTTTCTGGCAGACCATTTCAAAACCTAAAACGGTGGGCGTGGCATCTACGCTTGTAGGGTGCTGGGGAATGGCAAATGTTTCCGCTTCTAGTGGCCTGCTATTTGCTCGAGCTCCCTCCCCCTTTGTGGATATATACAGATGACACTCTACTCCTCCAAAGATCAGAGTTCATTGAACTCACTTGGTCCGAGAAGTAAAAGAGAAACGTTAAGGAGGGCCATATTTAGTCCAGAGGAGGCGGCCATCTGCTTGCTTTGCACATTTTTCAGAATTCACTTGCGTCGGAAACCCCCCCCTGCTTCCACTACGTCATATGCTCGAGTCTAAAAGAATGCCGTTTCTGAACATATCAAATGTTATTTTTTTTCGTACTGACGTCGGTACATACCCCGCCACCGCCACATAACATTGTCTGGCAACCACTTCTATCTCTGTAACGCCAAGGTATCAATTTTATGTCGGTGCCTAATATTAGCCACACAAAGGGAGATTCAGATTATTCTGCTACAGCTCTGGATTACATTAACCCTTTCACTACCACACTACAGAGGGTTAACCCTTTCACTACCACACTACAAAGGGCTAACCCTTTCACTGCCACACTACAAAGGGCTAAATCTTTCACTGCCACACTACATAAGGTTAACCCTTTCACTGTCACACTAAAGAGGGTTAACCCTTTCACTGCCACACTACAGAAGGTTAACTCTCACTGTCACACTACAAAGGGTTAACAGTTTCACTACCACACTACAAATGGTTAACCCTTTCACTGCCCCACTACAGCCGGTTAACCCTTTCACTACCACACTACAAAGGGCTAACCTTTTCACTGCCACACTACAACGGGTTAACCCTTTAACTACCACACTACACAGGGTTAACCCTTTCATTACCACACTACAAAGGGTTAACCCATTCACTGCCACACTACAAAGGGCTAACCCTTTCACTGCCAGGGTTAACGTACAGTGGAATAAAAATGGTGCAGAAGAAATGATAAAAACTGAAGACTTCTTGGGGCTCATCAGACTGGTATAGCTTTACCTAGCTGGGATCACAGTCATCTCTTCACATCGTCATCGCTAGTTCCACCCCTGTGGTTCTGTGTGCGCACATTAGACATTTATTGACATTTTATGACCTCAGCTCATCTCAGCTCTTGGAAACCAGTTCGTTACTACGGTTACAGTGCGTCCGTTAAATAATGAGCTATTCATCAAGATCCTGAGTGTCGGAGCCAAACTTCTCTGAAATGAATCACTGGGGACAGCTGTCCCTGCCCAGCCCTGCCCAGTTGGCTACTACTATCTCTATATGTAACTCTGCACTTGGGCCACAGTTCAGGAGCTTCTGGCGGCCAAGATCATCAAAGATCAAGATCATTTACACCTGACGAGATAAGATGTTCCCCTGGGGGAAATTCGGGGCGTCATAGCAGCATGGGGGAGGGGAGGTACAGGTATGGGCTGGGTAAGAGCAGAAAGACATAAATATAGGCAATACAATTGTATCTGAATGTAAAGAAATTTATGAGAAATTATTTTTTAATAAACAGTGTAAACAATATAACTGAATATGAGAAAATAAAGTATTTGTTATGCATTTACATTAGTCATTTAGCGGACAATTTTATCCAAAGTGATTTACAAGTTTTGTACGACAAGTCAGTAGGAAGGGTACAACTCGATTGATTGATTGAAAACTTGATTAACAGATTGCAACAACTGCTACGAGGATGCAGACCAGAAAAAGACTTTCGTCTTGTTTACATCAGGGTCCTCCATTTTCAATTCATCAGGACATTTATGACATACAAGACATAAAAATATACAGTACTGTGTAAGAAAGAAAGAGATCTTAAGACAAATATATACATCCGAAGGGGAAGAAACTGTACATCGGAGGGGGGGGGGGGGATTTGGACATTTACCGGGGCCAGTTTCTAATTGCAGCCACCCGTAGGTGCTTTTTGAGAGTGGTTTTGAAGGAGGGATTCACATTATTTTACGGCTGTGGGTAGGGCGTTCCACATTATTGTGGCATAATTGCGAAACGTGTTTAGTCCCTTGTTTGAGCCGAATCTGGGTTGAACATGATTTGTGGAACTCCCTCTCGTGTTGTGTTAGTGGAATTCACTGACCTTTTGGGAAGTATTTCGACATGTACATGGGTATCTTAGTGGTGTAGTGTATCTTGTAGACCAGGCCCATTGCAAGTTGCTGTACTCTGTCGTCTACTCTAAGCCATCCTAGATTGTCAAAATGGGCAGGGGTAAGGTGGGTTTTAGCTGAGTAACAATGTTCATCAAAGTGTTCAGACTTGAGTGCTACAGTGTTGAGTGTATGTTAGTATATTAGGAAGAGTGCATGACGGTAAGAAGGTTAGTTTATTTTAAAATGTTTTATTTCAGATATTGATTTGAAGAAGTGTGTCTTTAGTCGACGGCGAAAGATTGGTCGGGTTTCGCTTGTCCTAACTGGTGGGAAGTATCGTTCCACCATTGTGGGGAAAGGGCAGAGAATAGGCGGCTTCTCTTTGATGACCCTCCCAGAGCTCGGATAGGGTCTGAGGCGGCCAGAAGATGCAGAGCGTAGGGGTCTTGAGGGTGTGTAGTTAGAGACCATTGACCGGAGGTAGGCGGGAGCCGTTCCCTTCGCGGCACGATGTGCCAGGTTGAGGGCCTTGAAGCGGATTCGTGCGGCAAGGGGGAGCCAGTGCAGGTCCCTAAGAAGTGGGGTGACATGGGCTGAAAATGTTACCCAGAGATTTGGTGTAGAGGGAGAAGAGGAGGGGTCCAAGCACTGAGCCCTGGGAGACACCCGTCTGCAGGGGGCGGGGGTCGTGGGTCCCTCTCCATGACACTTGGTAGGAGCGGTCGTTGAGGTATGATGTTCAAGTGATTTAGAAAGGAAGGATAGAAGAGAGACAGTTGTCTATGGCGGTGGGGTTCATGGTTGGTTTTTGTTTGTACTCTGGCTTGTTTTAGGGAGTGGGACCACCCCCGAGTTGAGGGAGGAGTTAATGGTTGCAGTTAGGAATGGGAGGATGACTGGTGCTATGGTCTGGAGGAGTGGGGAGGGTAACTG
The DNA here is from genome assembly GCF_963971535.1 of Notolepis coatsorum. NCBI lineage: Eukaryota > Metazoa > Chordata > Actinopteri > Aulopiformes > Paralepididae > Notolepis > Notolepis coatsorum. The sequence continues at coordinate 88,643,566 of NC_140174.1, read as the reverse complement.
GTCCAGCTGGCATGTAGTGGGACGGTTCGACATTACCAGTGTCAAGGTCTCTGCGTCTCTAATGGGAGAGAAAGAAGAGTGAAGGATGAGGTTCACGATTCAGCATTTGGAGTGGGTGGGGGTTGGGAGAAGGAGCTGCAGACTTTTTTCTCAAAGAAAATCGCAAAGTCTTCGGCAGAGAGAGAGGAGGAGGGAGGGGAGGAGGGAGGACATAGCATGCAGTTTGCGAAGGTTCTTGGCAGAGGCCTCGATCCTACGGTGAAAGAAAGAAGCTTTGGCAGTAGTAATGGTTTTGGAGAAAGCTAACAAGAGGTTGTGATGATATGTGGCGATGTCAGCAGTGAGGCGTGTCTTTCTATACTTCCCCTCTGCCGCTCTCAGGACCTTTTTCCAGTTCATAAAATTTGTATAAAGGATGAATTGACATCTTCCAATACACTGGATATGATGTAATTATCCCCTGTGCCATAGATTCTGGTGAGTAAATACATAGGATACATGTAGTCAAGTCAAGTCAGCTTTATTTCTATAGCACGTTTACAATGACTAAAAGCCACCCAAAGTGCTTTACAGGTAGAACACAATCAAAAACATGTACAGTAACAAATAAAATACCCTAAAATGACAGTAAATAAGTATAGTACACTAAGAAACAAGAGCAAGGTGCAATATAAAAAGAGATAATAAAATAGATACAAAAAGTCCAGAATAACAGCAAACATAGTTGACACGTGGCAGGCTAACTCTGATCCAAAGCCAGGGAGAAAAGGTGTGTTTTAAGCAGTGGTTAAAGGCCTCTAGGCTCTGGGCAGATCTAATGTGGGGGAGGCTGTTCCAGAGCCGAGGGGCTGCAGCAGCGAAGGCTCTGTCCCCCCTGGTTTTGAGCCTGGTCGCGTGTAGCTTATTCCCAGCGGAAGAGTGCGTTGCGTGCTTCCGCGTTTTCTCTGATTGGCCATGACGCCCATGTGACCGCGGCAGCGCGAGAGAGCTGCAGCGCGGAAATAGGCTGTCTATTGCCTCGCGCTGCAGCGCGGAAATAGGCTGTCTATTGCCATTCTCTAAGACAAACCTTAACCAGCTCCTTAACAGCGCCTAAACTTAACCCTTCTAACCTTAACCAACTCCGAAACAATGCCTAACCTTAACCTTAACCATGCCTAACCTTAACCATAACCAACTCCGAAAGAATATTGCCATTCTCTAAGACAAACTCTAACCTTAACCAGCTCCAGCGCCTAAACTTAACCCTTCTAACCTTAACCAACTCCGAAACAATGCCTAACCTTAACCATAACCAACTCCGAAACAATGCTTAAAGTTAACATGCCTAAACTTAACTGGCAAAAGAATGCACGTAAAAAAAAAAAAAAAAAAAATTGAAGGGAATCGAACTTGTCACCAATGGACGGCAGCGCTGCCAGTTGAGCTAAGCGTCGAATGAAAAACATTGGGGATTATGGCTACATAATGCCGCAAGCTCTGCCGCTCCGCTCTGCCGGCCGCGGGGCGTGTCGCAGCCAATCAGGGAAAACGCGGAAGCACTCGGCAGCACTCTTCCGCTGTTAATAAGCTATAGGCAGCCTGGTCCTGGGCACCTCCAGCAGCAGCTGGTCAGCAGATCTTAGGGCTCTGGATGGAGTGTGGTGGCGCAGGAGCTCAGCCTGGTACAATGGAGCCAGCCCATTCAGAGCTTTAAAAACAGTCAGCAGTCATTTTAAATAAATACTAGGGATGCTCGATATTGGCTTTTTTACCGATACCGATATACCGATATTGTCCAACTCTTAATTTCCGATACCGATATCAACCGATACCGATATATGCAGGGTCCCCCCCCCCCCCCCCCCCCCCCCCAAATATTTAATAATTTCAGGTAATTAACATTACATATATCTTGTTGTGGAATTAACACAACATTATGCATACTTTTGACAATAAATAAAATCTGAATTTGTTCTTACTTGCTTGCCTGGGTAAATAAAGGTTATAGAAATGTAAAAAAAATAAATAATAATAAATAAATAAATCTTGAAAACCGATACCGATATTTTCCGATATCACATTTTAATGCCGATATCGGCCGATAATATCGGACATCCCTAATAAATACAGAGATGGACGGGGAGCCAATGGAGTGAAGCCCGGACTGGTGTAATGTGGTCACGCTTTTTGGTACTGGTGAGAAGACGAACAGCCGCATTTTGGACCAATTGTAGGCGACGGAGCAGCGACTGGTCAATGCCAACATACAGCACATTGCAATAGTCTAGCCGAGTCGTAATGAAAGCATGGATTACCCTCTCTGGGAGAGATAGGCTTTGGTCTTAGCCAGGAGTCTGAGGTGGAAAATGCTGGTTTTAACCACCGAGCTAACCTGTTTGTCAAATTTAAAAGCACTATCGAAGATCACTCCAAGATTTCTGACGGAGGAGCGGATATTGGAGCCCAAAGGACCTAGGACAGTAGGGCCAACGGAAGCGTTTCCAAATAAAATTATTTCAGTTTTGCGCTCAATTAGGTTGAGAAAATGTAGTGTATGGATGGGCAGTATTGGGGAAACTATTCTAAAACTGTATTTTACCAAACTACTAGCTACTACTACTGCACAATGAAAAGTAATTAAACTAAATCTTAACTACTCTAAAGAAACTAAAACTACTTTGAAAAAGTAGTTCAACTACATCTAAACTACATTGCAGGAAATGATCACATTCTATGTCTGGAAATTCACATAGTTACACGGATCAAGAACTGAACTGGCAGAGAGAAAATGGGTGTGTTTGATTTAGTGACCCAGGGCAGGCTAATCCTCACTTAAGGAGGGGACAGGGAGCAGTTGTTTGATGTGGAATCTGAAAAATTTGACATTTATTGGAAAATATGTAGTTTCTAATTAACTACCTAAACTCCATGACCCAAAGTAGTCACTACTACTGAAAAAGCTACTGAGATTTGAAGGCAGTTGAACTACCATCCCACTTGTTAACAGAACTCAGTTTAGGGCGACAATAATGTGGTCAAGAGGCATGGTTTCTATCTTGTGCCTGAACTGGCGTGGCTTCTTTTATTCACATGTCAGCAGCAGTAGTACAACTCTTCTCTCTCTGAGAGACATTGGGGGAGAGAACGAAAGGGGTGGGCACCTTTCCTTTTATAGTTGCCCTAAGGTAGAATACCTGGGTGGCTCCGCCCAGAGCGCCCTCCAGTGGGGACAGATATATATATGCAACTAGGCAATCACTGGTGAAGACAATTGTCTACACAGGTAAACAGTTACTAGTGTAAACAGTCATATGTACAGTTAGACAGTTACTAACAATCCTATACAGAGTCTCTGATCTCAACACAACTACTGCAAAAAGTAGTTAACCCTTTCACTACCAAATGGTTAACCCTTTCACTGCAACAATACACAGACGGTAACCGTCTGTAGTGTGATAGTGAAGGGTTAACCTTCTGTCGTGTGGCAATGAAAGGGTTAAACTAAACTCATTGAACTTGTCGTTACCTGCTCCCCAACACTGGGCATGGTATGTCATTTGGAAAGACCAAGAGGGCACTTCCCAAATCCCATCACAGACGTTCTGTTTAGTTAGGCCCACAACACCAACAGGTAGCTCAGATTCTGGCGTCCTTAATGTAAAGGCAAACATGTTGGGATTCATCTCCTGATTAATTCAAGTGTTCCTTTATTAATCCCATTGGGCAAATGCAGGTGTCATAGCAGCATGGGGAGGGGAGGTACAGGCAGGAAAACAAATATAATATAACATTATTAACAATAACATATTAATAATTTTACATTAACAATACATACTATATTATAATAAATACAGGAATATATAATATAATGCACTATTGCTGTCTTTTGTATCCGCAATATTGCAAAGTCACATTTCTCCGTCCATCAGATAAGGCTTAGATACAGTAGACTGGCAATGTTCTCCCATAATAAGAAGGAACAGACAGAGGGACCCTTGTGCTGTAGCCATAATAGTGAACCTTTCCCACAACAAAGACGAGGCTGGGAACAAAACCAGGCATTATTTAGTATCAAAGGGAAGGATGCAGGTCAGGAATTGCCCTTCTGAGGTTTCTTCTTTTTAATTTTCTTTATCCTGTTAAGGTTTTGTGGGAGTCTTTGAGGTAAGATCAGGGGTCATTGTAACGTGGGCCCGACGAGCCCCTTTGAGACGTGTAACCGTGACGATGGGCTTTTCCGGTGAACTTGACTTGATAAAAGCAAGACATTCTGAAGACTAATCAGTTGAACATTTTATGTTTTGCGGTGTTTAACCCTTTCACTACCACACCACAAAGGGTTAACCCTTTCACCACCACACTACAGAATGCTAACCTTTCACCAAAGCTGTGGTGTTCCACAAGGAAGCATACTAGGTCCACTACTGTTCCTAATTTATGCAAATGACATGTCGTCAGCTTGTGACTGCAACTTGTTCCTGTTTGCGGATGACTCAGCCCTGCTGGTCTCTGACAAGAACAAGTTACAGGTTGAAAAACCCTCAGCTCAGAACTAGGCAAAATCTGCATATGGCTCGCTGATAACAAACTATCATTACACATGGGCAAAACAGAGTCCATTCTCTTCGGTTCAAATAACAAACTCAGCAAGACCGACGGCTTCTCAGTTACAGTGGGTGACAATATTGTCACAAGGAAAGAACATATTACCTACCTGGGTTCCATCCTAGAGGCAAATCTTTCCTGTGACAAAATGGCATCCAATGTAATAAAAAAAGTCAACCAACGAACTCGATTCTTGTACCGGATCTCCTCACTGGTAAACAAGAATATCCTGAAGACTCTGGCAGGAGCACTCATTCAAGGGTACTACGACTATGCTTGCACCTCATGGTACCAAAGCACCTCAAAGGCGCTAAAAACAAAATTACAAACATCTCAAAACAAACTGGTCAGACTACTGCTTGACCTTACTCCTAGAACCCACCTCACCCCTGCCCACTTTGACAACCTAGGATGGCTTAGAGTAGACGACAGAGTACAGCAACTTGCAATGGGCCTGGTCTACAAGATACACTACACGACCAAGGTACCCATGTACATGTCAAAATACTTCCCAAAGGTCAGTGAATACCACGATCACAACACCAGAGGGAGCTCCACAAATCATGTTAAACCCAGATTCGGCTCAAACAAGGGACTAAACACGTTTCGCCACATTATGCCACATCAATGTGGAACGCCCTACCCAGCAGCGCAGTCCTGGTGATCTCCCAGACCTGTCGGCACCGGTCGAGATGGTCCTGCACGGAGCGAACTGCCACCTCCGACTCCTGTGCAGGGAAAAGAGGGGGTTGGTAGCCCAGGGATACCTCAAAAGGCGAGAGGCCGGTGGCGGAACTGACCAGGGAGTTGATGGCATACTCGACCCAGGGGAGGAACCGGCTCCAGGAAGCGGGTCTCTCGGCAGCCACACAACGGAGAGCAGACTCCACGCTCTGGTTCATCCTCTCTGTTTGTCCGTTAGTCTGGGGATGATAATATACCATTTTGAAAAAAGCTTGTTTCTTGAAACTTCCAGAAGATTTAAGAAGATTCTGTGATAATCGCCCTTTACTGGAATACACAAAACACGTTGTAATTTTTCTGCCTATTTATGAATCGTTTTCAAATAAACGCTAGATTATCGATAGTATATGTGTACTTATGCACGCTATAGAAGCGGGCTGAAAAATCGATTCTCTTATTTCCTGATCGCACAAACACACACACACGTACACACATATGGCACACGCTGATATGAAAACAGCTCTGATTATCCCAATACTGCTAAAATAGATTCCTTACCTCGGATCAGATGTTCTCCAAAAAGATTATTCCAATTCCTGATCGCCATTCCAAATATCGATCGCGTTTATTGATCCAACGCTGGGTACTGGAAATATATATTCCACGCTGTTCTGATGGTCCACAATGAGTCCGATCGGCTCGGGTTACTTGCCTGAGAAGTAAAATGTGGATTCCGGATTTTTCTTTTCTCATCCATTTTCATTGAGTCCATTCCAATGCGTGCATTACCAAATGAGCAGGTTGGCACCTTGCATGGTCTCCTCTGCCATCGTTGTGTGAAAGTGTGAGTGAATGGGTAAAATGTGCGGAACTAATTCTAAAGCGCTTTGGATAAAAGTGCTAAATAAATGCAGCCATTTACCATTTAGATGTATATAGATCTTTTTTGATTTTTTCATGTTAAATAAAAGTTTTTTACTATTAAAGGATAACTCCACTATTTTGGGAAATTAGCTTATTTAACATCTTCCCTGGAGTTAAACAAGAAGATGCATACCTTTTTTGTCTCTGTGCGTGCATTTTAGCTTTGGGAATAGATGCTCCGTTAGCATAGCTTAGCTTCATCACTGGAAGTGAGGCAGGACAGTAGCCTTACAGTGCCTTACAGTGTATTGCAAGGTCTGACATTGACCAAACTTGATATGCATGACCTTGGTGGGCTCTAGGTCAACTCCTGAAAAGGGGGTCAATGTCAGACTTTGCAATCAAAAGTTAGGGGGCTAATAACCCTTGCCATAATTTCAGTGCGCCCCTAACTTTTGATTGCAAGGTCTGACATTGACCCCCTTTTCAGGAGTTGACCTAGAGCCCACCAAGGTCATGCATATCAAGTTTGGTCAATGTCAGACCTTGCAATACACTGTAAGGCACTGTAAGGCTACTGTCCTGCCTCACTTCCAGTGATGAAGCTAAGCTATGCTAACGGAGCATCTATTCCCAAAGCTAAAATGCACGCACAGAGACAAAAAAGGTATGCATCTTCTTGTCTAACTCCAGGGAAGATGTTAAATAAGCTAATTTCCCAAAATAGTGGAGTTATCCTTTAAGTTGTCACCGTCATTCCTTAAATACAAGTTTTTTTACTATTAAGTTGTCACGTGGCATTCCTTAAAACAGCAAACATTTTCCTGAAGGAATTGTATGGGCTAGCAAGCTGGAAGTCATGAGATTACTTGAATGTAATTCAAGCATATATACCTTTAGGAGTTGAACATGAAGTAGTATTTTAACTTTGGGTGGAATAAAGTTTTAGAAACATTTGGGATGAATACACCTTTAAAGCTATTTGTGGGAATACACATACAAAAATAAAAACGAAACTATGGAAAAACATGCAGAACTGATCGCTAATGCTGTCACATCCCTGATGAAGATGGACAGGAGCACTTGGATTGGCAAGGTATTGTATTGGTGCGGACCCACGACAGGATGAAGGACGACAGGATGGGTCAAGCGCAGATGACATTTCAATGGCAACCCCCCCAAAGGAATGCATGTGTGCTGCCCATCTCACATGTGTTACAAATAAAGATTTCATAGTCCCATTTCATTCATTCAAACTATTTGGGGTTATAAGTTTTAAAAGGATTTGGGGAAGACACCATAACACAATTGGGTATTCGAACCTTTAAAACCATTTGGGTGGAATACACCTTTAAAATGATTCGGGAAAGACACATTTGGGTATTAGAACCTTTAAAACCATTTGGGTGGAATACACCTTTAAAATTATTCGGGGAAGACACATTTTGGTATTAGAACCTTTAAAACCATTTGGGTGGAATACACCTTTAAAATGATTCGGGGAAGACACATTTGTGTATTAGAACCTTTAAAACCATTTGGGTGGAATACACCTTTAAAATTATTCGGGGAAGACACATTTGGGTATTAGTAAAACCATTTGGGTGGAATACACCTTTAAAATTATTCAGGGAAGACACATTTTGGTATTAGAACCTTTAAAACAATTTGGGTGGAATACACCTTTAAAATGATTCGGGGAAGACACATTTGGGTATTAGAACCTTTAAAACCATTTGGGTGGAATACACCTTTAAAATTATTCGGGGAAGACACATTTTGGTATTAGAACCTTCTAAAACCATTTGGGTGGAATACACCTTTAAAATGATTCGGGGAAGACACATTTGTGTATTAGAACCTTTAAAACCATTTGGGTGGAATACACCTTTAAAATTATTCGGGGAAGACACATTTGGGTATTAGTAAAACCATTTGGGTGGAATACACCTTTAAAATTATTCGGGGAAGACACATTTTGGTATTAGAACCTTTAAAACAATTTGGGTGGAATACACCTTTAAAATGATTCGGGGAAGACACATTTGGGTATTAGAACCTTTAAAACCATTTGGGTGGAATACACCTTTAAAATTATTCGGGGAAGACACATTTGGGTATTAGTAAAACCATTTGGGTGGAATACACCTTTAAAATTATTCTGGGAAGACACATTTGGGTATTATAACCTTTAAGACCATTTGGGTGGAATACACCTTTAAAATGATTCGGGGAAGACACATTTTGGTATTAGAACCTTTAAAACCATTTGGGTGGAATACACCTTTAAAATTATTCTGGGAAGTCACATTTGGGTATTAGTAAAACCATTTGGGTGGAATACATTTACATTTACATTTACATTTAGTCATTTAGCTGACGCTTTTATCCAAAGCGACTTACAAGTTCTGTACGACAAGCCATCAGGAAGAGCACAACTCTATCAGCTGAGTAACAATGTTCATCAAAGTGTTGAGTGCTACAGTGTAGGTTAGTTTATTAGGACAAGTGCATGACAGTATGGTTAGTTAGGGTTAGTTTTTTTTTTTTTTTTTTTTTTTTAATTCAGATAATGGTTGAAGAAGTGAGTCTTTAGTCGACGGCGAAAGATTGGACGTGTTTCGGCTGTCCTAACTGGGGTGGGTAGTTCATTCCACCATTGTGGGGCAAGGACTGAGAATAGGCGACTTCTCTTTGATGACCCTCCCGGAGCTTGGATAGGAGTAGGTCTGAGGCGGCCAGAAGATGCAGAGCGTAGGGGTCTTGAGGGTGTGTAGTTAGAGACCATTGACCGGAGGTAGGCGGGAGCAGTTCCCTTTGCCGCACGGTATGCTAGGTCAAGGGCCTTGAAGCGGATTCGTGCAGCAATGGGGAGCCAGTGCAGGTCCCTAAGAAGTGGGGTGACATGGGCCGACTTCGGTAGGTTTGAGATCAGGCGGGCCGCTGCGTTCTGAATGAGTTGAAGAGGCTTAGTGGCAGTGGCCGGGAGGCCAGCGAGCAGTGCGTTGCAGTAGTCGAGGCGGGAGATGACTGTTGATTGGACGAGGAGTTGGGTGGCTTCTTTTGTCAGGAAGGGGCGTATCCTTCTGACGTTGCTCAGGAGGAATCGGCAGGTTCTGGTTGTCGCTGCGATGTGAGCAGAGAAGTTCAACTGGTCGTCGAGGACAACACCAAGGTTCTTGGCGGTCGGGGACGCGGTCACAGCTGCATTCTCGACTGTGATGGAAAGGTCGGTCAGGGGGGAGGATTTGGCCGGCAGGTGGAGCAATTCTGTTTTGCTTAGGTTCAGTTTGAGGTGGTTGGTCGTCATCCAGGCGGAGATGTCGGACAGACAGGCCGAGATCCGCTCAGAGACGTGGATATCTGAGGGAGGGAAGGAGAGGAAGAGTTGAGTATCGTCGGCATAACAGTGGTAGGAGAAGCCATGAGACGTGATAATGTTACCCAGTGATTTAGTGTAGAGGGAGAAGAGAAGGGGTCCTAAAACCGAGCCCTGGGGGACACCCGTCCGCAGGGGGCGGGTGGCCGACAGGGTCCCTCTCCATGACACTTGGTAGGAGCGGTCATTGAGGTATGATGACAACCATGTCAGCGCAGAGCCAGCCACTCCCATTCCTGCGAGGGCCGCGAGGAGGATCTGGTGGTTGACTGTGTCGAAGGCTGCAGATAGATCTAGGAGAATCAGGACAGAGGAGAGGCCTTTCGCTTTTGCTAAGTGAAGTGCCTCTGTGACCGCAATGAGGGCTGTCTCTGTGGAGTGACCAGTCCTGAAGCCTGACTGATTAGGGTCTAGGAGGTCATTCTGTAAGAGATAAGCAGTAAGTTGGTTGGATACAGCACGTTCAAGTGTTTTAGAAAGGAAGGAGAGAAGAGAGACAGGACGGTAGTTGCCTATGACGGTAGGGTTCAGGGATGGTTTTTTTATGAGGGGCGTGACTCTGGCTTGTTTTAGGGAGGTGGGGACCACCCCCGAGTTGAGTGAGGAGTTGATGGTTGCAGTTAGGAATGGGAGGATGTCTGGTGCTATGGACTGGAGGAGTGGGGAAGGTAGCCGGTCCAGCTGGCATGTAGTCGGACGGTTCGACGTTACCAGTGTCAGGGTCTCGGCTTCTGTAATGGGAGAGAAAGATGACAGAGTGAAGGATGAGGTTCTCGATTCAGCATTTGGAATGGGTGGGGGTTGGGAGAAGGAGCTGCGGATGTTCTCCACTTTTTCCTCAAAGAAGATCGCAAAGTCTTCGGCAGAGAAAGATGAGGGAGGGGGGGGTGGGGGGGGGAGTGAGGAGGGAGGACATGGTAGCATGCAGTTTGCGAAGATTCTTGGCAGAGGCCTCGATCCTATGGTGAAAGAAAGAAGCTTTGGCATTAGTAATGGTTTTGGAGAATGTTAACAAGAGGTTGTGATATGTGTCGATGTCAGCAGTGAGGCGTGACTTTCTATACTTCCTTTCAGCTGCTCTCAGGACCTGTCTTTGTTCTCTCACTGGATCTGTCAGCCATGGACTGGGTGGGGAACGGCGGGCAGGTTTCTCAACGAGGGGACAGAGCTTGTCGAAGGAGGTTGCAAGGGCTGAGAGGAGGGTGGAGGTTGCCATCTCTGTGGAGAGAGCAGAGAAGGTGTCACTCAAAGGTAGAGTGGATAGTATGTCAGAGGAGAGGGTGGAGGGGGATAGGGAGGGCAGGTTGCGTCTGAGTGAGACGGTTTGAGTTGGGGTGAAGACCTTTCGGTTAAGCATGAGAGTTAGTGAGAAGGATATGAAGGAATGGTCAGATACATGTAGGGGAGTTACCGTGGTGTTAATGATGCTGGAGTTACGTGAAAATATGAGATCCAAGGAGTTGCCTGCTTTGTGGGTGGGAGGCATGGAATACACCTTTAAAATGATTCGTGGAAGACACATTTGGGTATTAGAACCTTTAAGACCATTTGGGTGGAATACACCTTTAAAATGATTCGGGGAAGACACATTTTGGTATTAGAACCTTTAAAACCATTTGGGTGGAATACACCTTTAAAATTATTCGGGGAAGTCACATTTGGGTATTAGTAAAACCATTTGGGTGGAATACACCTTTAAAATGATTCGTGGAAGACACATTTGGGTATTAGAACCTTTAAGACCATTTGGGTGGAATACACCTTTAAAATGATTTGGGGAAGACACATTTGGGTATTAGAACCTTTAAGACAATTTGGGTGGAATACACCTTTAAAATGATTCGGGGAAGACACATTTGGGTATTATAACCTTTAAAACTATTTGGGTGGAATACACCTTTAAAATGATTCGGGGAAGACACATTTGGGTATTAGAACCTTTAAAACCATTTGGGTGGAATACACCTTTAAAATTATTCGGGGAAGACACATTTGGGTATTAGTAAAACCATTTGGGTGGAATACACCTTTAAAATGATTCAGGGAAGACACATTTGGGTATTAGAACCTTTAAGACCATTTGGGTGGAATACACCTTTAAAATTATTCGGGGAAGACATATTTGGGTATTATAACCTTTAAAACAATTTGGGTGGAATACACCTTTAAAATGATTCAGGGAAGACACATTTGGGTATTATAACCTTTAAAACCATTTGGGTGGAATACACCTTTAAAATCATTCGGAGAAGACACATTTGGGTATTATAACTATTTGGGTGGAATACACCTTTAACTGTCCTGCTACTGTTGAATCACTGTGATGCACTGTCCTGCTAACCATTTGGGTGGAATACACCTTTAACTGTCCTGCTACTGTTTAATCACTGTGATGCACTGTCCTGCTAACCATTTGGGTGGAATACACCTTTAACTGTCCTGCTACTGTTGAATCACTGTGATGCACTGTCATGCTAACCATTTGGGTGGAATACACCTTTAACTGTCCTGCTACTGTTGAATCACTGTGATGCACTGTCCTGCTACTGTTTAATCACTGTGATGCACTGTCCTGCTAACCATTTGGGTGGAATACACCTTTAACTGTCCTGCTACTGTTGAATCACTGTGATGCACTGTCCTGCACTGTCCTGCTACTGTTGCATCACTGTGATGCACTGTCCTGCACTGTCCTGCTACTGTTGCATCACTGTGATCCACTGTCCTGCTACTGTTGCATCACTGTGATGCACTGTCCTGCACTGTCCTGCTACTGTTGCATCACTGTGATCCACTGTCCTGCTACTGTTGAATCACTGTGATCCACTGTCCTGCTACTGTTGAATCACTGTGATCCACTGTCCTGCTACTGTTGCATCACTGTGATCCACTGTCCTGCTACTGTTGCATCACTGTGATCCACTGTCCTGCTACTGTTGAATCACTGTCCTGCTACTGTTGCATCACTGTGATCCACTGTCCTGCTACTGTTGAATCACTGTGATCCACTGTCCTGCTACTGTGATCCACTGTCCTGCTACTGTTGAATCACTGTGATCCACTGTAATGCTACTGTTTAATCACTGTGATGCACTGTCCTGCACTGTCCTGCTACTGTTGCATCACTGTGATCCACTGTCCTGCTACTGTTGAATCACTGTGATCCACTGTCCTGCTACTGTTGAATCACTGTGATGCACTGTCCTGCACTGTCCTGCTACTGTTGCATCACTGTGATCCACTGTCCTGCTACTGTTGCATCACTGTGATGCACTGTCCTGCACTGTCCTGCTACTGTTGCATCACTGTGATCCACTGTCCTGCTACTGTTGAATCACTGTCCTGCACTGTCCTGCTACTGTTGCATCACTGTGATCCACTGTCCTGCTACTGTTGCATCACTGTGATCCACTGTCCTGCTACTGTTTAATCACTGTGATGCACTGTCCTGCACTGTCCTGCTACTGTTGCATCACTCTGATGCACTGTCCTGCACTGTCCTGCTACTGTTGCATCACTGTGATCCACTGTCCTGCTACTGTTGAATCACTGTGATCCACTGTCCTGCTACTGTTGCATCACTGTGATCCACTGTCCTGCTACTGTTGCATCACTGTGATCCACTGTCCTGCTACTGTTGCATCACTGTGATCCACTGTCCTGCTACTGTTGAATCACTGTGATGCACTGTCCTGCACTGTCCTGCTACTGTTGCATCACTGTAATGCACTGTCCTGCACTGTCCTGCTACTGTTTAATCACAGTGATGCACTGTCCTGCTACTGTTTCATCACTGTCCTGCACAGTACAGGACACAAAATGATTTAACTGCGGTCACAGTTGAGTGTGGGGAACAGAAGTTGCAGTTACTCTTAGTGGTAGCCAGGGGGCGGGGTCCAGCACTCATGGGTCATAATTGGATAAGACCATTAAACCTAGACTGGTCTAAGGTCAACAGGATAGGGGATCCAGTAGAGTCCCTGTGTCAGACATATACGCAGGTATTTGGCAATGGTTTGGGTAAAGTGACAGGGGTTAAGGCTAAAATGTATGTGTCCCCACATGTAAAACCTAAGTTTTGCAAAGCCAGGTCGGTTCCCTATGCTTTGCGGGAAGCCGTAAACAAACAGCTAGATGACTTGGAGAAGCAAGGGGTTATTTCTCCAGTGCCACACAGTGAGTGGGGCAGCACCCATAGTGAATATACCAAAGAAAGACAACACAGTTTGCATATGTGGGGACTACAAAGAAACAGTAAATCCATTTCTGGATGTAGATCAATATCCTCTTCCCAAAACACAAGACCTATTTGCCAAGTTAGCAGGAGGGAAACATTTTACAAAGCTAGATTTGACACAGGCATATCAGCAGATGGAGTTCGAGGAGGAGAGCAAGCAATACTTAACAATCAACACACCAAAAGGGTTGTACAGATACAATCGCTTGCCATATGGTGTAGCCAGCGCTCCAGCCATATTTCAACGAACAATGGATCAAGTGCTGCAGGGGTTAGATGGTGTAGTCTGTTTTAGACCAGTGGTTCTCAACCTGTGGTACGCGTACCACTAGTGGTACTTGGTGGTACTGCTGGTGGTACTTGAAAATAAAATATATATATATTTGCAGTCAGGCCACTGAACTTAGAAGCAGGCCAGGCCAGTGTTTCTTGTTGCGGCGGCGCTATAGTTAGATAACCTAGGTGGGGAACAACCAGGAGATCACTGTGACAGAGAGTATTGCAGTCTAAACAGTCATAAATCTTTTATTCAACTTCAGCCCTGATCATAACCATTTTAATTTTTAGATTTTTTGTAATGTCAGATAAAAAATGAAATACTCTATATATTCTGAAAAGAGTTGTTGTTAAATCTGACATTACAAAAAACAAAAAATCCATCAAAATCTGTGTTGTTGCTAATCATTGACACATGCTGTAATAATCCCCCCCAGAAAAATGTACTTTGCATTTGATATATTGAAAATATTTAACTTTTTGTGTTTTTTTAACAATAATTTGTGATGCCATCACACAAACTGGCATTTAAAGGGTTACAATTCAAAAATGTATTGTGTTGACAGAGTCACCTGGGGAGCGACAATAATTTGGCCATGACGACAAGGTTCCTCTCTTTAGCCTTTGACATGGTTTATTATTCACACATCATTATGCACATGAGACCTTCTCTCGTGAGAGGCGACGGAGGAAGAGATCGAGGGGGAGGTAACAACTCCTTTTATACCTCTTACCTGACGTCAGCATCAATAGCTACGTCCCCTTGCGCCTATAGCGCCCTCTTGTGGAAACAGTTAAGCAGTTACATGCAATCGTATATAACACATAACCTCAACACTCCCACTTACGGCTGTCGTGTATACTGTACAACTTTTTCAAAAACATCTTTCAAAGAAAATAATACAGTTCAGAACATCAAAAAGAATATGGCAGTCAATATTACATAACAGGCAATATTTACACACCAAACATGACCTCTGCAAATCTTCTCAATTTCAGTTTGGAGACAGGCTTTGTCATAGCATCTGCTACCATGTCGTCTGTAGGACAATAAACAAGTGTCATCCTTTCTTCTCTGATGACAGATCTGATGAAGTGATATTTTATATCCACATGTTTACACCTCTGTCGGCACACAGGGTTTCTAGCAATTGCAATGGTTCCCTGGTTGTCTTCATAAACAACAGTTTTCTTATATACATAGGTATCCATTCCTTCAAGCAGTTGTTCTAGATAAATACATTCCTGTATTGTCATAGCTAGAGCCATGTATTCGGCTTCACAAGTTGACAGTGCCACTGTGGGCTGTTTCTTTGTTTTCCATGAAACCAGTGAGCTGTTTGTGTTCAAACTCACACAATACCCTGTGGTACTTCTTCTGTCTGTGGCGTCTGCCGCCCAATCTGCATCACTATAGGCTTTAAGCCCTAAGCCCTCGCTGCTCTTTCTGAAACAAAGCTGTTTATCTGCTGTGCCTTTGAGATAGCAAAAAACATGTTTTGCTGTAATCCAGTGCTCCTCTGTGGGATCAGCAAAATGCTGTGACAATTTACTCACTACAAAACATAGGTCAGGGCGAGTACATGTTGTCAAATAAATGAGGCTACCTACAGCTTCTCTGTACATTTTTACATCTGTCAATTTCTGAGCATCCTCTTGGTAGTCTAGTTTTTGATCACATGGTGTTTCCCTTGTTCTACATTCTTGGATGTCAAAACGTTTCAGGATTTTTTCCACATATCTCTTCTGGGATATTTTTACACAACTGGCAGAAATACTAGGGCCTGTTGGTCCTCGGGTCATGGGAAGTAGTAGACCAAAACGAAATGCAAAACCCCCAGACAGGTTAGATTTGTAAATTTCAGGAATCAGAGTAGGGGAGGAGTGTAGTGTATTGTAGGACTACAACTCCCATGGTTATTGTGTCACGTGTGTCTTGCATGTCATTGCTTACTGTTCCGTTAACCAGATGCGCCAAGGAGCGCTCTGGGTCAGTGTCAGGCAGCCGATAGAGGGACTGCCTACGGTTCCACTGTAGACATGTAATCTACCGAACTGTGAATAAAGCACGACTGAGAACTACCACGGTCTCTTATTAACGAAGATACAACAGGCATGACTGGTTAGCCTTCGGGAGAGGTGTTAGTTGGACAATGCCTAGGTTATGTCTGCTTCCATTCATTGTGCTAAGCTAGGCTAACGTGCAGCCAGATAGCTTTCTACTGAATGGCATGTTCCTTTTAAGATCTGTATTTATTTGACCACAAGCAAGACCAAATTCAACTCCCAAGACCATTGTTACTCAAAAGGAAACCTGTAATGTGGTAAAACAAAAGGTTAAAGGTATATAGTGCTTTTATCCAAAGCGCTTTAAAAAATTTTGTTCCTCACATTCAACCCATTGATGGCGGAGGCGACCATGCAAGGTGCCAACCTGCTCATCTGGAGCAATTAAGGGTTAAGTGTCTTGCTCAAGGACACTTTGACACACTGCCTGGGAGGAGCGAGAATTTAACCGGGAACTTTCCCATCACCAGGCGACTGCTCTACCCCTGAGAGGGAAGCCGGTGGGTGGGTCTGGGTCGTTGTGGACAGCGACTCCTACAGTTCGGTCGGGGCGCCTGCACAGCGAGGGAAGGATCTAAGAGAGGTAGTGTGATATAAAAGTGCCGTCATTGCCCCGTCTGATTTAATTTTTTTATCATTTCTTTAAACAAACACATAAACAAACATGACAACACACGATAAGATATACAAGCATTAGTTGACAGTGCACATCCAATGAAATCACATTTTAGTTAATTGTCTTATATAGGATATACCCTTAATACCTGTTATCTAAAAACCTGTACACACATATGCTCCAGCTCGTACCCCCCCCTCCCGGACCCCCCATTGGATAATCCATCCATTTTCCCTCGCTCCTAACCAGACATTACCATTATATGCTAGCTTTTATTTTCTCCACCACTTCTAACCACAATGTCATTTTGGATTCATTGAGACCCAAAATTCTTGCTGTAGATATTTCTTGATAGATCACATCGAGATATGTAATAATCCAGACCTTTCGGCAAATTTTTTCCGGTTGGAACCATCGTGATGCTATCAGCTTTTTAGCCACTGTGATACCCGATAAAACCAATCTCTTTAGCTGTGGATGTACTGCACACTCAAAAACATCATTCAGCAGTAATACAGAGGGGTGTACAGGTATATTCCAAGTTAAGAGATTTGATAATTGCTGGGTCACCTCTTTCCAGAATATCTTAACTGGTGGGCAGTCCCAGTACATGTGCATAAATGTCCCCTCGTCCCCATTTGTACATAAGGAGCATTTGGAGTCTTGTATAAGACCCATTTTTTTCAGTCTTATAGGAGTCAAGTATGTCCTGTGAATATAGTTAAGATTGATTTGTTGATGGTCCGGGTTCCTTGATGTGAGTCGAACATTTGCCCAGGCTTCTTGCCAATCATAATCACTTTCCAGGTCTGGTATATCCCTCCTCCAGACGGAGTCTAGGTGGAGGGTTTCATATGAGGACGTTAGTAATTGATGATAAAAATCTGAAACAAAACCTCTTGATGTCTCTCTTTCATAGAAGAATTTGTGGTATCTATGGTGTTCAATTGGTTTCGTTAATGGAACACCTTGAGTCTTCAAACATAACAATAACTGTATGTAAAAAAGATGTGTGGACTTGGTGAGATTAAATTTTTTCCGTATTTCTTCATAACTACAAAAACCCTGTTTGTTAAAAACATCCCCTAATGAGTGTATGCCTTGCTTTTCCCATATAGGGAATCTTATAGGTCGTTTTCCAATCAAGAGTGCATTGTTATTGAATAAGGGAGTATGATTGTGCCATTTATGTGGGTTAGGATATTTTTTTTGTGTTTCACGCCATATCCGGATCGCATGAGTAATTATAGGGCCAAATGCCATGCCACCGTCTGCTTTATTTCTCTGTGCGGTGGATCTTTTTATACGTGGTGGTTTGTTATTCCAAATAAATTTGTATGTGGAGGAGTGTAATTTTTTCCAGTAACCCTCTGGAGGGGGTAACGGTAGCATTGAGCTGAAGAAGTTGATTCTAGGTAGTACGTCCATCTTAACTATTGATATCCGTGCCTGTACTGAGTTTTTAAGTTTTGCCCACCTATCAAGGTCGTCTTTGATTTTGTTTTGGATTTTTGTGTAATTGTGCTTCACCGTTTGTCTTATGGTGGGGAATTGACCTCTGGACCATCTGGAAATCCAGGGTTATGGATTTCCAGATGGTGAAATCCATCAAGAAAGTCGTTCAATGAAACTATTAAAAACATTGGGCTGTAGGCGGCTGGGTGGCGCAGCGGACAAGGCGCTCGTCACCAACGCAAGAAACACTGGTATCGAATCCAGCTGTCAGCGTTGCTTCCGGCTTGGCCGGCCGTCATACTGGCTCGATTGGCAGAGTCAGTGGGAGGGAAGCCGGTGGGTGGGTCTGGGTCGTTGTGGACAGCGACTCCTACAGTTCGGTCGGGGCGCCTGCACAGCGAGGGAAGGATCTAAGAGAGGTAGTGTGACTTTCCACACGTTACACTCTCTCAGTGAGAGTCCGCGCTGCAAGGTGAAAAGAAGTGGTGGGCTGGGTACACATGTGTCGGAGGAAGCATGTGATAGTCTCCGCCCTCCCAGAACGACGGTAGGGGGTAGAGTGCGCAACGACCAGGAAGGGGATTGGGAATTGGCATAACGACTAACATTGGGAGGAGAGAAAAACAGAAAAAGAAGGAGGAAAAAAGATAATAATAATAAAAAATAAAAAAAACATTGGGCTGAAATGGTTTGATTTAAACTGTCCAATTGATACTAATGCATTGAGCTTTCCACGTGTCCATGTGTCAGGAGACACAGAAGCTAAAAACAGATTTCTCAAGTTCAGTGCAGACTCTGGGGGTTTGAAGTGTAATCCAATCATTGGAGCGAGTATGATATGGTCCAGAGGTCAAGTCTCATAATGAAGTGATATACAGTAAGTGGGAGAATCTCCAACAATGGCTTTATATAGAAACAGATACCCGTGCAAATCAAGTCTCTCTGCCAGAGAGGACCATCCAACCGTATTGTACAGGATACAATGGGCTATTATAACTATCGCTGGTGATAATTATGAGGGCTGAGTGATGTACCCATTGCAGCACAAATCTGCTTCAAGGTCCTTGACCTGGCATACTGTGCAGCAAAGCGAACCACTCCTGCCTACCTCTAACTACACACCCTCAAGACCCCTCCACTCTACATCTTCTGGCCGCCTCAGACCCACTCCTATCTGAGCTCCTGGGGGGTCATCATCCTTGCTCCACAATGGTAGAACAAACTTCCCACCACAGCCAGGTCAGCCGAAACTCAACCAATTTTCCATCGTCAACTAAAAACACACTTCTTCAATCAATATCTGAAAAGAAAAATAATAGATATACTTTGTACTGTCTTTTACTAGTATGCCCTCTGCTACTAAGGAAGCTACTTTGCCTATATAATTACCTACTATGCTAATATGCACTCAAGTCTGTAGCACTCAAATTCAACACTGTTTGACAATCAATGTTACTTACCCTTAGCTGCCAAATTTATACCCTTCCTGCTGACTTGTTGTATAGAACTTGTAAGTTGCTTTGGATAAAAGCGTCAGCGAAATGACTAAATGTAAATGTCTTTTTTTAATCCACTTTTTCTCATTATTTTCTATTTTTCTCCCATCCCAATTTCGAGTTTCCAATTCTCCCCTCCCCTGTCTTGAACGTTGCTCGACTATGCCCCCCACTGGTCGGTTGTAGGGAGGATAGAAGCCTTGCATCACGTGTCCCCTCCGGTACACGAGGAGGCAGCCTGTCACATCTTTTCACCTGCCAGCGCGGACTCTCATTGGCGAGGTGTAACGCATGGGAGGCTCACACTACCCCCGCTACTTCCTGTCTCTGCTGTGCAGGCATCCCCCAACCGACCTGTAGGAGTCGCTGTCCACAACGTCCAAATCACCACCCATCGACTTCCACCCTCTAACTCTGCCAATGAGTTAGTATGACGGCTGTCTCTTGCATTGGTGACGAGCGCAATCTCTGCTGTGCCACCCAGCCGCCCTAGCATGTCTATAATCACATCTCCATAATCCAAGACAGATTTAAAAACTGCTTCAACGACCCACTTTCTGCTAATCATTTGAGAATGATTTATTTTCTTTTCTTATACAAGAGGACATTCTTTTGCCACAGGTTACTGACAAGATTATAATAATAAATTCAATTTGTAACACAGTTTATATTTGTGACAATCTCAAAGTGCTACATGAAAGGAGGTAAAGATAAAAAAAAATGTAATGAATAAAACAACCAATGAAATGGAAGAAACATTCAGATCAAAATCTAAAACAAAATTATAAAAAAAACACAAGGCATCGGTCGGTCCATTTAGGCGAATGCCTTGTTAAAAAGAAATGTTTTAGACCCCTTTTAAAAGCCTCAAGGGACTGTGGTGCTCTCAGGTGGTCAGGGAGGGCATTCCACAGCTGAGGAGCATCTGAGCAGAAGGCCAGCTCGGCCCATGGTGCGGAGGTGTGTCCTGTGTATGGGTTGGAGTGTGTTTGAGTATCCAGAGCGGAGGGAGCGGGTGGAGGTCGGGGGATCAATGAGTTCCTTTAGATAGGAGGGGGCGTTGCTGTGGATGCACTGATGGGTGAGGAGGGAGACCTTGTATTCAAACCTGAAGGAGACGGGGAGCCAGTGTAGGGAATGGAGTATGGGTGTGATGTGTTCATATTTCCGCACTCTCATCAGGATCCTAGCAGCACAGTTCTCTGTTTACGGTTTCATTCAGTTTAAAAATAGGCAGTAATAAAAATAATAAAATAGAATAGACAGAGTAAAAAAGTGTGATAAAATAGTTCAATAAAAATATACAATAACATTTACAACAGAGCAGTGCATCACTTTTATCCTGTATAATTATGATCAAACAAATGACCAGCATCAGCTAAGTGCTTATTAAAGGCTAAGCAGATCTCTTTCTGTTCAGATATTAAGCAATCAATACATTTGACATGTAAACAAATATTAGTTTTGTTTTTGTTAGAATTTACTCCCTTCCAAAACCTTTGTAGGATTTGAATACGAGGTAGTGATTAAATAATAATAATTCCATTTGGCATTCCTCACGGAGTATGTGTATTTATTTCTAATTTGTCTAAATGAAGAACAATGGGATGGATCCCATGACAAGTGACCATGGCTCTGTTCCATTTCTTAAATAAAGTTGATTATACTGTCTGTTAATAACTGAAAGATTATGTTATGAAAATAATCCATATTATGATAATA
This sequence comes from Notolepis coatsorum, assembly GCF_963971535.1. Classification (NCBI taxonomy): domain Eukaryota; kingdom Metazoa; phylum Chordata; class Actinopteri; order Aulopiformes; family Paralepididae; genus Notolepis; species Notolepis coatsorum. The sequence goes on along the minus strand of NC_140174.1, from coordinate 88,622,183 downwards.
GTCTCTAATAGATAATAGAGTTTTTCCAATACATAGGGCAATGGTCACTAAATCCTAAATCAAAGACACCACAAGCTATAATTGTATCACTCCTATTGGAAACAAATTTCATCAATTAGGGTGGACCTAGAGTTATTTTTCAGATTGGGCCTGGGGGGTTCAGTAATCAGCTGTCATATGTTTAGGTTACCACTTAACCTCTTTGAGGTAGAGGTATTACTCAACCAATCAAGAATACTGAGAGAGTGAACCTGCTATCTTGTCAATGGAGCTAGCTTTAGCAGATGGGGGGTCTGTATCAATCAATCACATTGATTTAATTATTAGACCCCAAATCAACCTTTAACACAAGAAACGTCAAAGACAGTGATAGCATTCATGACGTGACAGAGAAACACGATTTTACATAAATAGTCACTCAACCTGCCCTTCCAATTATGTCTATTATAACATTATTACATTTTATACTGGTTCAAAGCTATAAAGGAGTCTCAAGACTTCTTCAGTCAAGACTCAGTCAACACTAATATACATGTGATTGATTGATTGATTGAAAACTTTATTAACAGATTGCAGAATGGGTACAATACAGTATAGCTCAATACACACAATTGTTAAGGGGATGCAGACCAGAGAAAGACTTTCGTCTTGTTTACATCAGGGTCCCCCATTTTCAATTCATCATAACATATATGACATACATGACATACAGATAGACAGTACTGCTACATCTATACATTTATGACATACCAGATTTACAAATACAGTACTATTTGTGATACAATAATCTAAAAAAGTATATACATTTGACAAAGAAACTGTACATTGGAGGAGGTTGGTAGGTCGGAGGTTGGTGGGTGGGGTGGACGGGGGGGTTGGTGGGGTGGGGTGGGGGGAGAAACTGTACATTGGAGGTGGGGGGGGCGGGGGGGGGGGGTTAGGGTTAGGGTGGGGTGGGGGGGGGGGGGGTTGGTGGGGTGGGGTGAGGGGTGGGGGTAACTGTACATTGGATTATCGACGAAACCTTACTTGGTCCCAAGAAGAGGGTCTCATGTATTATTGGGTTTAATAGGACATTTATTGTACATTGGAGGGGGTTGCGTTAGGACTGTGGGATATTCGTGGATATCCTGAAGAAGAATGTTCTCAGTCAACCGAGGTTTGGATAATAACAAAGGTTTATTAACCAAACAGATAGAAATATACATAGTACATAGAGAGGATGGCTGAGGCTCTCGCCCCAGGTGATCAGCTGAAAATGACCCAGGTAAAGAGACCCTGGAATGTTGTTGGGAGGAGCATTATATAGTTAAAAGGGGGGGGAGGTGGTCCCATTTGATACGTCAAATGGGGGGGGGGGACACAGGATTGGGGAGAAAGGGGAGGGGAATGTCTTTACATGAGGGAGTTGGGGAATCATTATAGTATTCCACAGTTACTCACTTTTCTCTTCATAATGTGGGTGAGATTACTGTATAATATCAGGGGAGGGGGATGTCTTTACATGAGAGAGTTGGGGAATCATTATATTATTCCACAGTTACTCACTTTTCTCTTCATTATGTGGGTGAGATTACTGTATAATATCAGGATTATTTGGAACAGGTAAGAGTGAATAGATATGGTAAAAGAATGGGACCGATGTAATCCATCGGTTATCAGATAATGAATAAAATAGAAAACAATTAAAATAAATTAGAATTGGGCGGCTACGTGGCGTAGTGGGCAAGGCGCTCGCCACGAATGACGGAGACGCTGGGCTTGCCTGTTCGAGCCCAGCGCTCCACATTGCTTTCAGTTTAGCTGGTCGTTCATACTAATACACATTGGCCGTATTAGGGGGTGGGAAACTGATGGGTGGGGATCGGGCATTGTGGACAGCGACTCCTACAGGTCGGTTGGTGCGCCTGCGCAGTAGAATCAGGAAGTGTCGGGGGCAGCGTGAGCCTCCCACGCGTTACTCCTCGCCACTGAGAGATCGAGCTGCGCAGGTGAAAAGATGCGACTGCTGTTACCTCAAGTACCGGAGGGGACTTGTGCTATGTATGACTTAGTCCACATTGCAGCCGGCTTGTGGGAGGCAAGAAACAGCGTTCGTGACAGGGGAGAGTTGAATTGGATGATACGAAATTGGGATGGGAGAAAAATATAGAAAATGGGAGAAAAAGTGGATAAAAAAAAATTTAAATTTTGGCCAATGTGATCTGTTGGTTGGCATAACAGTTTAAAATAGAACTATTTACATACATGATTCATGACATGATTGACTGGACTAAAGTCTGTGTTATTTTGATATCAGAGATGTGGGATGTGGGAATATCACCCTTTTCTTTTATTAATAATGGTCTGATTTAGCCACTCAAATATCTATATCAATGAGTGGTCCTCAACTCTGATATCAAACAACAATTAACATACTCATTAGAAGCTATAGCTGTGCACATATCTGGCATACCTCCAGTCGCTCATGTCGTGACTCAGACATTTAAGTGGTAACTATGTGTCTTTATGATAATATCTATGGGAGTTAAGATCATTAATACTCAACCATTTAACCACATAAGATCATGGTCGCACACATACATATTAATAAACGAATTGAACACATGTGGACCCTGTCTCTGTGTGGTCAGAGTGCACAGGGTGAAAACACAAAATCGTGTGCATAATTATCAGGAATAGGATTTACAAATAGGCATTAACCTAGTGGCTAATGTATAAAAACCATTTAAAAACCGTTAACCTAGTGGTTTGTATAAAAAACTGATATAAAAGGTGATTATGATAATCGTTATGCATTGTTCTAGTATTTTGCTGTGGTGCATACTATCAATGGTCAAAACAAAACTTGGTGTCTTGGAACAAACCAACTGGTTCTGTCCTGTTTAACAATATAATTTGCAATGTGACTCTGTGATCATTCCTTATTGTTATTATAAAATTGGTTAATTCAATCTTACTGATTGTATTTCATCATATTCTTAGTTAATAATTTTCCAGATACATATGAACTTTGTGAAACAGTTCTTGTTTGTGAATCTGACAGTTGTTGCTTCGCTGTTGACAAGCTGTTCTCTGCCAGGGGTGCGTCCTTCTGTGGTGGTCTTGATGTGTGTTGAATGTAACGTACATTCAGTTGATGTTTCTGTGAGTCTGTCGTGTGGCAGCGCCATACAGTAAGACAGTAATCTAAAAAAAATAACAATGTGGACAATGTGTGCTAGGCCTGTTTTACTGCAAGTGTTAGGCGTTTCTCGTGTGTTCAGGTCGCCATCCACTCCTTGTGTACCTCGTCACAGGTCACAGGGTTATTGGGAGTGGTGGGGTGGTTGTCCACGGGGACGCTGTAGATTCCCCTCCCGGAGCCTGTGTTGCTCTTCATCTGTTGCTGTGCTCACGCTTGGCCTTTATCAGGCCCAGAGACATGGCAATAGGGTGGTCTTGAACGTGCTGTGTGGTGTTTGGTCCCCCGCTCCCCGTCATCGCGGTACCAGAGGGGCGAGGGTTTGCTGGTGTAGCGGCTAGTCAGTAGGACACTCTCTCAGGTTGTGTCCGCAGCTCCTTGGCGGCGTCCCTCGTGGCCCTCTGCTGTTGTGGGTCGCTCAGGTCTCTGGGTTGTGTTCCTCTCTGCCTGGTCCCGCCGTCGTTCGTGGTTCAGGTCACGCGTCGTTTCACTCGTCCTGTCCTCTCACTAATTTATGATCTGAGGATGATGAAAATTGCCTTAGAAAACCTCCTCACATAAATGATTCAACGCCTTTCTGCTAAAGAGGAAAATCATTTTGGGTTAATTCAATTCATTGTGTAGTACCATCATGCATTTGATATCGTTTGGATCCGATCTTTGCATGGAATCAGAAAAATTTCTTTTTATCTTTATAATCTGTGATGTCAAATTGAAGTTGATCTTACCTCAGGCTGCGTGCGATGGGTGTACTTCAGGATACTTACCTCGTCACGCCTTCTCTGGCTTTCCTCTCACCTCTAGTGTGGCTCTTCATATTAGCATGGGGAAAAAACATAAAAATCTAGGCAGCCAGTTAATTTTGCATGAAAAACAATCATTCGTTTTCTCATTTACTCTTAAGTAGCATTAATTCAATTATCCTATAATACATCTTGTGCATTTTGATAATCATTGTGTAAATGATTATATTGATGTTCCAACTGGTGTTTCTTGATATTTGCAGTCATAGAAATGTATTCGTTTGTTAAAAGAAGAGTCATGCATGTTATTAGTTAGTGGAAAAATAGAATTGTGAGTAATTTCCTGACTGTATTCATCAAGTACCAGTGAATCATGGTGTTCGCTATGGCAAGCTTGTTATGGTTTGACACCGACCCCAAACGCAAACGGCACAGAGAGAGTAGTTTCAGAGTTAGCCAAAATCTAGGGCTTGTTTATTTACTGAGTAAACAGAAAGGACTTGGTGGAGAACAGAACAAACTGGGAAACAAGCATGTGAGGAATGTTTGCTGCTCTGCAGCTTCTCCCGGGGGGGTTACGTTTGAGGTATCTGTCCGTGAAGTCAGAGCCGCTCTGCAGAATCCTCCCAGCATGTACTCCGGGGTGGTGGCGGAACAGGGAGAGAGAGAGAGCGGGTTAGCTCAGTGAACAATTGGAAACTGACAGGTGACAGGTGAAGTGACTTGTCCAAACAGATTAATCCAAGTGACAGAATCTTCGGTGTGAAACACACAGTGAGCAATGTCCAAAACAATATATCCAAGTGACAGAATCTTCGGTGTGAGACACACAGTGAGCAATGTCCAAACAATAATAAATCCAAGTGAATATCCAAAACAGGCAAAAAGGGTGAGAGACAGTCTGAACGAAAAACAGGATCTCTTCAGTGCTTTACACACACGAAAAATGATTGAGTCCAAAGACTGTCTTGCAAAAACTCACCAGAGCGCTGTGCGTGAAGCGAGCGGATCAAACAGGGCGAGCGCTTCGTAACGGGGAAGCAGGTTCACCAAACGGTATACTCCTCGAGAGTCCTGGGAGGCAAAGCACAGGGAAAAGCAGCGACTGAGCCCTGGACTTACTGAAAACCTCCATGAGGTCGTGGTACTCGGGGGGTATGGTCGAAAGGTCTGGAGGCGGCTCACCAACGGACCTCCGGGGCGGGGGGCAGGACGCCGCCTGTAGACACTGGCCGTGACAGGAGGAGCTCCAGCCCTTGATGGTACCGGAGGACCAGGCGATGTGGGGCTCGTGCAGCGTGAGCCAGGGCCGACCCAGGACTACCGGGACAAGAGGGGATCTGGTGATAAGGAACTGGAGTCTCTCAACGTGGTTTCCAGCGATGGTCAGCATGACAGGGCAGGTGCGTTGAGAGATGTCGGCCAGGCGGTGTTGGTCCAATGCAAATATCTCCAAAGGCCTCACTAGGTCCTCAAGTGGAATGTTGGCCCGGGTAGCAAACTCGAAGTCGAGGAAACTCTCGTCTGCCCCCGAGTCAATGAGTGCCTCCACCGTGGCCCGTTGGTCCGCCCAGGCCAGGGTGACGCTCATCAGATGGCCAGGTGGTGCACGGCTCTGGGAATGAGAAAAACGGCTCACCAGGATCTCCCGGGGTCTCGGCGAGCCTGGTCTTTTGGCCGGGTGGGGCAGTTGGCGATTCGGTGTCCCTCCCGACCGCAGTAGAGGCAGAGACCGGACCTGAACCTCGCCTCACGTTCAGCTTGGCTCAGATGAGAACGTCCCAGCTGCATGGGTTCCTCCTCGGGAACCGAACGGGAGGGGAAGCTACCACCAGTCGTGTTGGGGGCAGGGCGACCAGCAGTAACGTCACGAGTACGGGGGGTTCGGAGTCCCTCAGGAGGTCCCTGTCGGGTTCTCTCACGTCTTCTCTCCTGGAGGCGTCCGTCGATGCGAATGGCGAGGCTGAACAGGTCCTCGAGGGACTCAGGTTCCTCCCGGGTCGCGAGCTGGTCCCTGACTGCGTCACTGAGCCCCCTCATGAAGGTAAGACGAAGTGCTTGGTCGTTCCAACCACTCTCCACCGCCGCCAGTCTGAACTCCAGCACGTAGTCGGTAACCCCGCCGCTGCCCTGCCGGAAGGTACCCAACCGGGCTCCAGGGTCCAGACCACGGGCTGGATGGTGGAACACCCTGCGGAGCTCAGCCACGAAGTCTGGATAGGAGAAACAGAAGTCTGCCTCCATTGCCCAGGAGGAAGTGACCCACTGGGCTGCCCGGACTGAGAGCAAGTTAGTCATATAGGCCACTTGGGCTCCTCTTGAAGTGAAACGACTGGGTTGATGACGAAAAACCAACTTACATTGCATGATGAATGTGGCACAATCCTCGAAGTTGCCGTCGAACAGCCGTGGTTCGGAGAGACGGGGCTCCCGAGGTGTGGGATCGGGAAGCGCGGGACCTGCCAGGGCTGCGGGGGATGCTCCTGCCAATGTTCCTGAAGGAAGTGGGGATACAAGCAAGGCGTTAACGGTGTCGCTCAGCGTGTGTAGATGGAGGAGAATACTTGATTGTTGTCCTGCCAGAGCGGCCAGGGACCCTTGAATTGGCTGGACCTGCTCCCTGAGTTCCTGTACAGCAGCCGCAGCCCTGTCTAGTTGGAGACTGTGATCCTTGGTTAACTCGATCTGGCCAGCTAGTGCTGTTCTGACTCTCTCTGTGTCGGCTGGGGTCGTCATATTGGTTGGATCGTAATGTTATGGTTTGACACCGACCCCAAACGCAAACGGCACAGAGAGAGTAGTTTCAGAGTTAGCCAAAATCTAGGGCTTGTTTATTTACTGAGTAAACAGAAAGGACTTGGTGGAGAACAGAACAAACTGGGAAACAAGCATGTGAGGAATGTTTGCTGCTCTGCAGCTTCTCCCGGGGGGGTTACGTTTGAGGAATCTGTCCGTGACGTCAGAGCCGCTCTGCAGAATCCTCCCAGCATGTACTCCGGGGTGGTGGCGGAACAGGGAGAGAGAGAGAGCGGGTTAGCTCAGTGAACAATTGGAAACTGACAGGTGACAGGTGAAGTGACTTGTCCAAACAGATTAATCCAAGTGACAGAATCTTCGGTGTGAAACACACAGTGAGCAATGTCCAAAACAATATATCCAAGTGACAGAATCTTCGGTGTGAGACACACAGTGAGCAATGTCCAAACAATAATAAATCCAAGTGAATATCCAAAACAGGCAAAAAGGGTGAGAGACAGTCTGAACGAAAAACAGGATCTCTTCAGTGCTTTACACACACGAAAAATGATTGAGTCCAAAGACTGTCTTGCAAAAACTCACCAGAGCGCTGTGCGTGAAGCGAGCGGATCAAACAGGGCGAGCGCTTCGTAACGGGGAAGCAGGTTCACCAAACGGTATACTCCTCGAGAGTCCTGGGAGGCAAAGCACAGGGAAAAGCAGCGACCGAAGGAAACGGCAAATGCAGAGAATATATCAGAACGATCCAACAACACTAAATGGGGAATCAGGGTATATATAGCAAAAGGGATGCTTAATGACAAGCTGTGACAGCTGCGGGATGAGATTGACCATTGCTCCAGAAGCGTGTGGTTGGGGAAGCACCAATCAAACGGCATCTACAGGAAGAAGCGTGTGGAGAGGAGAATGCAATTAATTAACCGAAAATCTTAAAGGAACAGAGCGAGTGGGTGAGCAGCGGACAAAAACCTCACAAAGCTGATCTCCAGACATTGCATTCAATGCGTTTTGTGGTTCCCTGTTGTTATCCATTGTCAGGTGAGTCTCGGTGGTAACAAAGAGAAAATCTGCATCTAAAGCGATACTTCCTACTATACTAAGTATAGTGGAGATACTAAGTTGAGTCCCTAGGTGTGGTCAGAGTCCTCTCTAGGCATTTGCATTGTCTTTCAGCTCCACATCGTCCTCAGCTGATTTTCGTGTTCAAATGTAGATTATTTTGGGGTCTCAATTTACATGACTGCAGCAGGTATTTCAATGGTTCTGTGTCCTGTCTGTGTTAATGTGCAAATCACTGGAGTTTCAATGTAGTATGTCTTTTGTGATACGAGTGAGTGTTTAAACACTGCTCTGTAATTCAATTTAGAGTTAAATCAGTCTGCCTCTCCTGTAAACACAAAAAACATGTTAATTTCCCACTCCTCTAAGATCATTCATAATTGTAAAAGCTTATAAAGTCTAATCGCATATACTGGGAGTAAGTGTGTTACTCATAAATTGTGATAGAAATGATTAGTTGAATAAACATAGCATGTTTGCCTTATCACTAGCCTTGTGCACATTCTAAGATATAGAAACCTATTTATGAGGAGCGAGCCTACCGGCGCGCCCACAGATACATTACAAATTTGAAACAGGCATTGAGGTTAGCTTTATGTGACTTATAACGTGTACAGTAATGAAAAACAATCACTCAAGCGATATGGGATAGCTGTAATTCACTGCAAATGAGAAGATAGTTATGTCATGCAGCTACATTAGGACTTCATACTTACCGGAAAAAGCTGTTGTGTTCACGTCGGATCCTCACAGTTCAGTTCAGTTATTGAATAACCATATTATCGTACCCCCTTGCAGCGCGTATTTACACATACAAATAAAACATATACTACACGTGGATTTCATATACCCTCGGCCTCGGGCATATTAAACTTTACGTTCGCCCATGGATAGTTTCATATCAAAATCATAACTTCATGGCGCACATTTGTATGACATCATCGCTCCAAGCGACGTTCATGCGTTCCCATTCACCTCGGAAATAACGCTTTTCAATCCATGCAGTACTTTTCCGCAAGCTCTCAATAGCCTGGAATTCACCTAAAACCAGCGTTTTGTAACCGAATGAACGCGCCTGTGCATCATATGCGGTTCCATGTGAAACGTAAACAAACAGACAAACAATAATACATACAAGATAACGTGTTTGTATACCTGATCTGTATCGGATCGCTGTTCGTTTAATCGACCAGCACCATGCTGCGATAAGGCTTTTATACCCTCGATATACACTATACACCGTTATTAACGCATAACGACCGAACCTGAACTTCGAAATTTAACAGCGCTATATTAGATTTGAATATACTGTTTAATCACACTCACGGCCCCTTCAACCCGCGACTAATGTCCCGTTTAATGTAGTATATATACTACCGGGACGTCCCGTAGTCAGCTTCCCGCTATCGGTAGTGATCAATTGGTTCACCTAATCCGAATACATCGTTTTCAGGAATGGAAGAGGTCGTGGGCTTAGTTTGAGGTTGAAACTATGAATATTATGACGTTACTCTGGTAAATCTAATTATGATTTTATCAGCTCTCGGTCCTACTTCCCGCCTTTTGCAGAAGAATCACAGAACGTTTCTAACAGAGTAGCGTTTTCCAAGGATATCACGTCTAATAAGCCCACATATCTTACCTTGTTGCCTATATTTCAGTCTGCACCAGCTAGACTAGGGTTAGCAATCCAACAACCTTATGGTGTGCCTTAGCTTTTGGTCGGCACCAGCTCGATCCGGGAATAGCACTACAACCCCGCAAATCCTCTCAGAACCGCCTGATTAGGACCCGGGTACATGCGTTTCCCCGGTAACGATTCTCAATACAGATCAGATTTAATTCACGCTATTCTTACTCAGCCACATTCTGTAACATTCACCTGGCACAGAGAAAAGCGGGAAGGTTTTAATTCCTTGCCATACATTTTGGTCGACCATTCTATTATACTCACTTTTCTCTGTATAGATGAAACAATACAGCACGCTGGGAGGACGCAAAGAGTCCGTCACAAGTTCGTAGACGCCAATTGTGGGATATTCGTGGATATCCTGAAGAAGAATGTTCTCAGTCAACCGAGGTTTGGATAATAACAAAGGTTTATTAACCAAACAGATAGAAATATACATAGTACATAGAGAGGATGGCTGAGGCTCTCGCCCCAGGTGATCAGCTGAAAATGACCCAGGTAAAGAGACCCTGGAATGTTGTTGGGAGGAGCATTATATAGTTAAAAGGGGGGAGGTGGTCCCATTTGATAGGTCAAATGGGGGGGGGGGGACACAGGATTGGGGAGAAAGGGGAGGGGAATGTCTTTACAGGAGGGAGTTGGGGAATCATTATAGTATTCCACAGTTACTCACTTTTCTCTTCATAATGTGGGTGAGATTACTGTATAATATCAGGGGAGGGGGATGTCTTTACATGAGAGAGTTGGGGAATCATTATATTATTCCACAGGACATTTACAGGGGCCAGTTTCGAATTGCAGTCTCTCGTAGGTGCTCTTTGAGAGTGTTTTTGAAAGTGGGTAGTGATTCACATGCCTTTACAGCTTTGGGTAGGGCGTTCCACATTGATGTGGCATAATTGCGAAACGTGTTTAGTCCCTTGTTTGAGCCGAATCTGGGTTTAACATGATTTGTGGAGCTCCCTCTGGTGTTGTGATTGTGGTATTCACTGACCTTTGGGAAGTATTTTGACATGTACATGGGTACCTTGGTCGTGTAGTGTATCTTGTAGACCAGGCCCATTGCAAGTTGCTGTACTCTGTCATCTACTCTAAGCCATCCTAGGTTGTCAAAGTGGGCAGGGGTGAAGTGGGTTCTAGGAGTCAGGTCAAGCAGTAGTCTGACTAGTTTGTTTTGAGATGTTTGTAATTTTGTTTTTAGTGCCTTTGAGGTGCTTTGGTACCATGAGGTGCAAGCATAGTCGTAGTACCCTCCTGCCAGAGTCTTCAGGGTATTCTTGTTTACCAGAGAGGAGCTCCGGTACAAGAATCGAGTTCGTTGGTTGACTTTTTTTATTACATTGGATGCCATTTTGTCACAGGAAAGATTAGCCTCTAGGATGGAACCCAGGTAGGTAATTTCATCTTTCCTTGTGACAATATTGTCACCCACTGTAACTGAGAAGCCGTCGGTCTTGCTGAGTTTGTTATTTGAACCGAAGAGAATGGACTCTGTTTTGCCCATGTGTAATGATAGTTTGTTGTCGGCGAGCCATATGCAGATTTTGCCTAGTTCCGAGCTGAGGGTTTTTTCAACCTGTAACTTGCTCTTGTCAGAGACCAGCAGGGCTGAGTCATCCGCAAACAGGAACAAGTTGCAGTCACAAGCTGACGACATGTAATTTGCATAAATTAGGAACAGTAGCGGTCCTAGTATGCTTCCTTGTGGAACACCACAGCTCACTGGGAGGGGGGGATATACCGTTTACCTCCACCATCTGTTCTCTCCCCTCCAGGTAGGATTGTATCCAGCTCACTGATAGACTATCAAAACCAATTGCTTTTAGCTTGTCAATCAGAATGGTGTGATTGACAGTGTCGAAGGCCTTTTGTAGGTCCAGCATGACCATGCCGCAGTATTTGCCCGCGTCCACCTCTTGTTTGATGTGGTCGTTCAAATAGAGAAGGCATGTCAGTGGAGTGGGATGTTCTGAAGCCAGATTGGAATTCGTAGATTAGATTTTTTTCCGTGAGGTACTTTTCGACCTGTTCGTATACAATTTTTTCCATGACTTTCGAGATGGATGTAAGGATAGAAACAGGGCGGTAGTTGCCTGGGTCTAATTTGCTGCCCTTTTTGTGCAGGGGTGTTACTCTCGCAATTATGAAGTCCTTGGGGACGTGTCCCTGTTTTATGGAGAGGTTTATTATGTGTGTGATGACTGGGGTGATGGAGTTTACGTCATTTCTTAGTCTGTTTCTTTCTAGTTTGAGTTCAGTCACGTGGGCTTGGAGTTCACTGCTCGTGCTTTTGGTAAGCTTTGACTGACTTTTACGAAACTCAGAGCATTTTTTGTCTCTGGCTTTCATAGCGGTCAGTATTTCAGTGTGCATCCACGGCTCAGTGCAATTTTTTACCCTGGTGGTTCTTAGGGGGGCCATGTTGTTTAATATTGTTGAAAATTTGGTTTTGAAGCCAAGCCAGGTTTCTTCAACCAGTGTACCATTGAGCTCATCTATCTGACCAGTCCAGGCTCTCCAGTTCAAGGTTAAAGGCCTCGCTAGAGTAGGTTTTGAGGTCTCTAGATGTGACTGTTTTGTGACAGCCAGCCTTTTGCTTTAGCTTTTTGCGGGTACAGAATATCATATAATGATCACTTAACCTGCATGCTATAACCCCTTTATTGGAGATCTTGGACTTGTCAGAGGTCAGGATGAGGTCAATGGTAGTCTGAGTTGATTCACATACCCTTGTGGGTTGGGTGATTAGCTGGCTGAGGCCGTGCAGATCACAAAACCTACTGAAGGCCTTGAAGACGGGTGCTGCTTTGCGTAGCATGTCCGTGTTCCAGTCCCCAATAAGGATTTTTTTACTCCCTCCACCCCAGCTAAACACCCATCAAGTGTGTCATAGAAGCCACTGTGTTCTGGTGGTCTATAGATTGTGCCTACTAGTACTGATTTCGCCCTTTCAAATAAGATTTCAATCCATACAGTTTCAATCTCGTCATGGTAAAGGTCAGTACGGTTGATGAATTTGGTATCTTTGTGAATATGCACACAGACGCCACCTCCATACTGGTTTCTATCCCTCCTGACTATTGAATAGTTCTCGATTTCAATCTTTGGATCCTGTACAGATGAGTCAAGTTTTGTTTCTGTGAAACACAATATGTTAGCCTTACCGTTTAAAAACAAATGTCTGATTTCAGCCAGTTTGGGTCTCAGGCTGTTTGTGTTTAGGTGAAATATGTGAAGTCCATTTGTGTTCGTTATTTGGTTTATGTCGTCGAGTTCAAAGTGTTGATTGACTGTGGTGTCTGGTTGTCGGTGTGGCGGTAGGTGGGGAGGGGGGGATGGGGTCCTGTGTCCATTGTTGTTAGGAGGGGGGGATGGGGTCCTGTGTCCATTGTTGTTAGCCCCGTTAGCTCCGTTAGCCCGGTTAGCTCGCCGGCTAGCTCACCGGCCATCGGGAGCTGCCTCGCTGTTTTGGTCCCGCGACATGATGGGCGCCTCGATTGTGAACCCCGGTTCATTCCTTCTCGCTGTGGCCTCTCGTGGGTTCTTTTGTAGAGGTGGTAGAGGAGGAATTTTGCCGTTGATCGTGTCGTCAGCCGACGTGTGGAGGACATTACCTCCCCCAGGATCCGACCTCGCTGTGCAGGCGCCCTGACCGATCTGTAGGAGTCGCTGTTTTATAACGACCAGGACCCACCCTCGCCGGGTTTTCCCACCCTCTAACACTGCCAATTGTGTTAGTATGGACGGTCGGCCAACCCGGAAGCACCACAGCTGGATTCGATCCCACTGTCTCTGTGGTGGTGGGCAGACGCTTAGACTGCTGCGCCCCCCCGGCCGACCCCACGTGTCCCTGTTTTATGGAGAGGTTTATTATGTGTGTGATGATTGGGGGGATGGTGGCTGCTGAGTCTCTGAGGAATTTGGAGGGGATATTGTCATAGCCAGTGGCCTTGTTAGATTGGAGGGCGCTCAGTTTTTTTAACACCTCATCAGTTGTTACCATTTCGAGTTTGAAATCGTCTTTGCGAACCCCTAGGTTTTTGTAGAAGGCTAGAATGTGTTCTACACCAAAATGCCCAGAGTGGGAGGGTAGTTTATTAACCAGTGTTGTGGCTATGTTTGTAAAGAAGATGTTTTGTGATTGGCCACATCCAGCTTGTCTGTGATGAGAGTGTCATCTGTCTTAATGTTGATGTTTGTAAATCTGGTTTTCAGTTTCTTACCACAGCCTAGTTGGTTGTTGAGTAATTTCCAAAGCTCACAGGGTTTGTTTTTGTTTTCCTCAGTTTTATCATGAATGGCCGGCGGGATAGTAAGTGTATTGTGTGGCATTCAGCCCAAGCCCGGACTGAGGGGTGGGAGTATGGGTGTCAAAATCTTGAGTAACGGAAGGCCTGGACATGATTGATATCAAACAGGGGACATTGAAGGCATATGGAACAATCTTGCACTGAAGAACCATATGTCCTTTTTTAAATATAGCCCATGTATTCTCAGTTGTGAAGTTCATCTAAATGACTTCGAGTGTGAATGTGATAATAACACGAGAAACTACTCAACCTCCACTGTCTTTATCTTTATCTTAAGAAAAAGACACTGAACTAGGAAGGACAGCTTTTTCTCGCTTCACACCTTGGGCATGGAATGGGCTACAGGACCATATCCACTTAGACACCCTGGTCTCTCTCTGCAAATTCAAATCTCTATTACATAACTTCCTACAAGAAGAATGTCACTGCTTTCTGTACTCTGGTCCCCACTGCAAAATTACTGTATTAACCTGTATTATACTGTCACATACTTTTATTATCATGTGGACTATTCTGTTTTGTGTTTTCATGTGATGTATTGTAACGAACAATAAACACTACACAACAACCATCAAATGCACATAGCACACACATCCACACGCACACACCCACTTTAAACAAACACACTGCAGCACCCACTCTCCACACTTTATATTTATTGATAAAGGATTTGCACTACAACTCGTACACCTTAATGTAAATTGTACCTAAATTGTACCTCATCCCATTTCTGCTTTGCACTATATAGTATTGTATATTAGTACACTGCATAGTATATTGTATATTATATGGTAACTCAGTTACGTCTATTCTGCATCGAACATTGTACATATGTCTATACTGAACACTGTGACCTAATTTTTTACTTCTAATTTACATGCTATACTATGTTATTTCATACTTATCTTGTCTAGCACAGTCTCTGGAGCGTAACAGTAAGAAGCATTTTGTATAAAAGTATTCTGTACTTCTGTATGACAACTATTAAAGAAACTTGAAACTAACTCTGTAGCACTCTGAGACTCTCAGGAATGTAGGGTGCGTTATAAATTAAATGTATTATTATTATTATTGTATATTGTATACATGCACTTTTATTATGTTCTTGTGTGATGTATCGCACATATTATTGCTGTTATCTTGGCCAGGTCTCCCTTGCAAAATATCTTGTATCTCAATGGGACTTCCTGGTTAAATGGTTAAATAAATCTTTAGATAGTACATTTTGAAAACACTGTTACTCTGAAAATGAAAATTTTAATTATATGGTTCATCTGAGGTACTCAATTAGCATATTAGACAGGGCAACACGGCTTGCTGTCAAACTTGAAGTTCTTGTTACATAAACACACCATGTGAACGTCTACAACAATGGTGAACGAGGGTGGGTGTTGATTGAGTAGCTTTCAGCCAATCGGGAGATGGGTAAATCCGAGAGGCGGGTGGCCTGTAGCTGTTCCGCAACCGTTCCTATTTCCGGGGTAGGCCTGATTGGCCCCGACAGGCACGTGACCCGCCGCGGCCACGCCCCGCGGCAGCCCCAGGACGCGACGCGGCGGCAACGAGGCTGCTGCGGTTCACCTCACCGCCGCTTTCCGCCTTCAACGCCGCCCACAGCATTAGGAAGGAGTTCGCGGCGCCTTTCACATCGCAGTCATCAGTCATCTCTAATAATATTAATCACTGTTCAATGTACTAATATACAATACGGCTCACTTTTCCCACTTCAATGACAGAGCCGCTGTTTAATAATATTAACTATGAATATTTAATAATCCCCCCTTTTTTACCATCGACAAACTAGCTCAATTGGTAACGCTGCTTGGCTGTGGATCCTATGGTCCGTTTGTGACAAGTTTTTTTTGTCACAGTGCATTGCACTATAGCGTATTGTATATTGTATATTGTATGGTACAATTTACAGTAAGGTGTATGCGTTGCAGTGCAAATGCTTCTTACTGTTGCGCTCCAGAGACCGTTACTGTACCATACAATATACAATATACAATACGCTATAGTGCAATGCACGTTAAAAAATAAAAAAAAAAAACTTAAGGGAATCAAACAAAACAAAAGGGGGGATTACTGCTACATAATGCTCCGCCGCGACAATATTATTAAACAGCGGCTCTGTCATTGAAGTGGGAAAAGTGAGCCGTATTGTATATTAGTACATTGAACAGTGATTAATATTATTAGAGATGACTGATGATATTATTATGACTGATGACTGCGATGTGAAAGGCGCCGCAAACTCCTTCCTAATGCTGCGGGCGGCGTTGAAGGCGGAAAGCGGCGGTGAGGTGAACCACAGCAGCCTCGTTGCCGCCGCGTCGCGTCCTGGGGCTGCCGCGGGGCGTGGCCGCGGCGGGTCACGTGCCTGTCGGGGCCAATCAGGCCTACCCCGGAAATAGGAACGGTTGCGGAACAGCTACAGGCATCCGGGCGTGGGGGGTAACCTCGTTCCCAGCTTTATCTCGAGAGATAAAGCCTGGTAAAGCACTACGGCCGAAAGTGGGAATCAGGTAGGAAGTCCCATAGATATCTATATATATATCTATGGGAAGTCCCGCCCCTGAAATCACGACACGGTGCTCATGAAAATGTATCCCCCCCAGAAACAACCTCGTTATCGCCTCCCTCGACAGGCTGACAGACCTGCTTGTTGTTTGTTTCGCTATCTCGAAGACACTCTGATGTCACGAGACCGCCGCCATCTTGGTATAGGGGGGCCATACGGATTTCTAGTATTAAATGCATGTGTTGAGGTCCGTTTTTATTACATGTTTTATCACATTCTTGTTCATTTCATAACATTTTCATACGATTTGTTTTGAAAATATTGAGGCCAACATGGCATTTCACTATTTCGAAAGCCTTTCTGGTGATTCTAAGGCGAGATATGATTAAAAGAAGCTCCCCCTGATTGACTTGACATAATGTCCATACAAAACACATACAGACATGGCCAACTCTCGAATACCCAAATTGAAGCTGCTATGTTACGTTTTGTACTAATAACAAAACAAACACAGAAATCCAAATCGCAAGTTTTATACCATCACGGAGGAAAAAGTGGCTGGCGGCTAACGTTCGGCTAACTAGCTCTGGTGTTGTGGTCGTGGTAGCTACATGCTAAGCTAATGTTAATCACATCATATCGAACCGATAGGAGTTTATCTTATCTAATCTTACGTGGTGGTACCACGTGTGCCACTACCCGATCAAACATCCACGTAAGATTAGATAAGATAAGCTCCTATCGGTTCGATATGATGTGATTAACGTTAGCTTAGCATGTAGCTACCACAACCACAACAGCAGAGCGAGTTAGCCGAAAGTTAGCCACAGCCACTTTTTCCTCCGTGATGGTATAAAACTTGCGATTTGGATTTCTGTTTTTG
This sequence comes from Notolepis coatsorum, assembly GCF_963971535.1. NCBI lineage: Eukaryota > Metazoa > Chordata > Actinopteri > Aulopiformes > Paralepididae > Notolepis > Notolepis coatsorum. Next base: position 88,605,036 of record NC_140174.1, on the reverse strand, counting down.
TCATTAGTACAACGTGTAACACAGCAGCTCTTTGGCATTGTGAAGGACTGAAGAAAATTCCGCTTGATTGTCTTTAATTTGCCGCTTTAACAATCCGTTTCTGCACTAAATGAACCGTACACAATGTACCAGGCGGGGCAGTTTCCCCCCACGCTGCAGTTGCGTAGCAACAACAGGCAGGAAGTTGACTTCGAGAATAAACGGATCAGGGGGTGCCCGGAAACCGGAAAGCCTGTAGCCGGTATTTCTGTATTTCCGATTCACATTTTAGGAGGCATAGCTTTACCAGCCTACGTGGGGGGGGCCGAAGGATGTGGGAACTCCAGACTCCCCTCTCACAACATCAGTCACATGCCCACCGTGGAAAGAAGTCAGGTTGGATCAGACGGTGGGGGTTCAGAGGGGGTGTGCCGCTCTATTCCACCAATAGCATCACAGAGACCACTCCTCCTTGCTGGGGACCCCAGGATGAAATTAGATATTTTCATGCATTGATGAAAACAATTAATTTAATATCCTTGCAATGGTGGGAATGAGCAGTTTGTCCGTCCAAATCTCTCCTCAAATTGTCCTCTTCTTTTCTATATAGGGGGGATTGTAGAGTATTCCTGTCACGGGGGACATTCTGTCCGTCTTTTCCGGCTCAGTTCTGGGAAAAGCTTTGCTGTCCCTTATCTGTCAGATAGGACATCAGCACATTTGACCTCTGCTGTGCCTTTAGTGCCTGTGTCCACGTGGAGGGTCAACCCTGGCTGGTCGCGCGGTCATTCTGTTCCTTAGGGCTGCTATTTAAATCAGGCATTGCAACTATATACTAAAACAAAAGTGAGACATGTTTAATCTTATGACATACTGTACACACACTGAATATGGTTCTAGGAAAATAAAATGAATCATCTGTACTTAAAGAATGTTGTGTAACCATTATGTCACTGTACACCAGGGGCGTCCATAAAAATGTAAAAAAAAAAAAAAAAAAATCCCTTTTTTTTTTACAATTTTTTATGTTGATTTATAATTCGAATGTCAACATTATGAACGAAGCAATTATCTCACTTTTACTAGGTGACTTTTACTGTGACTAACTGAAATATGCCCCAAAAAAAGGAAAATGGACATAGGGAAATTATTTTATCAAAGGGCAGCAGAGACAAGTGATACAGGGACACAGGTAAGGTCTGGCTTAGTGATTATAATAGTGCAGTTCAGCATTCAGTAACCCATACTTTTTGTGAATGTGTTTTTGATACTACATTCTGTTGAACACACACCTCAAAACCGTACCTAAGGAAAATTGGCTCAATTGCAAGAAAAGTAATAGACAGTTATGATATTACATTCTGCATAATTCGTATGCAAAATATTGTGGTTCCCTGCTTTAGTCTGTTGACACATTTCTACACTAAAATGCTTGTGTAGTCCACTCCTGTGTCATACCTAAATGTCATATAACTGAATTGTATAGAAACAACTCACCAAAAGTGACTATTGCACAACTGATTTGACAACAAAAAAAACCTTCACCCCCCCCCCCCTCCTCGCCATACCTTGCCTTTTACTGAAAGAACGCCACTGCTGTACACAGCTGACTATCATTCTGTGCAAACTCCCTTCTGAAGATAACACGTGAAGGGGGGACAATTAGGCAGGGAATGGGGTGGCTATGGGTTCTAGAGTTAGTATTCTGATTCATGCTGCCACCTAGTGGAGAAACACTTGATAGCACTTCTTTTGTTCAAAGTCTGTTTAGAAAATTATTTGCACAGCCCATGTATTTGCATTTGTAAAGTGAAGCCAAATTACTTGAGTGTGAATGTGATACATCATGAAAAAGTACTCAACCTCTATGATTTTTAACTATGAATGTACACAACACCCTAACGTGCCATCTTTATATAAAAGTAAACATTGTTAGTCTAAAAACATAAACAAAACTGAGTTACATGGTTCTTCGTCTGAGGTATTCATATTTTATTTATTTAAGAAGACGGAATAGCTTTGCGACAATTTTGATAAACTATTGTATTATCTCTAATTGTATTAGTATTCTCAGTAAAAAAAATCATGAAATTCTCTGAGTTTGAACATTTATACCACATCCATTAAAAAAAGAAAGGAGTGAATAATGCACTCTATGGCCATGAAATTCCATACATAAAACATCCAGACACCTGAAATGATAAATGGCTTTCATACATGCAGAAACTAAGGACCAATGTCTTTAAAAATATAGTATCAAAAATATACCTCTCAAATAAATTAGAATATAGGATGCAATGAAACAAATTTGTCACACGAAAGTAAACACAACAACGGCTACATCCACTAAACTCTCCTCCACAAAAGAAAATGTCTGCCACAACAGATTACACTAAATGTAACCGCAGAGGAGGGAAAATGAAATGCTCACATTTTTCAGAACCTGGTTTTCATTCACAGCACCTTAAGAAAATAATTTGAATCACATCTATAAAAAAAAAAAACATGTCACATCTTTGTAAACGCACAGCACACATTCCACGGAGTAGGATAACCGAGAACCCCAGTCATTTCCAACCATGAATTCCTTTATTCTTTTTAACCCATCTCTCCGCCAATCACATTAAGGCGGGTTTCTCCGCCATGCGTTGTCTGCCAATAACTCTGTAAGGCGTTTTTGAGATCAATATTTCATATTTTCGTCATGGTATTCATATTTCACCCACGGAGTCTTGGGTGATGCTGTCTGAGCCATCACAACTCTGCAACGTTGAGGCCATATCGCCCAGCCCTACATCTAATATGCATTTATGCCTATATCTCACGTTCTATGAAATACTGCAGAAAACGATAAAAACATATTTATACTCTAGGCTGTATTTTAGTATGAATGTGTGAATGAAAAAGTAAAACGTTCCTACATCCTGAACGATAGATAATTGATGTTGAATGGGCCATAGTAATGTCAATTTAGCAATACAATTTAAAAAGTTATAGCCCTGCAAAGAAGGTGAACATCTCCATAGACTTATAGCGCTGGCAGAGAGGGTACAATGATGGGTACAATGCCCGGCAGAGAATGGGTTAAAATCAGAGAGAAATAGTTCTTGTCCTTCTCCTGCTCTGTTCTTTAGCGAGTGGATCAACAACCAAATAATGGTCAACAGGGTCCAGTCAAACGAAAACATTTAAAAAAGGTGGACATCGGTGTCACCGAATGTCCCAGCTCAGGTCAGGATCCAAGGTTTTTCCAGAGAGGGCGGTCCAAGTCTCATCCACACTGCCGGTGAGGGATGAGCACAGTCCCCGTCAGGCTGCTCGTGTGACGTCACCCTTCACCACAGCCGCCTCGTCGCCCGACAGCATCTCATTCATACCGTCGACGCCCCGTCAAGATGGGAGTCAATGTGGTTGTGATCATCAGGAGTTTGGAGACCATCGTCTCGTTCCACTGGACTTCCCTTCCAGCATCCTATGTCATCTGTAACTTTTTTTTCTCCTCTCCCCCGTTTTGTGGGAAAACACCGCTCAGCGTTTGTCTCTTCTCTTGTCCATTTCCCTTCTGATCCGGGCCTGCAGCGCCGCCATCATGGCCGGGTCCAGGACGTTCTTCTCTGCCACAAGCTCCGCCACCTTCTCTGGCTTGTCCTCCTGAGATACGGAGAGATAAGGTGAATTAAAAATGGGGGACCCTGATGTAAACAAGACGAAAGTCTTTCTCTGGTACTGGCTGTACTGTATTGTACCCATTCTGCAATCTGTTAATAAAATGTTCAATCAATCAATCAATCAAGGAAATGAGGTAAAAGGAAATGCAGGCCTGTCCCAACAGGAGGAAAGTACTAAAGGCAGCTGGGCATAAACAGGGTATCTGCAGGTTTAAACTAGTTACATTTAAGACTTTTAAGACCTTTTAAATAACACTTCAGAGCCAAGTTTAATACCAATTTCACAACCATACTGGCAAACATTTTTAAATAAACACATAGCGACACTGAACTGGCGGTTGCACGCCAATTTAAATTCTTGCGCATTCCATACAAGTTCTCGCCAGATGCTTGTATGGAATAGCCCTGCAAAAAAAAATACTTTAATAGAAAAACAATATTATTTAATATCCGGACAGCCAGGTTGCCCCCCCAAAAAATATTCAATACCTGTGCAAATTCAATTTAAGACTTAATACAGTTTATGGCCTTAAATTGAGAATTATGAATTTAATACTTTTTAAGACTTTTAAAATCCTGCAGATAATTTCCCCAATAATTAAATTGATTTGTGTAGGCCCACCGCACTATGACACAGAGCCACCCCCAAACAGAATCTCCAGTGATGTACTAACGGGGCTTCTTCTGTGGCTTTTCCCCATTGATCACAATGTATATCCTGACCCACTCCAGCCTTCCACAACCACAAATGAACCGTCTCAAACCATGTCCTTATTTTATCGACCCTCCAATCACAACCGTCGCTTTCCTCAGACAGTCTGTCTCAAGTCGGAGGAAAGTAACGCCAGTTAATCAGATCAAAAAAAGAGGGCAGAGTTTGAGAACCCGTGAGAGACTGAGAGAAATATTAAATCAGAAGGGGTGAAACGTTACAAACAAACCTTGTGTACAATGAAGGAGGTGACGGCGCCAGAGTCCGCCTGGTAGTCCAGCCAGAACAGTTCGGTTCCATGGCTCTCCGTCTCCGTACTTGACCCGCTCTCATTCCACTCCTCGGTGTCGGCACCGGCCCCTGGCTCTGATCCATCTGGACATGGAAACACATTGTTGGTAGATTAATTCTCACTCCAGTGCTTCCCACAGCCTCTTAGGTCAGGCTATTTGCGGTGGTGGCAGTCTGTGGGCAATTATACACAGCTGAGCTGTGGAAAGGACTGTGTGTGTGTGTGTGCATGCAAGGCTAAAAACATTAGTTGTGTTTTCCATTAGTTTGGGAAGTCTACTTGTGGCATCTCGCTAAACAGATAAATCTATATGGTAAACACGACTTAATCAATAAAAAGGTTGAAAGGAAAGGAGGTTAATGTTACTTGTTCGCCGAGGATGGTACACTTCGATGTCGGGTCGACGAGGGCGTCTAGAGGTCGCAGCCTGCCTCCTCCTCTGAAGCTCTTTGGCTTTCTTCACCTCCCTATCATAGTCATCTCTAAAAAGACAGGGAATCAACATGTTTACATTAGACTGAATTGTGTTGTATTGATTAGTAAAATATTCAATATTAGCACAATATGTAATTGGTTATCAAATGCAAATTGTTTAGAACAATTTGTAATTAAATAAAAGTGCCAGCATAATAGTCTCAAAATACTCAAAAACAAATGTTACCATCACCAGTAGGCAGGCCTAGCTCTCTCACCGTCATGTTTCGACTTTGTGTACATGCGCAGCCTGCGTGAGTGGGTGTGCAGCTTGTCTATCAATCGATTCACTCAACATTGGATTTTTCCACATAAGATCAATTCATATTTCAAAATATCTCATGTGCTCCAAATGTCAAAGGTTCACAACATGGTTGGTTACTAGCCAATGTTAGCCCAAGATAAAGGTTGTTAGCTAAACAGCTAAAATAAGACATCACCTCGCAATCTGGTTCCTCCGAATATGGTGTACGAAACCATGGCTCATATCCAAACGACCCCCACGTTTGTATTTCAGATCGTTCACTTCATCGTCCCTTAAAATATCCATTGTGATGATGGGATAACTGAAATGTTAGTAATTGCTACAACTCTCAGGCTACTGTACCCCACACAAAGCAGCACAGCCGTTAATTGCTGTCCGATCACAATGCTTCCTTGGTTAACAAACACAGAACAGTCATGATACAAATTCAACATTATTATGGCAAAAAAATCGGCGTTTAAACGTCCCAAACCAGCTATAAAAAACAACTAAAAACTCGCCATATCGGCAACTGAGTTGTATATTTGGAAATAAATAGCTATCTCCACACGGCCTAAAACCCCGGGTTAGTTGTAGTTGGCCATTATTTACCGTGTTACGTCCAGCGACGCGGGTGCAGACGAGTAGGGTATATCTGCAGATAGGAGTCAACATCACGTTAGCTAGAGCTCTGCTCGACCCTTTCAGTTAACTTAAAACAACGTTATTCCGTCTCGTTTGTTTAACTAATTGTCACAATGGCATCTTTGAAGCGAGAAAGAGAAAGAGAAATTGAATTGGACGACGACGAGGAAGAAGGAGGCAAGTAATACAATGTAACGTTGGCTACGCTTGCTAATCGGGTTAGCTTGGCTACTAGCTATAGTGGCAAACTGAAGGTGCGCTCGATTTGTACTAGTTGCTGTTCCAGTATGCAAACACGCCTGGTTTATAACGAGACAACGTGACAACCATCATCAACCCGACGCAACTGGCAACATATTCAAGCGCCCCCCAAACGAGCTACACGCTAGAGCTAACTTTTTACAGATATGAACGCTAGCTAACTAACCTTACATTCTGTTATGTTTGTTTGTCACTATGAATTGAAAATGGGGGACCCTGATGTAAACAAGACTAAAGTCTTTCTCTGGTCTGCAATGCATCCCCTTAACAATTGTGCGCAGTGTTTCCCCTGAGCAGCGGTGCTGTGCCTCTAGGGGGGTCCGGGGGCATGCCCCCCCGGATTACCCCCCCCCCCCTACATTTTAAAGTTAAATCAATCTGGTGCATTTTGAGAGCAAAATAAAGAGACTAGATCTATGATGAACTTTGTGCTCAAAACACAAAATCGACTAGACTGCAGTGCTTTCTCCCTGCAGCCTTTTCCTCAGGTCAGTCTTTTATATTAAGCACCCCCCAGCCCCACAGCCCAAATGAAATGATAAAAAAAACTTAAAATATTAAACTTTTTTAAATAAAAATAGGCTAGTTCATAGCAGCGGCGGTCCTAATGCTGCGCCGCTGCTGAATGCATATAGGGGAAACACTGGTGCGTATTGAGCCGTACTGTAATTGTACCCATTCTGCAATCTGTTAATAAAGTTTTCATTCATTCATTCAACTTTAACATGACCTTACAGTAACAGCCAAAACAGGCAGAGGACGTGACGTAGAGGACCGTAGAAGCCGCCACTGTCCATATCTCGACACTATAAACAGGTAAAGTTGGGCCAAAATTGTTTGACTTAACATTACATTAACTTTAGATCGCAGGCCATTCCATTCAATCCTTCATTTGTTTTTATTGTCAACCCTATATAGGAGTGTACTGGATTTTGATTTTGAGAAGTTGTGCTCAATCTCTCTCTCCCATATCAACGTGTATGCCTGTCTCATATGCGGGAAATACTTTCAAGGTAAGTATGTTTGATGCTTCAGCTGGAAATCATAGAGCCCAGAGGTGATCTCTGAAGTGGTGATTTGATATGGTGTGTGACGTGTATGTGTGTCTCCTCCAGGTAGAGGTCTGAAGTCCCATGCCTACACTCACAGTGTACAGTTTACCCATCATGTGTTCCTCAATCTACACACACTGAAGTTCTATTGTCTACCAGACAACTACGAGATCATTGACTCTTCGCTGGAGGACATTACAGTGAGTGATGAGATACTCTCATAAACTAGACGTGATGGTTTTAAAGAGGCATTTCACCGATTTTTACCTTAAATCCTATCGTTATGTTGGGAGAAGGACATGATAATCGGACATAAAACGTACCATGTTCTGTGTCTTGAGAGCCTAGCTGCATCTTCCCCCGTGAGAAACTGCTGGGTGACAACACCAAGCAGAGAGCAGACCTCTAGTGAAGTGCAGATACTATTTCTTCAACTATTTTCAACTGCAGTAGGCCCGACTCGACCTGTAGTAGGCCCGACTCAACTCGATAAGAGAGCATCCTGACTGGTAACATCACCTCCTGGTTTGGGAATAGCACCGCACAAGACCGCAGCAGACTACAGAGAGTGGCTCGATCAGCAGAACGCACAATTGGAGGTGGGCTTCCCACTCTCCAGGACATTTATAACAAACGTTGCAGGGCCAAGGCTAAGAGAATAATCAAAGACTCTAGTCACCCAAACAACTGCCTCTTTGAACTGCTGCGTTCAGGCAAGCGCTACCGGAGTCTCATGGCCAGTACAGAGAGACTCAGAAGGAGCTTCTATCCCCAGGCCATCAGGATGCTCAATGACAACGACACTATGTAACAATCCATCATCTACACTCACTTTAAACAAACGCTCACCTTACCACTCACTTTACTCACTTTAGACACTTTAACACACTTTATATTTATCTATTATTAAAGAGATTTGCACTTCATTCATACCTCATTCATACAGAAACAAGCATTTCATCATAAAGTATTCTGTATTTTGTTGTGACAAATAATAAACAAACTCGACCTGTAGTGGGCCCGACTCGACCTGTAGTGGGCCCAACTCTACCTGTAGTGGGCACGACTCTACCTGTAGTGGGCCCAACTCGACGACTCGACCTGTAGTGGGCCCAACTCTACCTGTAGTGGGCACGACTCGACCTGTAGTGGGCCCAACTCGACCGACTCGACCTGTAGTGGGCCCAACTCTACCTGTAGTGGGCACGACTCGACCTGTAGTGGGCCCAACTCGACCGACTCGACCTGTAGTCAGCCCAACTCGACCTGTAGTGGGCCCAACTCAATGAAAGTTGAGGAAATAATGTCTGCAGTTCACTAGAGGTCTGGTCTCCGCCAGATGACATCACCTGGCAGAGTTTCTCGGATGGCCGGTGTGGCAGAGCGACCGGTCATGTTGTCACATGTCCTCATGTCGATGGTCAAAATGCCCCTTTAGTTACAACGGTGGCATTGTGGTTTTGCAAAGTATGTCACAGTGTGTGCCGTGTGGTTGCTGTTGTGGGCATATTTTATTAATATTTTCCTTTTTATTACATTACTTTGCTTATCTATCTATCTATATTTTTCTTTTCTTTTTTTACTATAGTATGTGCTGAAGCCCACGTTCAACAAGCAGCACATCTCGGGGTTTGACAAACAGGGGAAGCTGTATCGAGCCTATGATGGCACCACCTACCTGCCAGGCATCGTTGGACTCAACAACATTAAGGCCAACGACTATGCCAATGTGGTGTTACAGGTAGGTCTGACATCGGGCACCACCACTCCCTCATTCTGACCTCACACTGATAACCTAATCACCAAAACCTGCACGGACTACAATGTATGACGTATATAATGCCAGTTAGCATTCGGGGTATCTTGCTTACTTTTACTTGGCATACCGATCCTCATCTGCACCTTTATTTTTGTATTGCCTTTGTCTCTACTGTTACCCTGCCCATACCTGTACTTCCCCTGCCCCATGCTGCTATGACGCCCGAATTTCCTCAAGCCAGGGAGCAATAAAGGAATATCTTATCTTAATTGGTATCATCATCCTTTTGTTCCCTCTCCCCAGGCTCTGTCTAATGTGCCTCCGCTGCGGAACTACTTCCTGGAAGTGGAGAACTACCGGACGATCCGCAGGCCTCCGGGTGACATCATGTTCATCCTGGTGCAGAGGTTCGGCGAGCTCATACGCAAACTCTGGAACCCGAGGAACTTCAAGGCTCACGTGTCTCCTCATGAGATGCTGCAGGCCGTGGTGCTGTGCAGCAAGAAGAACTTCCAGATCACCAAGCAAGGTGGGGCAGCCTGTGCTGGCAGATCAGTGTTCTCATTGGCACTACACTCAGTATTACTAATATAAGATATTCCTTTATTGATCCCCTTGGGGAAATTCGCTGTTGTATATATTTTATACCCAGTTTAATCTCCTGTACATTGTTAAAATATGACTATTGCACTTTCAGGCATTAAAGCGTTCCGTCTTGAGACGGATATCCGTCCATTTGATTAGGAGATTCCGTCATTTGATTCGGAATCGTGACGGATTTTAACCTGAGCCAATCAGAGGCGTCAAATATCATGAAAAAGGGGGGAGGAAATCCTACCGTGGCTGCGCCAAGCAGTCATTTGCGAGCAATCGGCAAATTCTCAGGCAAATGCAACCAACCAGAAGGCGAGATTGTTCTGAGTTTACAGCGCTTTCACCCGCCTCTGCTGTGCTCAGCACCAATGGGAAGCGACTATTTGCTTTTTGAGTTTCTGAAAGTCGGCGATTGCTTTAGCTCTACTCGAGAGTAAATTTGACTCAACAACACTGACATGCGGCAACTTTTCCGAGACAGTAAGTTCATTTTACTTATTCTAGTCTAAAGAAACATATATATTACTATTGCTATTGATAAATCTAGGTAACGTGAATGCCACAAAACGAATGCCTTTTGTTAATCAGAACGTTATTTACGTGACAACCAGTGGGTTGTTGTTGTTGTTGCGTGTGTGCTTGCACCGCTCGCTTTCCGTGTATGATAAATGTACATATGAATGTTGATAAATCTAGGTAACGTTAATGCCACAAAACGAATGCCTTTATCAGAACGTTATTTGCGTTATCAATTGTTTTTAAGCTCGATAAACTCTTTCTCCCATTTGTCCGGGAGATTGAAATCTTCAAGGACACGGAGACCGGCACACATTTTTTCTAACGGAAACCCGGGCCTAGGCTACTGTGGGCTGTCTGTAGTGGTGAGTTGTTCCGTGTGCCGCAACTATTTCAAAAAGAAAAACGGAAACAACACATTTGTCATTGTCGTGTTACTTCACAGTACCCCCTCCTAATGTACAGTCTCCTCCCCATCATATTTAGGATCTCTGGGTAACAGTACTGTATATTTGCATATCGTATATGTCACAAATGTAACATTACTATATACCTGTAGTATGTCACTATGAATTGAAAATGGGGGACCCTGATGTAAACAAGACGAACGTCTTTCTCTGGTCTGCATCCCCTTAACAATTGTGTGTATTGAGCTGTACTGTATTGTACCCATTCTGCAATCTGTTAAATATTGATTGATTGATTGTTATTAACAGATTGCAGAATGGGTACAATACAGCTTTCCGTGTATGATACACTCGATACACACAATTGTTAAGGGGATGCAGACCAGAGAAAGACTTTTGTCTTGTTTACATCAGGGTCCCCCATTTTCAATTCATCATAACATATATGACACACATGACATGCAGATAGACAATACTGCTACATCTATACATTTATGACATACCAGATTTACAAATACAGTATTGTTTGTGATACAAAAATAGTCCAAAAAATAGAGTATATACATTTGATGAAGAAACTGTACATTGGAGGAGGTTGGGTAGGTGGGGTGGGAGGACTGTACATTGGAGGTGGTTGGGTGGGTGGGATGGGGGGGGTTGTAACCGTACATTGGATTATCGACGAAAACCTTACTTGGTCCCAAGAAGAGGGTCTTGTGTATTAAATAAAGTTTTCATTCATTCATTCACTCTGGATCTGGTAAATCCAGTAGCAATACACACAATTGTTAAGGGGATGCAGACCAGAGAAAGGCGTTTGTCTTGTTTACATCATCAGGGTCCCCCATTTTCAATTCATAGTGACATTTATGACATACACAACATGCATGGCATCATGACATTTATGACATAGGGACATACATGACTTACAGGTATATAGTACTGTTATATTTGTCACATATACGATATGCAAATATACAGTACTGTTACCCAGAGATCCTAACAGTAAATATATACATATGATGAGGAGGAGACTGTACATTAGGAGGGGGTGGGTGGTAAAAAATATATACAAATGGTGGGGAGGAGACTGTCCATTGTTGTTGTGGCATAATTGCGAAACGTGTTTAGTCCCTTGTTTGTATGATAACAAGCCGTTTAGTTCATGGTTCAAAGTAATCTGGTTCATCAATCAGAAGCTGGTTCATCAATCAGAAGCTAGCCACAAGACTTGCATTCACGCTCTCCAGCACACAGCCTCCCTGCCTGGCACAACAACCACAACAGTAGGGTCTATCTATAGTCACAGTCAGGATAGTAGGCTGTACAAGTACGCTCCCTTAAAACGCTAACGCTATTAAAAAAAAAATACAGTGGAGGTTAAAATAAGAATATGACTTGGCCAGAAGAAAAGTTCAGTCAGGAGATTTTTTTTGCTTTAATCCCTGTACTTTACTGTTACATTTCCACTCTAGTTGGATGCCAAACTTCTTTTTGTTGTGCTGTATGATGACAATAAATTAGAATTGAATCTTAATACTTAATACTAATAGGCAGCGTTACAATTAGGAGAATAAGCCACATGGCCGTTTGTTCTCTGTCCTGCAGGGGATGCTGTGGACTTCCTGTCGTGGTTCCTGAATGCCCTACACGGCGCTCTGGGAGGCACCAAGAAAAAGCCCTGTGAGTGGCAGAGGGAGATTTGGGGGCATTGGATGGTTTGGTTTTCTGATTAGTAAAACCTTGCTAATGCTAATTGAACATGAGTCATAGGAGCAACACACTTTCACACTTACTCCAAAACTTGCTTCCATTCAGCACGAACACTTGGGACATTTTATTTGCAGTTGTACTTCCATAAAAGAAGGAACCTTCCTCCGATGAACATTGTTCTCTTATCTTTGTCATTTCAGCAAGCATTACCAAAGCATTTCAAGGCTCCATGCGGATCTTCTCCAAGAAGCTTCCACACCCAGATTTGGTGAGTTACTACTTTTTATTTATTATTATTATTTTAATTATGTATAATTTTAAAGAAACACACCAACATTAATGGGAAATGTGCTTACCGTCTTCTCCAGAGTCGGACAAGAAGATGGGATACCAATTTCCTCCATGCGTTCAGTAGAAAGCTATCCGGCTGTAAGATAGCCCAGCTTGGCACAAATTAATGAAAGATAATATGGACCAGCTAGCCTAGCTGTTGGCCAAAAACGCCTATCCTGGATTTAAAAAAAAAAATTGGGGGGGCTTTCTGTATTTTTCACCCATCCCAATTTAGTCGTTGGGCCAATTCCCTTCCTGGTCGTTGCACGCATTGCCCCACTGTCGGCCTCGGGAGAGTGTAGAACTACCACATGCCTCCTCCGATACATGTGGAGTCGCCAGCCGTTTCTTTTCACCTGACAGCGAGGAGTTTCACTGGGGGAACGTAACGCGTGCAGAGGTTCACGCTATTTCCCCCAGATCCCCTCCCTGCTGGACAGGCACCCCGACCGACCAGTAGGAGTCGCAGTTTACAAAGACCAGGACACATACCCCACCGGCTTCCCACTCGCTAACACTGCCAATTCTGTTAGTAGGGATGACTGATTAAGCCGGAGGTACAGCTGACAGCTGGATTCGATCCCAGAGTCTCTGCGGTGGTAGGAGTCCACTGCAGGCCACGTGAGCGGATCGGCGCGGCCGAGAAATCCGCTCTTCGCTCTTTAAAGCTTGGTCCGCTCCGCTAATCGCTCATGTTGACCCCGCTCCCAAGTCGCTCTCCGCTCGCTCACCACTCACCTTGAATCGACCGCTCCCCGCGCCAGATCGCTCGGCAGATTTTTTTAATTTTTTTTGGAGCATGGTGTAAATTAGCTCAAACTACAACAGTCTACACCCCCTGGGCCCCTTAACAATTGTTTGTATTGAGCCGCATTGTAATTGTACCCATTCTGCAATGTTAAATAACGTTGTTTATCCATTCACTAGCTCTATTAAGCGATGATAGCTAGCCGAGCCACAATGTTATGGTCGCTGCCATTAACGTTAGCATGTAAGCTAACGACAACAACAATGGTGTCGATACTTTTTCTAACAGGAGTGAGTGACAAAGCCTGAACAGGATATCACAGGTTCACCCTTCTCATTGGTTGAAAATGGCCTTCATGTTTGTACATCGCCATCTGTTGCTTTGGCATTGTACTACATGTACGGTATATTAACATCAGTGTTAAACCACTGTGAGCGGCCTGGAGTGGATTGGAGCGGAGGAGAACTCTCGCTCCGGACGTCGCGCTGACACATTTTAAAACCCACTCCTCGCTCACGTCAAAACCCCCCGCGCCGCTCACGCTCCGATCCGCTCACATGCACTGGTCCACTGCGCTACCCAGCCGCGCCCTTATCCTGGAGTTTTAAGCTAGGCTAGTAGTCCGTATCCGCTTCCAATTTGTGCTAAGCTAGGTTAGCTTGCAGCCCCCCCACATGTTGTTGTGATGTTTTAAAAATGCTGTGAAGCACTCTGTGCACTCGTGCTGAGAAGGGCGCTATACAAATAAAGTTTTACTTACTTACATCCTTTGTAGTGTGGTAGTGAAAGGGTTAAGTGGTTTTTATATATTTTTCCCAGCCACCAGAGGAGAAGGAGGCCCTTCTCCAGGAGAAGGAGTACCAGGAGGAGATGTCTGAGTCCACCTTCCTGTTCTTGACCCTTGACCTCCCCACAGCTCCACTGTACAAGGATGAGAAGGAGCAGCTCATCATCCCCCAGGTCCCGCTCTTCAGCATCCTGGCCAAGTTCAACGGCAACACAGAGAAGGTACTGCTTTGCCCTCCAGCGTTGATCTCTCAAACCCCCGCCCTCTTTTCTTTATCCTCCAATCACAACTGGTGCTGAGGAAAGCCATGGTTGTGATTGCAGGATAGAGATAGAGGGCAGGGTTTGAGATGGGTTATTATTATGACAAATTTCCCTCCTGTGACATGTTATAGCCTACATGATGATGATGATGACGCAATATAGACACCATGAACTTAAGATAATCACTACTAGACTAAAATGCATGGATAATTAATTTATTGACAAGGCGGGATGAAATTCTTTGAGATACCGGTACCAAATAGATCAATACAGTCCGTATTAAGTGATGTTGCGTTTATTTTTCAAATTTTGCCAAGAGTAAAGACCCTAACCCTATCAAAACAGCAGTCAAAGTGTATATTTTCAGCACTACGTTAGGGCTGGGCGATACGGCCTCAAAATTATATCGCGATATTTTTGGCCATATCACGATACACGATATATATTGCGATATTTTGACATTTCCTCTAAAGCACTTAAAAATGCTTCATTTAACCCTTTGATGCATATAGTCACGCCAATATGATGATTATAATAAGTCCCTGCAACATATGTTTGCATTATTAAACCATGAAGATGCTTTAAAAAATTATTAAATGAAAATGTACTAAGAGTAGTCTACTGATGCACCAATAAGAAATGTTTTTTTACATCTAAGACAATTTATATAAACTCTTGCCTAAGACTTTTGCACAGTACTGTGTTACCTATCCACTTTAGCCAAACACACACACACACACACATATATATATATATATACACACTACTGTGAGAAAATAATAATCACACACAAAGGGATAATGGCTTATAGCAGACTTACCGGTAATGATTTTAGAATATTTCAGATAATGAAATTAAATGTTTATATCAACTATCCAGTTAGTATTTATACTGTAACGTTTGGCTACTAAATCATTGAATGTAGAGAGAGAGAGAGAGAGAGAGCGAGCGCCAGCCAGCCAGCCAGCCCCCTCGGGTTTTGTTCTAGGTTTGCGTTTTGAGCGTCTAAGCTGCCGTAGGTGATGATGTCACACTCGAATGTTAACACACGGAGATGGGAACTGGATGCCCGATATAAAGAAACGAATAACCAATAAATATGAAGTTATGTTTAAACCTCTGTTGTCAAGCGTCGTCAATATAACCCACCCCTTTTCCTCACGAATGGAACTAGTGTCGTGGAGTCCGCTTTGAGCGTTTCCAGGGTTAGCAGCTAACGCTAGTTAGCTTAGCCTAGTCATGGGATAAGTTAGCAGCTAACTTTAGCCCATTGCTCGCGTCAATTAAATTGCATGTCATTAAAGGTCTGCGCTAGTCTGTGTCTAATGAAATTACAATTGCATGTCGTTTAAGGTCCGCGCTGGTCTGTGTCTATAATGAAAATGAGAGGACAGCTCTGCGCTAAAGCAAGTCTCATCTCAGCCGCGACGTGACAACATATACTCGATATAGTAATTTACTACATCTCATGTAGAACAAGCCGTGATACATCGAGTATACTCGATATATCGCCCAGCCCTACACTACGTTTGTTTACCAATGATTTTAAGTGTTATTAGCAAAATATGAGCTTATTAAAAATCTCTATGCATTGCACCGGAAAACGGACGATTTAGACGAGAGAAGAAGAATCACTCATGTATGTAATCGTTGTTGTCCTAAGAAAGAGGAGACCTAGGGCTTTCGATGGACGACAAAATTTCATAAAACTACACTACCCAGCTCACACCAGCCGCCGACAACGGAAGTCCAGCCATTTTCTCTTAGAAATATTGATGTGAAGGAGGTGGTCGGGTGGCGTAGCGGAGATTGCGCTCGTCACCAATGCAAGAGGCTGCGGTCTCGACTCCCGGGAGTCAGCATTGCCCTGCGTCATACTAACTCGTTTGGCTGAGTTAGGTGGAGGGAAGTCGTGGGTGGTAATCTGGCGTTGTGGACAGCGACGCCTACAGGTCAGGTCTGGGAGCCTGCTCAGCGAAAGGCAGGAAATGGTGAAGGCAGCGTGACCTCCCACGCGTTACGCTTCACCAATGAGAGTCCTCGCTGCCAGGTGAGAAGAGAGCCACTGGCTGTCTCCACATGTGTCGGAGGAAGCATGTGGTGGACTTCAGGGTTCCCTTGTACCGACCAGTAGGAGTAACATGCGCACAACAACCAGGTAGGGGAGGGGGGGAATTGGCATAACGACAAAAATTGGGATGGGGAGAAAAATAGAAAATCAGGTGGAGAAAAAGAGGATAAAAAAATAAAAAATAATATATTGATGTGAGGTAGGCTTGGGCGGTATAATTTTTTTCATACCGTCATACTCTGATGACCTAATACCCCGGTATACGGTATATGACGGTATGACTTTCATTTTCATCAGCGGGGGGGGGGGGAACCCGTGTTACCAAGTAAACAAATCACGGAGATGGCCAGTTAGCCCACAGCATCAGAGTGCTACTATCGTTAGCTCTCAGAATGGTAGCCAGAAGCCCACAGCACCCTAGTACTAGTAACGTTAGTATTGTGTAGAGCTGCCGCGGTATTGATTATTTCCTTACCGCACAAATTTGCAAAATATTTCCTACCGCCGCGGTTATTACCGCATGCACACAAAAAATTAAAAAAAAAAGTTTGAATGCATTTTTTTTTTAGTAGTAGTCTACTCTTTATAGCATATAGCCTGCCTCTAGTCTAAATGTCTATTTTTAGAGGATGACTTTGCAGCATGAATATTGTTTGGGATTCGGCAAGCACGCATTAGTTATTGAAAGTGAAACACGGATTCGCGTTTCCGTTAGCCGGTAATTACCGGTATTTTACCGGCAAAATCTGTTTAAGTCCGACATATTTTATCTCTCCGGTCTTAATGTCCGGTGAAAATAATTCCCTGAGTCTAAGCACAATTTGATTATTTGAATTGTATTAAAATAGGCTAAAATTAAATAGCCTATGCGATGAACGAAACGATCATTACATTTGTTTCCTCGTTGCTTCTAATAATGACAACGACGTTGTCGGCGAGAGCTTAGTGCTGGCCGGGTGTGCGGACTTTTCTGAAGCTGTAGAGCCGCAGTACCAGCAGTACAATGCAATATTCCAGCAGTACTCCAATTCAGCCATTTTCAGCCAATGTTGGGTGGGGGGCGCTGTTGTGCGGTTCCCAGAAAAGAGCCAATAACAGCTGAACAGCTTCTCTGCAGCGCCATACTCTTTGCAAATAAGTCGTTGCGAGGTGGAGAGAGTCGTCACGCAAACCCACGATAATGTTGCCGTCTCTCTGCTTTCTCAGTTCTTCGCTTGATATAATTAATACAAATGTCCAATATAACGGAATTCGTTAGCTCATAAAAATGTGATTATAACAGACTGCTGTTTAGTGTCGGACCGACTGCGTATCGGTCTATTTTATTTCAAGTCAGCAGCAGCACGGAGTATCGAGGGACTTATTTTATTTGGAATATATTAATGACTGTATACGTGAAGTTGAACATTATGATATGTGTGACGTGTCTGATACAACGAGGTGAAGCGATGTCGACTCGAGATTCATTTGGGGGTGCGTGTGACAGAGCTGCTGCAGCGGGAGCTTGATGCTGGTAGCGTATCGCACTAACTTGAGAGGCGAGAGATAGTAATTTGATTCTGCAAATCAATTTCTCATTCTTCGCTTGATGTAATTAATACACATGTCCAATTATAACGGAATTCGTTAGCTCATAAAAATGTGATTATAATAGACTGCTGTTTAAAACTCTGACCGGAATATCTCGAATATGTCCGGTGATAGAAATCTTGCAGGACACTCAGACCGGCACGAATATGTTCTAACGGAAACGCTGGTTTACCCTCTGGTCGTGCGCCGTTCACTCGGTGTCGCGGGCAGGGGTGGTTACCCCTAACCCCCCCGACCCTTTCTTATTATTATTACTATAAAGTTACTACTTTATAATAAAGGCATTCGTTTTGTGGCATTAACATTATATAGTTATACGTTCAATAACATCAGCGTATTTACCGGACAATAGCAAGGCAAGCAATACTCTATTCATATCTCAGTTCCTTTCTTTGCTCAGAGCGTGCCGAGTTGTCCCATTCTGCGGTCTGTTAATAAAGTTTTCAATCAGACAAGTGTATAGAACGAAGGGCTTTTATTATAACATTCGTTGCAGACAGTAAAATCATTATGTCTCGTTTAGTACTCCTTAGGAGCGATCGTAGTCCACTCCGGCGGAGAGTTAAAGCTAACGTTATTAGCCGTGTTGTGATGATTTGACATTCAGGAAGTAAAAACCTAATACTCGCTTGCCGATTGGTGGTAACACACTGCATGACGCTACAACGTGTGACGCGACTCTCTTCTGACCAATCAGTGGTCTGCAATGTTTCACGTGACTTTTCTGGTACCCAATAGGGTCGCTTGGAACCTCGAGAGAGGAGTAGGGTATATCTGCAGAGCCGCAAGCCCAACGAGAGGAGGATAATTTATTATTATTATTATAAAAAACAGCGGTGACGCGGTATTCAGCCTACTCTGCGGTGGCCGTGATGTAACGGCGATACCGCGGTAATGCGGTAATCGCGGCAGCTCTAGTATTGTGTATTAAAAAACGCACCGGACTGCGACGTAACGTTTTACCGTTTATTTGCTTGCTCCACCAGTGCACAACAACACGCACTCTCGTTACCACAACGCTTTACGGTATTTTCACAGCACTGTCGCAACATTTACCGTAAAGCGTGAACGCCGTTGTGATCCACATACACAACAGTTAGCTCTCAGAATAGCCAGTTAGCCCGCAGCAACAGTAAGCGTGTCTCATTTAATTTCCACCACTGAAGCGGGTTTCCCCTCCTCCTGTGTGTAGAAGACAACCAGCTCTGCGGCTCGCTCCACTAGTGAGGACTGGTCTCGCCCTCTGCTGGCGCGTGTGCACTACAACGAACCACTGTCAACTCCGTTTCAGTGTAATATAAACTGAAACGCATCTGTAATTTTGACTGTATTGATTTTCAATACGTCGGGATTTCTAAATACCCTGGTATACCGTCATACCGCCCAAGCCTAATGTGAGGGGCGCTCCAGTAGCACACCACATAGCGTGCCGAGTCACGAAGCGGTCGTCCCGGGTTCGTTTCCCAGTCCCGGCGACCATTTGCCACATGTCTTCCCTACCTCTCCTCCCGTTCTCCCTCTATCGGTCCTGCGTGGCCAGAAAAACCTGAAAATGCTATAAATAAAAGTAAACGAATAAATATTGGCGTGATTTCCGTATTTATATCTCACGGAATATACCTTTCTGTGAACGCCTAGGGAAAAAATGCATTGCAATCCGGTAAAAAATGGCGGAGCTATGGACATTATACAAAAGTAACGTAAGGTTATGTATATAACCTAGTTATGAGTACTGGCTGAGCGTCCCGCTCTTAAGCCTATCGAGATATCCCTTATCTCATGTACCTACTGTACTCCACTAACGAAAAACAAATACGCCCACACCTGCCGGGTCCCGCCCCTATGGAGGCGTAGCCTATAAGACACTAGGCATGGTCACCAAACACTCTTCCTCGCCAAAAAACCCGTTTCCAGGAAAAGATTCCTCAAAACGGGGACTCAGGGCCGTTAAGAGCGGGACGCTCAGCCAGTACTCATATAACTAGGTTATATACATAACCTTACATTATATTATCGTACTTGGCCATCGCGTCCCGCTCTTAAGCCTATCGAGATATGGGGTAGAGCGGACGCGAGGCCCGACAAATGCACCCCCTGAGGACCCGTAAGCCCACATCAAGGGGTTGGGGAGTCCCGTCACCCCATCCTTCCTAATGAAGGGGGGGCGCAGTCAACTCCACCGAGTGCGAGCAAGAGGGAACTAGAACCCCTTGAACACACAGCACAGGCGGAACCACGTGTGAACTAACACACTGTGGCCCATACCCACACACTCCTGCTACCCTACCAAAGGACGGGAAGCAGGAAAGGCCACAGACCCCAGAACCGCCTGGGAGACAGAACCCCCGGTCATGTCCATGAGGTAAAACTTTACAAAGGGGCCCGGGGAGGACCATGAAGCTGCAGCACAGATGTCCTCCACTGAGGCCCCACCCAGCAGAGCGGCAGAGGCAGCCACCCCACGAGTGGAGTGCGCCCTGACGCCCCCAGGGGGATCCAGCCCGGCCAACGTGTAGCAGAGGGCAATGCCCTCGCACAACCAATGGGACAGGCGCTGTTTCGATAGTGCCTTACCGGCACGAGAACCACCGTGACAGACAAAAAGAAAGATCAAGAAGGCATCCACCCCCAAGGGTGGATGATTTGCTCGACTGACCGAGAACCACAAGGGGCACTTGTGAGAGCGTCGGCTCGCAAACAGATCTATCGAGGCCTCCCCGAAACGATCCCAGATATGTCTGACTATGTCGGGGCGAAGTTCCCACTCGTCGTAATGAGGACCGCCCCGAGACATCATATCCGCACCCACATTCTCTGCACCAGGGATGTGGAGCGCCCTCAGACTGCGCAGCCTGCGAGATGCCCATAGCCAAAGTTTGACCGCCACCCGGTGCAGGCGGATGGAACGAGTCCCACCCTGCCTGTTGATATACGCCGCTGCCGTCATAGTGTCTGTCCTGACAAACGTGCTCGCCTACCACCAGGTTTGAGGACCAGGAGGACCGCCTTCAATTCCAACACATTGATGTGCGGGGTAGACGGGCCAGCACGGACCTTCGTCCAGCTGCCCCCCACTGCGTGGGTCCGACACGTCCCTCCCCAACCCGTGAGAGAGGCGTCGGTGAAGACCGTGACGTGTGAGCGCCTGCTGCCCATGGGGACCCCAATGGTGAGGATACCCAGCCTCCTCCAATGGGCGAGATCTCCCCATATCGACAAAGGAACTGTCAACCGTTTCCATTTGTCCCTCACCGGATCTATTCCCATAGAGAAAAACCACCTCTGTATCCTCCTCATGAAGAGGAGGCCAAGAGGAACCACCGTGTGAGCAGATGCCATCATACCGAGCAGGCGCATCACTTGCAGCGCCGTGACCGTCCCTCCCAGACGGAAACCCCTGAGCGCGCGAAGGATAGACACCTGCCGCTGCTCCGAGAGGGTTACAATCATGGGCCTTGACCTCAACGTCAAGCCCAAGTACTCCACCTGTTGACTGGGAATAGGCGTACCCTTCTTCCAGTTCACAGCAAAACCCAGCCTGGTGAGGAATTCCACCACCAGCCTGGTATGAGACCTGGCAACCTCCTCCGAACGACTGAGGAGCAGAATGTCGTCGAGATAGAACAGAACCCGTATACCCCGACGACGTAGAGGCTCCAGCGCAGTCGCTACGCACGTGGTGAATGTGCGGGGAGCCAGAGAATAGCCGAACGGCAACCTCTGGTACTCGTACGCTACGCCCTGAAACAGGAACCGCAGGAACTTCCTGTGAGGAGGGAAAATCGGGATGTGGAAATACGCATCCTTCAGGTCTATGGAGGTGAACCAGTCTCTCCTTCTGACAGCAAGCAGAAGGAGTTTGACGG
The DNA here is from genome assembly GCF_963971535.1 of Notolepis coatsorum. NCBI lineage: Eukaryota > Metazoa > Chordata > Actinopteri > Aulopiformes > Paralepididae > Notolepis > Notolepis coatsorum. The sequence goes on along the minus strand of NC_140174.1, from coordinate 88,583,062 downwards.
TCAACATCCTGAATGGTCTCGCTACAATCAACCGATTGAACGCGGACAGATCCAGTATAGGTCTGACCCCCCCCCCCCCTTTTTCTTGGGCACCAGAAAATAACGGGAGTAGACGCCTGACATCGCGTCCTCTCTCGGGACCATGACTACGGCCTGCTTCGCCAACAGAGATCGGATCTCGTCGGCCAGGGCTGTCACTGCTTCTGACCCTGACAATAGGGTCGGCACCAAACCTGAGAACGGAGGTTGGGGTTGCGCGAACTGCAACACAAGCCCCTCTGTCAACGTTCTCTCTATCCACACCCCCAAACGGCATTCTTGTCGCCATATGTGACAATAATCCCACAGCGCACCCGCCGTCAACTGACGCTGGGCCGCAAGGAACAGTAGATAGTTGGCCCGGTCCCTCCCGCTGTGCGACGCACCCAAGGGGGGACCCCGACAGAAAGGGCCGGTTTGATACGGGAGAAGCTGTCATCAAACTGGTTGACACACACCCCCCCCTGAACACCCCTCTAGCGCATGCTGAGGAGTTGTTCCACAGCTAGACACGCAAGGCATGAGAGCCCCATGGGCTCCTACACGCCGAAGCCCTGCAGTGATATTGCTATCACCCAAATCACGCTCGCCTCTTCTTTGCAGACCACTGCCGCTCTCACGGGAGTGGGAGGCATCAGCGCGATACCCCGCCTGGCGAAGGCGAGGCCGGGGTAACCCTTGCTGTGCATTCAACAGAAGAGGCCTCGAGTCCCCCTGCTGACCACTGTAGCTAGTGGCAGCCGTAACACCAGACTCCCCCATCACACACCGTGTGGTGCAGGAACCACGCGACAGCACAACATTCTCACGGACAGACCCAGGCTCAGCCATTAACTGGGTGTCAGCCCCTGTCTCCATGAGAAGTGAAGAATGGGTAAGTCAAGATAGACTGCGCTCACAAAATATAACACTGGGTGCTGAAATCCAGTGGAGTATATTAGAAAAAGAAAGCAATACGCTTGGACCAGCACTCACAGATTTTGATTATTTAATGGCAGCCTGAAACAAACATGTTTCGGAACAATTTATGTTCCTTCCTCAGTGTTGATGGCTAGCAAATGTTCTCACCGACAATAATGTTTATATACCAAGCAAAGCAGGAAGTGACATCATCCACAGGTGTGTTGAGAGTTGCTATAAGGTCGAATTTGACCCAGGAAGTACTTTGATACCAAGAGTCCATTCTTAAGTCAAAATTACCACAATATAGAAATAATAAATGTAGATATAAAATATATAAACATAAAATTGTTGTTATACTAGAAGCACAAATAAAACAAAAATAACATCTAGTATGTATGGCTAGATAGATGCACTCTAATGCCTTATTCATTTTAAAGGGGAACAAACAGAAGGAAAAAACAGGAAGTGAAGAATGGGGCCGCATGCGCTTCAAAGAAGGTTCGCGGCCCGCAGCCAAAGGAAAACGATCAGAGCCCTGCTTCCGTGGGTAACAGAGAGAGGATTGAACGGGGAGCGGGCTGCTCGCGGCAGAATGACAACGGCTTGTTTTATCCAAGCTGCATACACCCAAAATGGCCGATCCCTCGGCCGCCAAGGCTGTCGGCCTTGTGGATCCCTGTTGACTCTCCGCCCAGGGCACCACTGGCGGGGGAAACATGGCCGCCTGTCGAGGGCCTCGCCACAGTCGATGACAAGGCCGTGCTCCCACCTCTGGCTGCACAGCGTGAGGCGGTGTGGCACCCAGATCAACAACCGCCTGCGCCTCCACAGAATGACCAAAAAGACTTTCCGTGGAAAAAGGAGTCGTGAGGAGAGAAAACCTATCCTCTTCCCCAAGAGGAGAGTGCTCCAACCAAACATGCCTAACAACAAACGTTGATAGCATTCTAATCCTCCCCGCAGTTATAGCTTGCGACTGAGTCAAGATCTCTATAACACCACAAACATGCAACATGTTCACAATGTCGGCTGGACCCATAGCCCCACTACCCGACGTCAATGTGGATAGGAAACTAGCCAGCTGAGCCATAACACTGGCCGCCGCTACAAACCATCCTGCAGCAGTATACCACTCATCCGTCCATACTGCCACCCTCTGAGCCGATTCGCTCTCAAGCATCGGCCGGGTGGGACATCGTTCATCCCCGCCGGGACACAGGATCAAAGCTACCTGGCTATGCAGCCACGGTACACTCGGCCTGCACCCTGTTGTTAGCCCCTTTACCCGTAAAAAAGGTAAATAAGACTCAGCGAAACCCCCCACATTAGCAACCTACTGACCTTCATCAATGAACCGGGCAAGAGGAGGGAAAAACGACAACGTCCCTCGGCGGGGAGTATTAGAACAACGACCCATTTCAGCATCAACATTAGCATTAGCAGTAGCATTAGTAGCATTAGTGTAAGCAGCATGCTCCAGGATAGCCAGGAAAACGTCCACTGCAGTGGAACGTTCACCAAGCCACCCTGGCGCCGAAACACACTTCACAGCATTACTAACACCAACATCAATGCCTGATGACCTACCTGTGTACAAGCTGGCCCGATAGCCAAACCTTGTACGCTGCCCCTTGGTCTGCTGCCGTCAGACGAGGAAACATCAACATAGGCCCGACGTGTCGCTGAAACATGCCCCGAAGATTCCAGGGGTAAACAAACCTCCGGTAAGCTTTCAACATTACGCAATTTCTCAAATATTTTCATAACAACTAGTTACATAAGGCGCACTGCGACCGTTATGATGGAAACGAAATAGAGGAAGAGTGTTTGGTGACCATGCCTAGTGTCTTATAGGCTACGCCTCCATAGGGGCGGGACCCGGCAGGTGTGGGCGTATTTGTTTTTCGTTAGTGGAGTACAATAGGTACATGAGATGAGGTACATCTCGATAGGCTTAAGAGCGGGACGCGATGGCCAAGTACGATAATATAACTACTTACACTAGATTTCATTCACGGTCTTTGCTGCCCTGTAACGGGAGCCTGATGGTACTAAATCCAGATCTAACTCTGCCACTGGAAAGAGGAGATTTGGCCCGATCCATAGATGTATGACTTGGCCATAATAAGGTAATTTATAGGCCTGATATTCTATATTCATTTTTCAAATTTTGCCATGTGTCCGGATGGCAAAATTCAGTACCGTATCTACAAAAACCCGTGTAAATCATCTGCCCTTTGTTCATTTGCTTAGACTTTTAGCACACTTGATCTCAAGAAGGTGCTGAATGAGCTTTTTGAAAGATTTATGTTATGAGGAATAGGGATGTTAACAATTCATCGAAGATCGATTGATTGATCCTTAAGGATTTACTCGAACACATGACATTTACTCTATCTACTATCAAACAATGTTACAATGTTGTCTGTCTCTTATTACATTGTAGCCGTCAGTAGAATGGTGTATTTTCAAAGCATGTTTCAAACTTTCAATGAACAGATAGAGGGTGCAATATAACTATGACGAGGAGGCAACTACCTCTGTGTCTGGAAAATAAGCGAGGGGAAAAAAACACGAGCGACGGCAACTTGCAAAATTAAGCGGGCTAAGAAGCGTTGATTTTGAAAAAATAACCCAAGACGCGCATTTATCAAACGGCATGATCGATATGGTTGACGGCGAAGGATTTCGGCAAATGATACACCTGCTTGAGCCAGCGTACCATATCCCATCCTGAGGCACAACCACCTCGTGCATCGAGGAGAGCTACACCGATGCGAAGTTCAGAGTTGCTTGCGCAAGCTAGCTAACGTTACAGGTAGGGATGGGTACCGAATCCGGTACTTTTAAGGGTACCGACCGAATCACGTCGGTACTACCGATTCACGTGAGATCCACTGATGAAAATTTTTGGTAAAAAATAAAAGAAGAAATACAATTGTAGTAATACTTTTTAAGTCCGATGACGTCAATGTTTTGTTTACCATGAAACCTATGAAGTGTGCCGCATGTTCACGTCAACTTTCACGTGCACAATAAACGTTTAGCTAGGATTTGACTTGATTCAACAACAAAGCAGTCGGGGCAATGGCAAGCCGAAAACGGTCGCAAGTGTGGTTACACTTTACAAAGCTAGATGCAGACAACGCTCGCTGCAATATTATATATATATTAACAAATTGTTTTAAATGAATAATAATGATGATAAATAATTTGAAGTTTGGATTTTTTTTTTTACAACTGAGGTATGTAGATTACATTTTTAGAGACTCGAGTACATAAAAAAGGTACCGGTATCGATTCACAGGTACCGGTTCAAATGTGAACAGTACCTAACCCTAGTTACCGGTGCTCGCAAGGTTGCATTGACGACAGACAGCTGGACTGCCCTGACGACCAGAAGCGATGTTACTGTCACTTGCTACTACATCACAGAGGACTGGCGAGTCATCACTGCTGTGTTGCTAACTAGAAGTTTACCAGGTCGGCATATGGCAGACTACCTCGCATAACAGTTAAAAGAAGCCATTCCCCATCCCTGGATACAAATCCGACTGGAAAGTCAATGCGGGGAGATTCCCCAGGCTGGCAAAGCTGGCACACCAGTGTTTTTGGACTGATTGTGACTGATGCGCTCCCGTCTGACCATGTCGATATGCTGGAATTGGGACCATGCATGTGAGACAGACTATTTATGTTCTATGTAGGCTATCTAATAATAATAATAACCTCATTTAAAAATACTATTGTTGCGTCGTTGATTGTTTTCAGCGTTTGTGCGTAATCTGTTATTTAGTTAGGCCTATTGGACATTTTCATCGACACAAGTAGATCTTTAGTTTTTATTTATTAAGTTAATATAAAACCGTATTTAGAACATTGAGTTTGTTAAATACATGCTTTTGATTTTTTTTATCTCTAACGTTCCGACGGCGTCCCGCTGTTGGCTTCGTTAGTACAGTTAGTTGTTTTCAGAGTTTTATGCATGTAATCTGTTATTTAGTTAGGCCTATTGGACATAAGGGTGTTTAATAGTGTTTCAAGCCCTGTGCTAGATATCATAAACACTTCCCTTAGGACTGGTATTTTCCCAGATGCCTTTAAAACAGCAGTTGTAAAGCCATTACTAAAAAAAACCTAACTTGGATAGTAATGAAATGGCAAATTATCGTCCAATATCCAACCTACCATTCATTAGTAAAATACTTGAAAAGATAGTTTCAGTTCAAATAAATTCCTTTCTTTTTTTTTAAAACTTTGACCAGTCGGCTGGTTCTTTTAGCGTTTATCGATTTTTTTCTTCTTCTTCTGGTCAAGCATGACCGACAGAAACAGGTTGGTTGAATGGGGTATAGATCGGGGGAAAGACACTCTGAGGAAATACGGCGAGTCCGGGAGTCGAACTCGCTACCCCAGATCCGTGACGCGCACGGTTGTCCCCGACGCCGAAATAGCGTCCGAGGTACGCTGTGAGCTACTAGAGCTCCCAAATAAATTCCTTTCTTGAAGAAAACAACATCTTAGAAGAATTTCAGTCAGGATTCAGAAAATATCATAGCACTGAAACTGCCCTCACCAAAATAATCAGTGACCTCGGACTAAACTCTGACGAGAATAAGATCTCCATCCTTATCCTGTTAGATCTCAGTGCAGCATTTGATACAATCGATCACGATATTCTAATCGATCGTCTTGAAAACCATGTCGGTTTCTCAGAACATGTGCTGGGCTGGTTTAAAACATACATCAGAGGGAGGAAATTCTATGTTAAACTAGGAGATCACATGTCTGATATATACGACAACAACTATGGAGTTGCACAAGGGAGTTGCTTAGGTCCTTTACTCTTCTCCCTTTACATGTTACCGCTGGGTGATATCATCAGAGAACATAATGTAGATTTCCATAGCTATGCGGATGATACACAACTGTGTGTACATATCTGCTGAATCAAATGATACAGCGATTAGCTCCATTACAGACTGCTTACTGGCAATAAATAAATGGATGAGTAAGAACTTCCTGAAACTAAACGAGAACAAAACTGAAATTCTAATTATCGGCTCCAAAACTAAAAAAGAAACATTAATAAAGAACCTGGGGGGACTAACCCCTTGGATCAAATCTGAGGTCACTAGTCTTGGGGTTATCATAGATTCAGAACTGAACTTCAATTCTCATATTCGCAAAGTGACGAAAACATCGTTCTTCCATCTCAGAAATATAGCAAAAGTACGACCATTTATTAATCAGAACGATGCTGAGAAGCTAATTCATGCATTCATATCTAGCCGGTTAGACTACAGTAATGCACTTTTCACAGGTCTCCCTAAGAAAACCACAGAGAGGCTTCAGCTAATCCAAAACTCTGCAGCCCGACTGCTAACTAGAACCAAAAGGAGAGCACATTTGTCCAGTCTTAGCTGCTTTACACTGGCTTCCTGTAACATTTAGAATTGACTTTAAGGTCCTTCTCCTTACATACAAAGCTCTAAATGGACAGGGATCTAGCTACATCGCCAACACTCTAATAAATTACACACCAGCAAGAACTGCGATCATCAGCTGCTGGACTACTAGAGGCTCCCAGAAGCAGTCAAAAGAGGATCGGTAATGCAGCCTTTATCAACTATGCCCCAAAACTATGGAACAAACTACCCCAAAACATCAGGGAAGCCAACTCGCTAGACATCTTTAAAAGACGGCTTAAAACCTATCTCTTTGCTCAGGCATTTCACTGATAGATATCTGCTACCACCTAGTGGCAAGAGGAAACATCAGGGATATCCTGACACAACTTGTACTTACCTGCACTATTCTTACCCTGCCTACTCTTATACACTGCCTATCAAATTCATGTGTCGGTTATTGCACTTTTTACTTCTTACTGATGACTATTTTTAAACTGAATCATTTTAAACTATTTTTTATTATTTGCTAGATCCAAATGTGAAACACTGTGATTATTTGTATTACTGAATAGAGAGCCTATTAGGATGCTAGATCCTAATGTGAAACACTGATTTACCATACCTTGCTATGCTCGCTCATGCCTGTATTTTTTATGTCCGTTCTATTTTATAATTTTTAGACTATTTTTAAACTGAATCATTTTAAACTATTTTTATTATTTGTGTTACTGAAAACTGTAAGCGGAGAGCCTATTGGGATGCTAGATCCTAATGTGAAACACTGTGATTTGCCATACCTTGCTACCTGTATCTTTTTTATGCCCGCTTATGCCTGTATTTTTTACTGTCGTGAAGCACTTTGAACTGCAACCTCTGTATGAAAAGTGCTATACAAATAAAGTTATTATTATTATTATAAGTAGATTTTTTGTTTATTTATTAAGTTAATATAAAACAGTGTTTAGAATTTCTTTTCATTTGTTAAATACATGCTGTGGCGAGTGATTTAAATTAGTTTTGCCACATATGCAGCTCGCCCGCTTAAAGTCGAGACGAATGTGTTTTAATATGTCTAGGCCTCTATATTTCTATCTTTGATATGCCATGCAATGTTGCGAGAATGCAATATGTCGCTGCTGCGGAAATACACCTTTTGATTGAGGAAACGAATACATTTGTTATTGTTTGGTAAATTGGGTATTCTTAGTTACAAATTATTGATTAATTGACCGTTAACGTTATCAATGATCGAGTAAGGAACGTGCTTACAATTTGCAACCCTAATGAGGAAGAATCTTTCACTTTTGGTCAATGTTGGCATGGTGTTATTCACTGTGAAAGATGGGGAAAATATATTTTTTTGTCCATATTCTCACTTGGTTCATTACAATTTACTCAAGCATAGTAACGGACACAATATTTCTGACACTGGGTATACATTCCCTGAGGTCCATAGATGTTAGAGGTGGGGCGATTCCCACCCCTAATAGATGTCCCTAGATACCAGGAACATGGACCTTGTAGAAGTGGAGCAATCTTCCATGTACTTTTAGGCAGATTTTCAGAAAATATGGCTAGGGCTTAACTCATTGACTGCCATAACCTTTCGCTATCTTTACTAAATGGCGCCAGTGGTATTGACAATTTTAGCGATGTTTGTAGACCCATCGTGTGTTCTGTATTATAGCTATGGAGACAATAGTATGGCTCATTTGACAGGCATTGTTCATATAATCAGCTAATTTCTACACACTGTAGTTTGTTACACGCTACATGCTAAACATTGCCCCATTTCCGGAATAATCCAGTATTTTTCCATAGATCGCGAGATATGACACATTATATGCAATAAGCCCAAATCTTTCTGGTTGATCCCCTGAAGCCCCAAATACTCCCAAATCAAAGGTATATACCATGTACATATGGGTCTTCACAAAATCATCAAGGGGGGGAGGGGTCGTTTTAACTCAAAACTGTGATCGTGTTTGTCGAGCATGTTTTACGTCCGGTAAACCACAAAACTGTGATCGTTACAAAATCATGTTTCAGGTTCGGTAAAATAGACATAGAATTTATCTTACCTTAGCCAGAAGGTATTCCAAAAAGAATAATTCCAAGTGATCTCATCGCTGTGTATATGTCTATACTCGTTTATATGGGAAATACATTTACATTTAGTCATTTAGCTGACGCTTTTATCCAAAGCGACTTACAAGTTCTGTGCGACAAGACAGCAAGAAGGGCATAACTCTATCAGCTGAGTAACAATGTTCATCAAAGTGTTGCGTGTTACAGTGTAGGTTAGTTTATTAGGACAAGTGCATGACAGTAAGGTTAGTCGGTTTTTTTTTTTTTTTTTTTTTTTTTTTTATCATTTCAGATAATGGTTGAAGAAGTGAGTCTTTAGTCGACGGCGAAAGATTGGACGGGATTCGGCTGTCCTAACTGGGATGGGTAGTTCATTCCACCATTGTGGGGCAAGGACTGAGAATAGGCGGCTTCTCTTTGATGACCCTCCGGGAGCTTGGATAGGAGTAGATCTGAGGCGGCCAGAAGATGCAGAGCGTAGGGGTCTTGAGGGTGTGTAGTTAGAGACCATTGACCGGAGGTAGGCGGGAGCGGTTCCCTTTGCCGCACGGTATGCTAGGTCGAGGGCCTTGAAGCGGATACGTGCAGCAATGGGGAGCCAGTGCAGGTCCCTAAGAAGTGGGGTGACATGGGCCGACTTCGGTAGGTTTGAGATCAGGCGGGCCGCTGCGTTTTGAATGAGTTGAAGAGGCTTGGTGGCAGTGGCCGGGAGGCCAGCTAGCAGTGCGTTGCAGTAGTCGAGGCGGGAGATGACTGTTGATTGGACGAGGAGTTGGGTGGCTTCTTTTGTCAGGAATGGGCGTATCCTTCTGACGTTGCTCAGGAGGAATCTGCAGGTTCTGGTTGTCGCTGCGATGTGAGCAGAGAAGTTCAACTGGTCGTCGAGGACAACACCAAGGTTCTTGGCGGTCGGGGACGCGGTCACAGCTGCATTCTCGACTGTGATGGAGAGGTCGGTCAGGGGGGAGGATTTGGCCGGCAGGTGGAGCAATTCTGTTTTGCTTAGGTTCAGTTTGAGGTGGTTGGTCGTCATCCAGGCGGAGATGTCGGACAGACAGGCCGAGATCCGCTCAGAGACGTGGATATCTGAGGGAGGGAAGGAGAGGAAGAGTTGAGTATCATCGGCATAACAATGATATGAGAAGCCATGAGACGTGATAATGTTACCCAGTGATTTAGTGTAGAGGGAGAAGAGAAGGGGTCCTAGGACCGAGCCCTGGGGGACACCCGTCCGGAGGGGGCGGGTGGCCGACAGAGTCTCTCTCCATGACCCTTGGTAGGAGCGGTCATTGAGGTATGATGTCAGCCATATCAGCGCAGATCCAGCCACTCCCATTCCTGCGAGGGCCGCGAGGAGGATCTGATGGTTGACTGTGTCGAAGGCTGCAGATAGATCTAGGAGAATCAGGACAGAGGAGAGGCCTTTCGCTTTTGCTAAGTGAAGTGCCTCTGTGACCGCAATGAGGGCCGTTTCTGTGGAGTGGCCAGTCCGGAAGCCAGACTGATTGGGGTCTAGGAGGTTATTCTATAAGAGATAAGCAGTAAGTTGGTTGGATACAGCACGTTCAAGTGTTTTAGAAAGGAAGGAGAGAAGAGAGACAGGACGATAGTTGGCTATGACGGTGGGGTTCAGGGTTGGTTTTTTTATGAGGGGCGTGACTGGCTTGTTTTAGGGAGGTGGGGACCACCCCCGAGTTGAGTGAGGAGTTGATGGTTGCAGTTAGGAATGGGAGGATGTCCGGTGCTATGGTCTGGAGGAGTGGGGAGGGTAGCTGGTCCAGCTGGCATGTGTAAATGTAAATGTAAATACGCTTCAGACAACAAAATCTCGAGGCGATCGCTGTGTATCTCTGTTCAGGCAGGAGGATGAGCCCTTGCAAAAAAAGGAAAACGTGTATCCACACCAAGCCATTCCAGTTCAAAGGTAGGCGATACTGCCACCTGGTGAGATTCGATCGGCATTGCAATTCCAACATAGGCATATGAATCGGAGACACCTAGATGGCCCCGGCTGACAGTATAGAATGGGGATCAAAGGAAAAGATCAAAGGAAATCTCTGGTTTTGGTGTTCAACGCATGGCGAGATAACCAGAGAAATCTCGGGTATGGCAGAGAAAGAGTTGAGAGGTTAAAGCTGCAATAACAATTTTCTGACAATATTCGACACCATTGATCATGATATATTATTCAATAAATTAGAAAAGTATGGTATTAGGAGGATTGGGTTGAGCTGGATGAGGAGCTATCTAAGAAACGGGAAACAATTTGTGCAAATAGGTGAAAAAATAAATCAAACTATATGGATGGATATTACTTGTTGGGTACCACAAGGGTCCGTATTAGGGCCCAAACGGTTTATATTATACATAAACAATATATGTAATGTATAAAAAATTCTAAAATTTGTCTTGTTTGCAGACAATACAAATATTGTTTGTTCTGGGGAAAATTTGCAGGAGATTTTGGGGGTGATCACTACAGAAATATTAAAATTATGGTTAGACAAAAACAAATGATCACTAAATCTGGAGAAAACAAAGATCATGCTGTTTGGAAAACATAACACAATGTACAGGTAATGATGATAAACAAACACATAGAAAGAGTTTATGAAAATACATTTCTTGGAGTGATCATGGACCACAAAATAAGCTGGAAACCCCATGTAAGCCATGTCCGAGCTAAACTGGCGAAATGCACTGGAATTCTAGGGGAAACTAAACACATATTGGATGAAATGTGAGCATTACCAACTAACATTAAGTAGATATTTAAACAAAGCCTTAAATCGCTGCATTAATAAAGACTGAACATCCATTTCCATATAATTTGCTCCTAGGAGTACAAGACCTACAAGGAGAATTTCCTCAAAAAGTTCCAGTTGACGAAGCTGCCTCCGTACCTCATCTTCTGCATCAAAAGATTCACCAAGAACAACTTCTTTGTGGAGAAAAACCCTACCATTGTCAACTTCCCCATCACGTAAGTGCTATTCTGAACCATTGCATGTATACCTGGATCTATTTAATACATTTACATTTAGTCATTTAGCTGACGCTTTTATCCAAAGCGACTTACAAGTTCTGTACGACAAGACAGCAAGAAGGGTACAACTCTATCAGCTGAGTAACAATGTTTATCAAAGTGTTGCGTGTTACAGTGTAGGTTAGTTTATTAGGACAAGTGCATGACAGTACGGTTAGATTTTTTTTTGGCTGGTGTATCTTTACCTCTCGGATGATTTGATGTGCATCTCAAATCGATACATGATCTGCGATATGATACACAAATGCAAAGAGTTAAACATGTCACGATTCGATGCAGTTCGATAAGAGCATGCATTTTATTCTGCTCCTATTTGGTATGATTCCGTTAAACTCAATTCATAGTAATATTGTGATGTGTCATCTCCTACCAATATGGCTCAATGCAGCTCATTGGCCATGTTTGTCATTTAATGATGATCACCTTTTATTTACAATCGCCTGATTTTTGCTACCAATGTGTCTGTAGGGAATCCTGTGAATTAGTGACATGGTGTCCCACAGTGTAGAACCAAGAAGGCAGACGCTATTCTACATCTATTGGGAACACTTGATCACAACGTAAACACATTTAATAATCTTCTCTGAATGGGTTTGTTTAGTAGCAAGAAGTTTAGTTGTTGCCGTCCTCTCTTTTCCACAAAATACTGCAGTGCTCCATCTTCTCATTATATATAGTGTCTCTGTTGTTGCTTGCTAACGTTTAGCCAACTACTGATTCTCAAAGAAGGTAGCCACAACTCTCCCGCATACAAAATGATTGAAACCAGTTTTCCATCATTCTGTACTTCGATTCATCACCGGTGACAGTTATGGTACCCATCATTGTATGATAAGGTTGGGTGGTCCTCTGGCAGAGAGACGTGACTTGCATTGGCATCTGTTTCTGTAGAAGGCTATTATTATTTGTGATCTCCCACTAGGGATGGGTACCGAATTAGGTACTTTTAAGGGTACCGACCGAATCACGTCTGTACTACCGAGTACCGATTCACGTGAGATCCGCCGGTGCCACATTTCGGTACTGCAAAAAAAAATAAAAAATCTTACATTTATTTAAAAAAATTTAAGTTCGACGACATCAATGTTTCGTTTACCGCGAAATGAAACTTATGAAGTGTGCCTCATGTCAACGTTCACATGCACAATACACGCTTACCTAGGATTTGACTTGATTCAACAACAAAGCAGTCGGGGGGGGGGGGGGGGGGGGGGGGAATGGCAAGCCGAAAACGGTCGCAAGTGTTACACTTTACAAAGCTAGATGCAGACAACGCTTGCTGCAATATTATATATGATTTTTTTTACAACTGAGGTAGGTAAATTACATTTTTAGAGACTAAAGTACCGAAAAAAGGTACCGTTGGGTACCGGTATCGATTCACAAATGTGAAAGGTACCCAACCCTATCTCCCACCCTACATCACCTCACTTCTGGATTGGAGCTCTGGGCCTTATCATACTCGCTCTGGTGATTGACTTACGCTTAAGGTTCCTAGAGTTTGCAGTGAATTAGGAACATCTGCTTTTGGCTTCTGTGCCCCAGAAACATGGAATGTTTTGCAATGCACTTTAAAACTCAATTCATTAGTATGTATTGGTCAGTTTAAGTCGTTAATAGCAAACCACTTCACCACAGTTTGCAGTTAATTGAGTTTAAGCGATTGACTTTCTGTTTTTTATATTTTCTTTTCTTTCTATTTATTATGTGTTGTATTTCTCTACGTCATTGTAAATGAGAGCTCGCTCTCAATGTTCCTTCAAGATGAATGATTGATTGCTACACTTTAATCACACTTTATTAGCTCCCAGCTCCCCACTACAACAGTGGCTTGTAAAGCTAGTCGTGGAGCTCCAGTCTCCTCTCTGTAAGGCTCTAATGAGTTTAGTCGTGGAGCTCCAGTCTCCTCTCTGCTGTGAGGCTCTAATGAGTTTAGTCATGGAGCTCCAGTCTCCTCTCTGTAAGGCTCTAATGAGTTTAGTCATGGAGCTCCAGTCTCCTCTCTCTGCTGTGAGGCTCTAATGAGTTTAGTCATGGAGCTCCAGTCTCCTCTCTCTCTGTCTGTGAGGCTCTAATGAGTTTAGTTGTGGAACCAGGGGTGTAAAAAGTACCCAGAAATTATACTTAAGGGAAAGTATGGGTACCGTCTCAAAATCGTACTCAAGAGTATCTGGCTAAGGGCGGCTAAGTGGCGCAGTGGGCAAGGCGCTCGCCACTAATGCAGGATATGCTGGGTTCGAGCCCAGCTCTCGGCGTTGCTACCAGCTTGGCTGGTCGTTCATACTAACACAATTGGCAGTGTTAGGGGTGGGAAAGCTGGTGGGTGGGGATTGGACGTTGTGGACAGCGACTCCTACAGGTCAGTTGGTGCGCCTGTACAGCAGAATCAGGAAGTAACTGGGGCAGCGTGAGCCTCCCACACGTTACTCCTCGCCACTGAGAGATCGCGCTGTACAGGTGAAAAGATGCGACGGCTGCCTCCTCGTGTACCGGAGGGGACACGTGATGCAAGGCTTCGTCCTCACTGCAGCCGACCAGTGGGAGGCATAGTCTAGCAACGTTCGAGACAGGGGAGGGGAGAATTAAAGGGAGAATTGGCGAGGCGAAATTGGGATGGGAGAAAAATAGAAAATAAGGAGAAAAAGTGGATAAAAAAAATAGTATCTGGCTAAAAACACACTTGAGTAAAAGTTAAAACGTTTCTACTTTAAACTTTTTTTCTGACTGTATTCTTCTGATAGCAGGGGTTTAATCAAAGATCCCCGCTTTCTAGTCTTGCACAAGGACCAATCAGCATGGGTATGGGTGGGTTAATTTTCCATTGATGGGGATTTGATTGGCTGTTTTTAAATAAAGTGCGGCAGCAGGATTAATAACGTTAACGTTAGTTCAGCCAGAGAAACAAATACCGTACTTTTCGCACTATAAGCCGCACCTGAATATAAGCTGCAGCAGCTAAATTGAATGATGTGTACATATATAAGCCGCACTGGACTATAAGCCGCAGGTGTTTTAATGTTTAATTACCATATGTAAGGGTTCGTGCACAGAGGGGATTGTCGGGAAAGAGATGGCTGTTTGAGGAAGCTCCCATTTATTAAAATGTTTGTTTAAACAGGAACGATAGCCAGTTAGCAGCGCCGGGTACAATAGGTGGCAACGTTAGCTCTCATAACGTTAGCCAGTTAGCAGTGCCGGGTACAGTAGGTAGCAACGTTAGCTCTCATAACGTTAGCCAGTTAGCAGCTCCGGGTACAGTAGGTAGCAATGTTAGCTCTCATAACGTTAGCCAGTTAGCAGCGCCGGGTACAGTAGGTAGCAACGTTAGCTCTCATAACGTTAGCCAGTTAGCAGCTCCCAGTTTGCAGCTCCGGGTACAGTAGGTAGCAACGTTAGCTCTCATAACGTTAGCAGCGCCGGGTACAGTGGGTAGCAACGTTAGCTCTCATAACGTTAGCAGCTCCCAGTTTGCAGCTCCGGGTACAGTAGGTAGCAACGTTAGCTCTCATAACGTTAGCCAGTTAGCAGCGCCGGGTACAGTAGGTAGCAACTTTAGCTCTCATAACGTTAGCCAGTTAGCAGCGCCGGGTACAGTAGGTAGCAACGTTAGCTGTCATAACGTTAGCCAGTTAGCAACGTTAGCTCTCATAACGTTAGCCAGTTAGCAGCGCTGGGTACAGTAGGTAGGCAGCATGTTGAAAGAGGAGCCCTGAGCTGCTCATACACTAGACTCTTGCCGTAATGGTTTGTTGACGTGGTTGACGTGCACTGCTGCAGCAGATTTAGGAGTCTGATCTGACGGTCACAGAGCTGAGGGAGCGCGCCCAGTTAGCTGTAAAAATCCATAGATTAGCCGCACCGTTATATAAGCCACAGGGTCGAAAAATGGGGGGGAAAGCCGCGGCTTATAGTCCGAAAAGTACGGTATACGAATTAAAATGGTTGGACCTGCGAGATTTGTACTTTGTAGGTCTGCATTTTAAATGTAACGAGTAAAAAGTATATTGTTTTTCTCTGAAATGTAATTGAGTAAAAGTACAAGTATACAAACCTAATAATACTCAAGTAAAGTACAAATCCCCCAAAACAGTACTTGAGTAATTGTACTTCAGTACTTAACACCCCTGAATGGAACTTGTCTCCTCTCTCTCTGTGAGGGCTCTAATGAGTCGAGTCGTTTCTTCTGTGTGTCTTGTGTTCTGCTCCTCCAGGAACGTAGACCTGCGTGAGTATCTGACGGAGGAAGCCCAACTTACGGAGAAGGACACAACCTATGACCTGGTGGCCAACGTAGTGCATGATGGGAAGCCCACAGAGGGAGCGTACAGAATACACGTCTTGCATCACGTAGGTGGCGGTCGCATGCGTCTCAATTAATCCAACTCCCTTTTTTTTTTTTTTTTTTCTGCACTGAGATAAGGTCACTTGGGGGGGTGTGTATGAACTATTCTCTGTGGCCAAGCAGAAGTTAGTGACTAGTTATTACAGAATCTATTTAGTTGTTTTTTGTTTAATCTCAGTTGGTGTGTTCACATGCACATTATGCTCTATTATTCAGGATACTTAGTGCATGTAAATATCACGTTTTATCACATTTACAATAACTGAGATCCGCTTATATCCCGACTATGAGAAACCCAATTATGAACACTCACTGAGAAATGTCATTAATAATCAGGATACTGAGGCATGTTAGTTCTGTTCCCATGGTAATGTTTGGATAAGACCTTTAACTGGGATATTGGCTTGTATATCCAGAATATGAATGTGCATAGAAACCCACGCTGTGATATTTGTTGTGCTATTCTGGTTCATCAGGGAACTGGGAAATGGTATGAGATGCAGGACCTGCAGGTGACAGACATCCTGCCCCAGATGATCACGTTGTCGGAGGCCTACATCCAGGTGAGTGTCTCTCCACTGTGACACCAGAGGATTCAAAATCACACACATTTAGAACCCTTAAGGGAACGACTTTATGGGAAATGCACATAGTCTCTTCCAGAGTCGGACGAGAAGATGGATACTAATTTCCTCTGTGCGTTCAGTAGGAAGCTACCCAGCTGCAAGCTAGTCTAGCACAAATTAATGGAAGCGGATACGAATCAGCTAGCCTAGTTTAAAACTCCAGGAGGTGTTTTTGGCCAACAGCTAGGCTAGCTGATCCATATCCACTTTCATTAATTTGTGCTAAACTAGGCTAGCTTACAGCTGGATAGCCTTCTACTGAACGCACAGAGAGGTAATTGGTGTCTATCTTCTTTTATGACTGGAAAAGTTTGCGTGATCCTTTTTTTTTTTGTTCTAACTGGATAAGCTCAAGTACACTGGCTGATCCATATTTAATAAGAGGGATATCTTTTCATTATTCAAGATAATCCTAAAGTTTTAAATTCTTGACTAATGACAAACAAATATTTAAGGAGTGTGTGAACTGAGTTGTAATTATTTACTTGTATTGAATCAATACTAGGGATGGGTACCGAATTCGGTACTTTTGAGGTAACGGAACGTAACCCAAATGCGTCCACATTTGTATAGGATTCTATCACATTTTCATAACAATAGCACCCTGCGCCGTTTTCATTGAGGTTTCTTACAAATTAACGATGCTCTATGTTGTCCTTTATATGCCGATTATCATTAGAATCTTAAATTGTACCATATGTCCCCCTTTAGACAACATATGTAACGCTACCAGCGCACTTTTGGTAAGATAATTAGTTGACCATCCGCGGTCGCTATACCGAGGTCGCAGTATTAGTTTACCGCTGTTCAGATCACGTCGGAGAATAGACACATCCCAGTGACCTGCGACCTGTGCTAACGCTCTTGGGAAATGCATTATTGTAGTTTTCAACATTTTCACCTTTTAAATTTAAACCAATGCTGCCATCTACTGACGACAGTAAAGTCGTCACCTTGAGCCACTTCCGTATACTAGCGTCGCCCCAAACCCATTCTAGAGATTCCCACTTTTTACTGGGAGTGGGGCGTGGCCGTATTTGGTCCCAGACAATAAGAGTGACTGCAATTGGTCACTGTGACGTTACCGAACCGAAACACGTCGGTACTACAGAGTATCGATTCAAGTGATACAGAAAAAAAAATATATATATATTTTTTTTTAACCTTTTTTCAACGTCAACGTTCACACGCACAATATATGCTTACCTAGGATTTGACTTGATTCAACAACCAAAGCAGTTGGAGCAATGGCAAGCCGAAAACTGTCAAAATTGTAGTTATTTGAAGTTTTGATTTTTTTCACGACTGAGGTAGGTAAATTAAATTTCTTGAGACTAAAGTACCGAAAAAAGGTACTGTTGGGTACCGGTATCGATTCACAGGTACCGGTACCGTATCGGTTCAAATGTGAAAGGTACCCATCCCTAATCAATACAGCATAACACATTCTGGTATTGCTGGTATCACCAATTGAAAATGCTAGTGGCACCACATACTAGGGATGCACGATATTGATTTTTTGACACCGATAGATAACTTTATGCTCCTCAAGCCGATAACCGATACCGATAACCGATATTTATTGTATTATTTTTTTTTTTAAATGTACCATATATCGTTTTTTTTTTTTGTATTTATAAGCTCCGACGTCATCGGTACTGCTATCGGTACTCGAGAAATTATGGAGTTTTTTTTTTAGGAATTTAAACGTCGCAAACTAATCTTGTTGGCCGTTGTCTATATCTCTCCTGCCTCGGTGTCTCTGCCTGAGCAGGCTGTGCTGTGCTCTCTCCTCTCTTCCCCTCCCACACACTCACTCACTCTCACACACACACACACACACACACACACACACGGGTGCCGCTGCTGCCGAGTACAGACAGCTCTGCTCTTATAATGGCGGACAGAACGAAACGTTCAAAAGTCTGGGTCTATTTTACTAAAGTCGATGCTGACAACGCTCGTTGCCACAAGTGCAACAAGACATTTGCCAGTATTGTATAAGCGCTGGTACTTGTCAATGTGGCTGGCGGGGAGATAACGTTAGCTCCGAGTAGAGTAATGGCTGACAATCCGGAGGTAAATAAACGAACGAGAGCTTCTGATTGGTGGTAAGAAGAAGAGGCGGGTGCAAGCGGTGGGACGTAATTGGCAGATCGACTGTCTGCCTCCGAATGTAACGTGACTACGTCACAGCCAAGAAAGGGAGCGCTGGATTTGTGAAAAACTCCGTTCCTAAACCACACGCTATCAGTTTTACCACAGTACTGGCAAAACGGGAGGAGGCTATAATAAAAACAAGCGCCCTTCATCCAAATCCACCCACACCGGATTTCTTTTAACCAAAAAATGTATTACATATTATCGGAGCTATCAATAACGTTATCGGGATGACGTCATAATTGCTGATATCGGCCCGATAATTATCGTGCATCCCTACCACATACCAGTGTCGAGTACACGTGTCTCAAAAATATAAATGCTGATCTGACACCAGTTTGCCTCTCAGGTCCTAGTAAAGTTCCTATGGTCATACTACTGCCTAGACGTTTCATGAATATCGGCCCTAGTTTGATAACAAATTATTTATAATTTTAGATCTGGAAAAGGAGAGAGAATGAAGACGACACAAACAGCCACACAGGTGCATAAGTGGAGCAGGACTGGAGTCGCAGGAGTTTGGGCGCCTCGTTGCAGGTGCTGCATCCACTGCTGAAGACAGTCTGGAAACAAGACTGGCCTGCCTTTGTGGATACATTTAAAAGCAATGATGTAAATGTCAATCTTTCACTGTTTTATCTTTTGACTGTCTGGAATTTGCTGAATAAACCAGCTTAGTCTGTTCCATTCTATGTTTTACCTTTTTTAAAGCATGACCTTTGTGAAGGAAATCGATGATTTGCATTTGGTTTGACCTATATAGAGATGAGTTTTAAGAGGATAATATCATTATCATGTATGTGTGTTTCCAGCCAAAACTGTGCAGACAGAGGGCCGTTATCAGCTGGGTGGAACAGAGAGAACTAGGGGGGGAATAATATCAACAATTGAGCGGTTGCTATAGTGATCTGGGTCAAATAGCTGTGGTCGAAGACAGCACTGCTTATAGCCATCTGAGAGCAGCCAGGTCAGAGAGGTAGAGGTGGTGGAGGAGGATGCGGTCAGAGAGTGTAGCAGGCAGTCTGTCTCCACGATAGTAAGCAGTGTGTGTGCATGCCGAGGTCGTTGAGCACATAACTGATAAGTAGGGATGTCCCGATCAAATTTTTTTGCTCCCGATCCGATGATTGAGTATCTACCGATACCGATCTTTCCCGATCCGATAAAAAAAAAAAAATGTAATCCCCATTTCTCACATTACATTCACCTTGAATGTTGACGTTATCCAGGTGAAAAGTTAACTTCATTCAAGCGAGGCATTGCAATCCTTGACATAAATCATTTGATGTATAATTAAATCAAAGGAAATGCGTTTGGGTCTGAGAGTGTGGCTGGTCTGCCGTTGGATACTATTGGTTTGTTTTGGCAAAATTCTTCTGCTCTGTGTGACAATAAATAAATGAATGATATGCAATTTAAAACCAAAACTAATGCCTCAGTATGAGTTTAAGACGTGAACATGGTCATGTTTGTTGAATAAAAAAAAAAAAAAAAAAATCCTTTTTTTTGCCGATCGCGATCTTCGGAAAATCACGTGATCGGCCCCGATCCCGAGATCGGGACATCCCTACTGATAAGGACTGCAGAATGGTCAGAATAGAAAAGTGGTTGACATCCATAGAACAGACGTCTAGTGTGTTTAAAGGTGAATAGCAGTTGCCATGGCAGCATCACATAGTAACGAGGAAAGTGGGCGGGCCCCCGTTGCTAGGGAGAATTTATAATGAGCGTGTCTTCCGGGTGTACGTTAGAATGAGAAACGAACCACACCGAAGAGCGCACGCGTTGATCAGAGACGTTCATCCCTCTCTCTCACCCTCGCCGGTGGGGGAGGGGAGGTGACGCATCATTAGCTTCGGCTAACGGGAAATGGTGGTTGGCTCCGACAAGGCCCAGAACCATCGGACTAACAGCAGACGAGACGATAGAATAATGAATTTAGTGTTCCATCAAAGACTTTAAAGACTATACGAAATGGGTAACATCTGAGGCTTTTGTTTATGTAATAAACGTGTTCCGAGAAAGGTAATATGTCTGACTGTGAATTATTATGATTACGGATTGCATTAAAGGGGAATGACCACGATATACAGCCAGTATGAGAAGACGTCGGAAAAATAAAACGAACTCAGAAACTACCTGAGCCAACAGATAAAGAGGTGATAAGTGGCTGATTGTGGTTTGCCAGAATCCAACATTTGGTACTCACCATGTACTTGACATTTAAGATATTTTTAGGGCATTTGTGCTTTATTGTGGACAGGACAGTCAGAGAGACAGGAGATTCAAACCCAGGACATTGTGGTCGCACAGTGCGCGTCTTAACGTGGTGCCCCCCCCTCCCCCTGTACTTGTTTTTCCATATCGATGGCCAAAGATATTTTCCCCATTTGAAAAATTCAACTTCAAGGATCTTCAGTACATCGATCACACAGCTCGGTACATACAGTACTTGGATACTCGATGGTCCAGTTAGCTCTTTATTTCAGATGAGGTGCACTCATCAGATGAGACTAAAGTTATTTGCTGTGCACTTTAAGACTTTACATTGACATTCCCATGCTTAAATACATAATAGAATTATATTCATCATGACAGAAACTGACTTTTTTTACTGAATCCCAGCCTCAGTCTGCTAATAATATACAACATTTTTCATGCAAATTGTTTAATGTTGAAATAAATGTCTTGATTCACTTAAAGGCATTAAAAGCATCAGTGCAATACATTTGTGAAAGAAAAAAAAACGAATCTTGTAGCGTTTACATCTTCAGTGCTTCTGGTAGTTTGGTTCTCACTCTAGTTCCACATGGACTCCTCACAGTAGGCCACATTCTAGGGTCAAAAAAGTAAATGCATTAGATGAGACATAAAAGCATATTCAGTAGAGATGCACTGGTCGACACCTGATCCAAAGCAGTTATACCTTACCGGTGTATTATGCATGTTTCAGGTCACAAAACAGCCTTGAAGGGTTGTTGGGAGTTAAGCAAGTAGTTCAATATTAAATTAATTCCAAATCCCTTGTGCAAAGGCTATATTAGACCCAGTTTTAATTCACAACAAATTGTTTGTGCCACCACTATGGTAAAGTCATGGCCTCTCATGAAGACTTTAAACACCATTCTGTTTATGAAAAGTTAATTATCTGCAGGGTTAAATACCCATTTCCTGTCGACTGCCTTCAAAGCCTGACCAGAGGGCTGTGATTTCCACGTCATCTCCCCCGAGATGTGGTTGTCGCAGAGATAATAAAAAGCTGGGTGAACCTGACCTGCAGAGCTGACCTGGGCATTGCTACATCTTCAATAAGTTGTTATGGCTTTTAAGCCATTTACTGAGCAGATAATGGAACCATTATTCTATTTGAGATGACTTACACCACACTTCTGGGCGGTTGGCATGTCTTGGCACCAGTAGCTGGGTCCCCAGGTACAGGGGTTGACGCCCATGTGTTCAGGCCTCTTCACAGCAACACACAGATCAACTCTCTGGTGATCAGAAGAAAGAAGCTGTACAAAACTAGACCAAACGGAGATGTCATGACACTGTTGACCCATCTCAAAGCCTGCCCTCTCTTCTTGATCCTCCAATCACAACTGTTGCTTTGAGGGAAGAATTAGTTGTGATTGGAGGATCAAGAAAAGAGGGCAGGGTTTGAGACCGGTTAATTGGGCATTCCTTGATTTAGATTAAATGTATTGTACTGTACTTTAATGTAACGGTAAAGTGCAATAGTAATATACAATGTACAGGTGATTAAACTGGGTATAAAATATAGAAATTAGTACTAATCAGATGCAATTTACAGAGTTGTAATATAATATATACAGTGATACAGTATGGTAGTAGTCATACTGGCCAGCAGCGTAACTTGTAAGGGATATGTACAGATATAGATGGAAGAGAAGGATTATGTACAGGTGTGGATGAATATATATATATATTAGGGCTGTCAGTTTATCGCATTAATTAGATTAATTAATTACACAGCAAATTATCACGTTATGAAAATTAACTCAAAATTAATTACAAATATATATATTTCTTTTTTGTATCTCATTCATTCCATAAGAATGTAGAATACACATTTACAGACTTTTTTTTAATATGGTCCATTTGCATGTTCTTGGTATCTGATTCTAGGGACATCTATGAATCTCAGGGAATGTATTCCCAGTGTCAGAAATACTGTGGGCTAGATCCACAAAGAATGGATTGCACGGTGCAAGTTGCACCCTTACTTACAATTCATTATGAATTGAAAATGGGGGACCCTGATGTAAACAAGACGAAAGTCTTTCTCTGGTCTGCATCCCCTTAACAATTGTGTGTATTGAGCCATACTGTATTGTACCCATTCTGCAATCTGTTAATAACATTTGCATTCAATCAATCAATCTGCACGCTGATTGATTGAATACAAATTTTATTTTGAGTAAATTGTAATGAACCAAATGAGAATATCAATTTTTTTTTATCTTTGACTGAATAACACCATGCTCAAATTGACCAGACCTGAAAAATCTAAGCAAATTAATAGATGGAAGATGATTAAACAGAAGGTTTTGTAGATACAGTACTGAATTCTGCCATCCGGACACATGCAATTTGAAATATGATTATAAAATATATAAAATGGTTATGCAATTAATTAGATTAATTAATTACAAATCCTGTAATTAATTAGATACATTTTTTTTAATCGCCTGACAGCACTAATATATATATATATATATATTAGTGGCGTTAACCCTGGGAGGCGTTAACCCTTTCACTGCCGCACTACAGAAGGTTAACCCTTTCACTGCCACATGACAGCAGGTTAACCCTTTCACTGCCACACTACAGAAGGTTAACCCTTTACTATCACACTACCGATGGGGTAACCGATAGTAAAGGGTTAACCTTCTGTAGTGCGGCAGTGAAAGGGTTAAGAGTAGTCAGATGGATAAGCTATACAGTCTATAGTATACTATACTAGATATACTATACAGTCTAGTATACTATATATATGCAGTCTCTAGTATACTATACTAGATATACTACAGCCGGTCACTCGTAGGCTGATCTTCCAGAGCCCTGTGTCCGTCACATGGCCCTGGTTAGCTTTTCAAATAATGTGTGGATGTGGGGAGTAGTCCATGCAAATCAATCATGGGGCAGTATGCTCCTAGTCAATGTACTCTACGTCAGCCAGGGTAAAGCAACCTATTACTGTACCTCACAGGCATCTGGAGCATTCATCTGGTTTCCCAAAACCTTCTGCAGCCGGGAGCCATAGAGTTGAGTAAACAGCTCACACTGTAAAGAGCATGAGCAAAGGGACAATGAGTCACTTTCTACATGATGATCACGTTAACAAGCTTGAATGCATTCACTTCTACGGCGCAAAAGGCAGGTTCATCACAACAATGCTCGCCGGCGTCACTAGAGGGCGCAAATGTGTTAAGAATGCAGCGAGATCAGCATCCACCTACAGCCCATAATCAGCGTCCACCTACAGTCCATAAGTGAGTAAGTGACCAGAATGTGTGACTGATGGCGTGTGGGGTTTAATTATGTGTCCCGTGGAGAATTGAATGAGCTGAAGCAGGGCTGTCCAAAGGAGGGACTGTAAGCCAAATCTGGCCATTCACAAAAATATTCCAAAAAGTGATGGGATATATTATTAAATTTCATTTTTGAGAGTAGTGTTAGTAGTAATGGAGGGATATATGTAGTAATGGAGTGTGGGGATGGGCATTTTAAATAAAAATCCAGATCGATTGATCGCATGCTATACTCGAGTGATCGTGTATTACTCGTAAAGGGGGAAAAAAATTATATATAGATCTTTTTTTTTTTTTACTTAATTTTGTTCATTCACGTATGTGTTTAAGGAAACCAACAAACAGTTATAATCTTACACATACATGTGAAACAAAAATCGATAATCGATTACTCACGCCCATCCCTAATGGAGTGGCAGTAGTGGTAATGGAGGGGTAGTAGTAATGTAGGGGTAATAGTAGTAATGGAGGTTTAGTAGTAATGGGGGGGTAGTAGTGGTAATAGTGATGGAGGGGTAGTAGTGGTAGTAGTAGTAATGGAGAGGTAGTAGTGGTAATAGTAGTAATGGAGAGGTAGTAGTGGTAGTAGTAGTAATGGAGAGGTAGTAGTGGTAATAGTAGTAATGGAGAGGTAGTAGTGGTAATAGTAGTAGTGGAGAGGTAGTAGTGGTAATAGTAGTAGTGGAGAGGTAGTAGTGGTAATAGTAGTAATGGAGAGGTAGTAGTGGTAATAGTAGTAGTGGAGCGGTAGTAGTGGTAATACTAATAGTAGTAGTGATGGAGAGGTAGTAGTGGTAATAGTAGTAATGGATGTAGTAGTGGTAATAGTAGTAATGGAGAGGTAGTAGTGGTAATAGTAGTAATGGAGTGGTAATAGTGGTAATAGTAGTAATGGTAATACTAATAGTAGTAGTGATGGAGAGGTAGTAGTGGTAATAGTAGTAATGGATGTAGTAGTGGTAATAGTAGTAATGGAGAGGTAGTAGTGGTAATAGTAGTAATGGATGTAGTAGTGGTAATAGTAGTAATGGAGAGGTAGTAGTGATAATAGTAGTAATGGATGTAGTAGTGGTAATAGTAGTAATGGATGTAGTAGTGGTAATAGTAGTAATGGATGTAGTAGTGGTAATAGTAGTAATGGAGTGGTAATAGTAGTAATGGATGTAGTAGTGGTAATAGTAGTAATGGATGTAGTAGTGGTAATAGTAGTAATGGAGTGGTAATAGTGGTAATACTAGTAATGGTAATACTAATAGTAGTAGTAATGGAGTGGTAATAGTGGTAATACTAGTAATGGTAATACTAATAGTAGTAGTGATGGAGAGGTAGTAGTGATAATAGTAGTAGTGGTAATAGTAGTAATGGAGAGGTAGTAGTGGTAATAGTAGTAATGGAGGGGTAGTAGTAATGGATTTAGTAGAGGTAATAGTAGTGGTAATAGTAGTAATGTAGGGGTAATAGTAGTAATGTAGTGGTAATACTAGTAATGTAGTGGTAATACTAGTAATGGTAATACTAATAGTAGTAGTGATGGAGGGGTAGTAGTGGTAATAGTAGTAATGGATGTAGTAGTAGTAATGGATGTAGTAGTGGTAATAGTAGTAATGGATGTAGTAGTGGTAATAGTAGTAATGTAGGGGTAATAGTAGTAATGGAGTGGTAATAGTGGTAATACTAGTAATGGTAATACTAATAGTAGTAGTGATGGAGGGGTAGTAGTGGTAATAGTAGTAATGGAGTGGTAGTAGTGGTAATAGTAGTAGTAATGGAGAGGTAGTAGTGGTAATAGTAATAATGGAGAGGTAGTAGTAATGGAGGGCCAGACCTTAGGGACGGCAGTGGGATGATGGAGGCAGACAGACTGGAGGAAAGAGGAGGCGTGAGACTCAGTGGAGTTGAGGCCCAGATGCAGGCGGCTCAGGACAGCCAGAGTACGGCACGAGTCACAGTCGGACGGGAGAAACACATCTAGGAGAGTGAGGCAGAGCATTAAAGAGCCATTTATACTTCAAAAAGGAAGTTGGCGGGTAGATGGAAAATACCACAGACTCTTTCAGTTGTTTGTACTTTTCTTTTCCTGTATGGCGGGAACAGAGGCTTTGCACTGAACACTTGTGTAGTTCTCTCTCTTCCAGCATGGCCGCCTGCAGCATAGCAACCATTGGTTTGTACATGGTAATGACCTGTAGCATAGCAACCATTGTTTTGTACATGGTAATGACCTGTAGCATAGCAACCATCGTTTTGTACATGGTAATGAAAGACAGCGGTTGATATGAGAAATATACCAACAAAAACACAATAATTATTGTAAACAAGTCACAGTAGAATAGTAATATGCTTTTCAAGTGTTTCACCTACTCTCCCACTGTGTACAGAAATTAGGCATTTTCTTTTGAAAGTAGTTACAGGAAGTAGACACATTCTGTGCAAGGCCTCTAGCGGTCTACAAAGTATGTGAATCTGAATTTTTGTTCAGTTCAGAGAAAAGGAGCATTGTTTCAATAGAATGACATGTCCTCCACATAGCTGAATGGCTGACAGAGAAGTGAATGGTAGGCGTGAAGCGGCCAGTAGGGGCAGTGTTTGCAGAGTGAGAAGTAAACAAGTTACAATAAAGTTGGTGTGCACTTCCTAAAGATAAGTAGCAGAGGTTCTTGTTCCTCCCAACAGCACCAGTTGTTTATGAGGCACTACACTGAGGAAGCACAAGAGACGGACCAGGTTTAACCCATGCAGTTTAATAAATCGGCTCTGTAGTCAAAACATGCCTTCCTTCAGTTAACCCTTTCACTACCACAAGGCCAAAGAGTTAATCCTTTCACTGCGATAATACAGAAGGTTAACCCTTTCACACTACCACATGACAAAGGGTTAACCCTTTCACAACCACACTACTGGCACCGACCCGGCCCTGGGACCTCTTGAGGACGATTTGCCCACCGGCGCGACGCGCCACTTTGCCGTTCTCTAGCGGCTCGGGTCTGCATTTCTTAAAAACAATATAATATATATATATATATATATATAAAGAATAAAATCGCTATTTGTTGCCTGTCCATTGCCCTTTCAGGCGACAAAATCCGTTCAGCGGTTCTCGAGTTACATGCAGATATGTGAGGCGTGTGCCAAAGTACACAGCAGCGTTTTTTTTTTTTTTTTAATGACCACCCCCGACTCCCGGGGCTCTAGCTCTGTCAAGCATTTGGCGATCTCAAAGATTATTGGACAGGGTTGTAACCAATGAGTGTGGCTTTCCAATGATACCCCAAGAGGGGATCTGCGAATCAGGGACCTAGGTGAGAAGTCACGAGCGAAAACAGGGAGAAAAAAAACACAGAATGAATTTAAGTCAATGAGGAAATGGTTTACTGGAGAGCTTTTTCTTTTCTCCACAGTTTACCAAAATCGCTCCTAATCACTCATTTCTGAACTACATAAGACTTCAGGCTATGGATCCAGGGTGTTTTCCAGCTCATACCAATTGTTATGGAAATACTATATTTGGATATTGCAACTACTACAGAAAAACGTGAGTAACAAGTTTTTCTACAACTCAAGTTCAGACCTATGTTACTCTATAATATATCATTAGCACCAAAAGTGATCTTTTATTGTATCAGAAACTTTCAAAAGAGACCAGGCTTATGCATGCGCTATAAGTATAAAGATACGCTTTTCAAAAAAAGTATGCAGTCCTCAAGTTAAAGTTAAAAAAATTGCCACTTTTCTGGCCGCCAGATAAGAGGTTAACCCTTTCACTACCACACTACAGACGTGTGGTTAGTGAAAGGTTAACCGTCTGGAGTGTGGTAGTGAAAGGGTTAACCTGTGCAGTTTAACAAATTGCCTCTGTAGTCAAAAGGTGCCTTCTTTCAGTTGAGGCTTGATTTGGAGAGGGTCATGCATGCCTTAATTACATCTAGGCTTGACTACTGTAACTCTTTGTATGTGGGCCGAGACCAGCTCTCTCAACGACACTGACAGCTAGTGCAGAATACTGCTGCTCGCCTTTTGACCGGCACAAGAAAGTGTGACCATATTACACTGGTTCTGACCTCCCTGCACTGGCTTCCTGTCCATTTCAAGATCCTTTGTTAGTATTTAAGATTTTAAATGGTCCGGCCCCTCAGTATCTAGTTGAACTTGGTGCGGCTGCTCCAAAGCTGTGGAATGGTTTACCTTTACATATTAGATCTGCCCCAACCAAAGCTATTTTTGTTAAACTTTTATTTGTTAAAGACTCACCTCTTCTCACTGGCTTTTCATTCAGGTTTGAGCTGTAAAATCTATGTTTCTATTTTGACTTTGTATTGTTATACTGTAGTACCGTTTGCAGTACTATTTCCGTTTGTGTAAATTGTGCACCTTGTGTTGTATATTTTATTAGTATTGTATTTACAGTACTTTTGTGATTTGTATTGTGCAGCACTTGGTCACCACATATGGTCTTCCTACACACGCCACTTACCCTCGCTAGGCTTCTCACCGAGCAGACAGAGGTGCAGCATGGCACATATGGAGTGAGGGGCAGCTGTCGACAAGAGGAAGACAACGACATCCTTGCCATATTTGACGACGAAATCAGTACATTGGTCCTTGTAGCTGCCAGGCAGAAGAGTACACACATCTCCCAGGAGCTTGAGTACAGCTTCCTGCAAGGAGAGAGAGGAGGTCAGATCGGTGCCATTTCAGTGACTCGTCTTATTTTCCGTCATTGAAATGGCACCTACTGCATTTGTACTTTCACTTCTAGTGATGGTTTATATTTACACCCAGAAGTCAACCTAACTACGTATCCCATACTGTGTTTGAGAATTCTGGTGGAGAGTTCACTGTACACCTAAAACCCCATTAAGTCCCACTCAAATGTATTGAGGGGCATTTTGTCTTTGCTTTGTTGGCACTCGGCAGGAAAGACAAAATACTATGATATCATGAATGACCACATGTCCCAAAGCATAGATATGAAACATTTAATAGCCATGTCCCAAATATTCTGAATAACTTAATATCTTAATCAGAATGTACATCTATTAAATTGAGTTCATAACAATTGTGACTTAAAATGATTATTTCTTGACTATTAACAAAAATCTGAACAATTTAAACTAAATTAAAGGTTAGCTTTCTCTCATATTGAGTGTAAAATCAAGCTAATAAAACAACGATGGTAATCTAGCTAATATACAGTGCAATATCTATATACTATGTATATTAGTGATATGAACAAGGACACACAGTGTCATAGATGCGAAGCTCATGTCCTGTGTGCTGTGACCAGGGGCAGATAACCGTGAGTGAGTTAGTGACATTGCTGGTCATAGATGAAAATGAGAATCACCTCAGTCTTATTCTTGGGTAACATGTCCTCCAGTTTCTTGATGGCGAGCAAACATAGGGTGCACTGTGGGGTAATATCATCCATCTAGAGAGGATCAGATGATTAGCAGCACACATCACCCTGTTAAAATAGCCTTCACTTCAGCTAGTTAAAAAAAAAAAAGAAAAAAAAAAAAGACTGCCACTGCCGTTTCCTCCCACCGACCTGCGTGTTAGTGCCAGCGTCCGACACTGCACGTGCCATATCCGTATCGATGACAGAGTGGACCGCTTGCAGCAGTTCCCTCGTCGACTGGACAAGGTCCGGCAGTTCCCTCTCCGATTGGATGGCACATAGTCCCAGGGCCGTGCACGCCTTGACCGGTTTCTACAGATGAGCAGACGGAATGATGAAGAGACGTTTGGATGGATGGAGACAATATTTCATGAAAGATTATCATATCGGAGCCCGAGTGTTGCACCGTGTTTGCACATGCGTAAAAGAAAGGGCAACCTGTGGTCTGAATAAATGTCTATGTAGTCCCCCTCACCACGTATTGTAGGACTTTGGGCAAATGTTTCTTCACTTGTGAAATACAGTATGATCCACGTCCTGGAGGGAGGCGCGTGCATAGAGCGTGCAGGGCGTTGCTTGGTTCCTGTGGAAACATTTCATTTCAAATCGTGAGACACTGAGGTTACCCTACAGTGACGATGAGCTTACAAAACAAAGACAGTTATCAGTAGAGTCATGAATCATACTGCACAGCAAATAAGAATAAACAATACAAATCAGTTGAGAACAGTTACAAGTCGACACAGTGGTTGGAGATCATACTTTTGCATACTTTACATGCAGCAAGAAGAACCTTCAGCTTCGGAGTCAGTTGGAGGGCATTCTATGCGTTTTTGAAAAAGCAGTTTCCTAGTTCAGAGCAAACTGGAGGAATCCTAAGAACCCTCCAGTCATTTGAATGTGTAGAATAGGGCTTTAAAAATAAACAAATACCAATGATAGTCATGTCTTTCAACCAGGGAAGGCCATCCAACAGGACACAGTGGTGGGTATCATATCTGTCACCAGTAATGAATCTCTGAGGGCAGAATGATAGACCGGGTCTAGAGGTTTAAGAGTTGAAGCCACAGCATAATAATACATTTTATTTGGGGCCGCCTTTCAAGACACTCAAGGTCACCTTACAGGTCATAAACACAAAGCAAGACAGTTAAAGTTAATAGTGGTCTTGGCAAGTCAAAAACAAAACAAAACAAACCGGGAGTATAAAACAGTGGTTACAGTGAATATGCAAGTTTAAACAGATGGGTTTTTAGTTGAGATGGAGTCAGACTATCCGACATGTTGGGGCAGAGTCTGGGAGCTGAAGGCTCGAGCACCCATAGTGCTGAGGTGTGAGCTGGGGATGGATAGAAGTTCAGTAGAGGATGAGTGGAGGGTGTGGGAGGGGGTGTATTCCTGGAGGTCAGTGATGTAGATGGGGGCTAGATTGTGGAGGGCTTTGAAGGCGAGTAGATGGTTTTGGTATTCGATTCGGTAGTGCACAGGGGGGAAGTGTAGTTGAATGAGGATGTGGGTGATGTGGTCGGATGAGTTGGTGCGGGTGATGATCCTGGCAGCAGAGTTTTGGATGATTTAGGGCGCTTTCACATATAGTTTGTGGACTCGTGCGGTTCTGGTGGTGAAGTTGCAACATTGTTGCATTAGTCATTTGGTTCGTCTGCATTCACATTGCAATTTGTCAAGCGCACCAAACTTTCTGAACAATGTCACGCGGTCGAAAAGGGCGCTCGTCTATTGGACACAATGGAGAGTGGAACTCCCTCCCCTTCAGGAAGTGAAATCCGCGAAAACACAAACAGCCGCAAGAAGCGTGATAGTAGAAGAGACGTGGCATTGATCCATCGTTCAATTATAACCCATTACCGCCATCCTCTCGCTAAACAACTTGTACACCTCGTTGTTATTGTGAGTGCTCACAAGCAGCTGTTTTATTTGGTCTTCTGCCCATATGTCGATCAGGGCTTTCACTTCATCATTCGCCCAAGTCTGTCCACGAGACATGTTTACAGTGTGCTTGTTTTGCAGTGAATGCCGCGCGCCGCGGTAATAATAATAATAAGCCGCTGTGTTTTTTTCTTCTTTCTACCCAAGATGCAGTTTATCAGTCTGTCCACGAGACATGTTTACAGTGTGCTTGTTTTGCAGTGAATGCCGCGGTAATAATAATAATAAGCCGCTGTGTTTTTTTTCTTCTTTCTACCCAAGATGCAGTTTATCAGTCTGTCCACGAGACATGTTTACAGTGTGCTTGTTTTGCAGTGAATGCCGCACGCCGCGGTAATAATAATAATAAGCCGCTGTGTTTTTTTCTTCCTTCTACCCAAGATGCACAGTTTATCAGGTGAATTCCTATATTTGGTCCGCGTTTGGTCCGATGAAGCGAACCGAGACCTATGTTTTTGGCGGACCAGAGTTTGCGTGTTTGGTCCGCACCAGAGTTCGACTGCGCATTCACACCACCCCAAAAAAGCGGACTATCGAATTCTGGTCCGATAGTCCGGACCAAACAGCTCTGGTGTGAAAGCACCCTTAAGAGTCTGTTGAGTTTGGTGGGAAGGCCAGTGAGGAGAGCATTGCAGTAGTCGATCCGGGATGTGACGAATGAGTGGACCAGGGTTTCAGTGTTAGATTGGGACAGAGATGGGTGGAGTCTGGAGATATTACAGAGGTGAAAGAAAGCAGTCCGGGTGATGTTTTTAATGTGTGGTGCAAATGCAGGGTATCTGCAGGTTTAGCCCAGTCAGATTTAAGGCTTTTTAAGACTTTTTAATGCCACTCAGAATTACATTTAATACCAATTTCACAATAACAAAAATCATGGGTACTCTCAGTACACTCATCCAAGGGTACTACGACTATGCTTGCACCTCATGGTACCAAAGCACCTCAAAAGGCACTAAAAACAAGATTACAAACATCACAAAACAAACTGGTCAGACTACTGCTTAACCTCACTCCTAAAACCCACTTTACCCCTGCCCACATTCAAAACGATAGGTTATGTATATAAGAGTACTGGCTGAGCGTTCTGCTCTTCGCCATCGAGATGTACCTCATCTCCAGTACCTACTGTACTTCATTAACGAAAAAACAAATGCACCCAGCATCTGACCAGGCCCCGCCCCAATGCCGTACTATAAGGCAGCAGGCGTGGTCACCACTCGCCCTTCCTCTATTTCGTTTCCATCATGGCGGATGCTTGCACCCTGTGAACTAGCGCTATGAAAAGTATAGAGAAATTGCGCAATGTTGAGTATTCGCCAGAGATTTGCCAACCCCTGGAATCTTCTCGGCATGTTCCAACGGCACATCGGGTCTGTCCTGGTGAATGAATGAATGAATGAAAACTTTATTTAACAGATTGCAGAATGGGTACTGTTACAAAGGATCAGATTAAACCGAATATATATATTTATTGATTGATATATATTGCATAATATTTGTATATCGTTTGATATCCCTTGTATATTCCTTGTACATATACACAGAATATCCCTTTAGCCTAGTACAGACCATAATATTTCATTCTCCTATTGGACAGCGGTCCACAGGCGCCAAGGCCATGCCTCCAAAGTCAGGTTCAAAGTCACCGCCGGGGACATGCCTGGACATGAATGGTATTGCGCAAGGATATGAGACAGGAATAAAGCTGGTACTAGTTTTTTCATCTAAGCGTATAAATACGGCGCAGGTGAATACAGAAGTATGTTACCCAATAAGTTGAAGCCTCACCCACGATACGACGTGCGGTGAAGTATGGCCTGTTTGGCCCCAAATAGAGCATTGAGACCGCGTGCGAATTAATAACTGAAGTGTCATAGTTTAACGCTGTACCGTCGAGTGCGACCTATTCTATTAAGTCAGTAATAGTCTATTTGTGTATAGTGTATCGTGCGGCTAAAGTTCTACAGTGACCAGCATCACCAACGTTTTCCTCGTATCAGCTAGAGTGCTTATCCAGGCTGGGCTGCTTATCATGGCGCTTTCACCCGAGGGGCCCTAGACGAGGATCGTGTGGACATGTACACTGGATTATCTACCCGACGACTGCATAGCCCTTTTCGGCTGGATTATATTTGCTTTTGGTCCTGTAATTAATGGAGCGGACAAACTTCAAAGGCGGAGAAAGAGAGCTGAGAGAGAGCTTCCAAGCTATGGGCCCAGAACTTAAGACCCACCTCGCTCCATCCCAGATTGATTTCCAGTTTAATCCCCCGAATGCACCTCACTTCGGTGGAACTTGGGAACGAGAAGTACGTTCAATAAAGACAGCCCTGTACGCCGTGCTTGGGGCCCAGACCGTGGCGGAAGAAGTCCTAATGACAGTCCTCACGGAGATCGAGGGAGTATTGAACTCAAAGCCCCTCGGTTACGTCTCAAGTGATGTAGCAGATGTCGACCCAGTCACCCCCAACACTCTCTTGATGGGGCGGCTGGACCCCGCGCTACCACAGACAGTGTACAGGCCTGAAGAAGCGAACGGCCGAAGAATGTGGAGGTACAGTCAAGTATTGGCTGACAAGTTTTGGAACAGCTTCCTACTCCACTATCTACCGTCTCTACAGACCCGCCAGAAATGGGTGAAAGAGAGAGACAATTTGACAGAAGGAACAGTCGTCATGATTATCGACCAGTCACTACCCCGAGCTATGTGGCCGGCTGGCCGCGTAAGCAAAGTGATCACCGGTGCCGACGGAAAGGTCCGAGCAGCCGAAGTGCTCGTCCAAGGGCGGATCTACACCCGACCCGTGGCGAGGCTAATAGAGTTGCCAAGGCTCCCCGATACGACCATGACCCCATGACTTTGTGAACTGCCCTACCCCTCACAACAGACATTGAGTAGTGGACAGTGCGGTTAATCTGTCTCTGCTTAGCTAATTAGGTGGGACTAATTAGGAGGCGGCTGTTACAAAGGATCAGATTAAACCGAATATATATATTTATTGATTGATATATATTGCATAATATTTGTATATAGTTTGATATCCCTTGTATATTCCTTGTACATATACACGGAATATCCCTTTAGCCTAGTACAGACCATAATATTTCATTCTCCTATTGGACAGCGGTCCACAGGCGCCAAGGCCATGCCTCCAAAGTCAGGTTCAAAGTCACCGCCGGGGACATGCCTGGACATGAATGGTATTGCGCAAGGATATGAGACAGGAATAAAGCTGGTACTAGTTTATTCATCTAAGCGTATAAATACGGCGCAGGTGAATACAGAAGTATGTTACCCAATAAGTTGAAGCCTCACCCACGATACAACGTGCGGTGAAGTATGGCCTGTTTGGCCCCAAATAGAGCATTGAGACCGCGTGCGAATTAATAACTGAAGTGTCATAGTTTAACCCTTAGAAGTCTAACCTAAATAGCTCCTCCTCCTGAGAATTTCCCCCTTTTTTTTTGTTACATAATATAAAATTACAGATTCATACCTTCAAAATAAGCCATCAATTGTCAAATTTGAGACGATAGTTTTCAATCAATGTCCTATCAAACATTCTGGTACAGTCATTACCAATTTGCAGCAGGAGCCTCTGAAGGGAATTCAGTGAATTCAGCTAATGATAAGGGAACTACACTCCTTCCCAGAATTCAATGTGATGTCAATGTTAATTTCAATGACTAATTCACACCATGAAACAAAGGCCCAGCAGGGAACAATTACAGCTGAATGGGGGTATAGTGTGACTGATCAATACAGGCAACACACACTTTGATTTGATGCCATGCATATACACACACTAGATAGACAGAGGTTTAGATATTTAGATAGATATATAATAGTAATATAATAGAAAGAGAGAGAGAGAGAGAGAAAGAAAGAAAGAAAGAAAGAAAGAAAGAAAGAAAGAAAGAAAGAAAGAAAGAAAGAAAGAAAGAAAGAAAGAAAGAAAGAAAGAAAGAAAGAAAGAAAGAAAGAAAGAAAGAAAGAAAGAAAGAAAGAAACAGAGAGAGAGACATTTATAATAATAATTATTATTATTATTATTATTAAATAGAATAATTTTCTATAGGCTTGCCGTGGTAGTCAGTGATACTGGTGTCATTCTGTGTTCAGGCTTCCATACTTATTGAAAAGAATTCTCATATCCAAAAGTATTAGATAGATATAGGTCATACATGTAGGTATGCATTTGGTTACACACACACACACAGAAGTAGTCTCAGAGAGGGAGATACAGAGGAGAGATGGAGAGAGAGATTTGAACTTAGTGTCCACTTGGGTGTCTGAAAACAGGCTGAAGTTAAACATCTCAAAAACCAAGAGCCTAATATTGGGATCCAAGCATACTATAAGAAAAACGTGAAGCTAAGTATATCTTTAGACGGAACAGCTATTGAGCAAGTTAGAGAGGCAAAGCTGTTGGGTGTCACACTTGATGGAACACTCTCATGGTCAACTCACACCAACAATGTGGTTGCCAAAATGAGCAGAGGTATTTCAATTATCAGAAGGTGTAGGTATTTTCTAGCCGATCTGATATTGAAGCAAGTGATACAGTCATTAGTTCTTTCTCACCTTGACTACTGTCCAGCTGTCTGGTCTAATGCCTCAAGACAAGAGCTCAATAAGATCCAGCTCACTCAGAACAGAGCGGCCCGTCTGGCCCTGAACTGCTCAATGAGAAACAGTGTGGAGGGGATGCATACCAAGCTGTTGTGGTTGAAGGTGGAAGACAGACTGGATTGCAGCCTGATCTTGTTCATGAGGAATATATATATCTCAAGAGAACCTATCTGTTTGTATTCACAGCTAACATGTACACATGATCGACATAAGTATAATACTAGGCATGCCTGTAGGGAAACGTTCACACTGCTACTACCAAAAACCAATGCAGCAAAGAAAACTGTGTTATATAGAGCCATGTCATATTGGAATAAACTGCCAGTACATCTTACTCAGATAACCAGTAAGATAAGTTTTAAAAATAATTTGAAAAGAGCATTGAGAGAAAAAGAAATTAGTTTACATTAAAGAAAAACACAGATACTGTAGTTTACACTGTAAAGAAATGACTGTCTGAGAGTTTAATCCCTTTTATTGTATTGTCTGTGATCTGATACTCTGTTTGTGTACTGTAATGCTATTTGGAAATATTTTTATATTTTTATATGTAGGAATATTGGAATATAATTATTTTTAAATGTATGCTACTATAATGTTATGTATGTATGTACTGTTTTTGTTGTGTGTGGACCCCAGGAAGACTAGTTGTTGCTGCGGTGATGACTAATGGGGATCCGTAATAAAGATAAAGATAAAGAGAGGGAGATATAGATAGAGAGAGGGAGAGAGAGAGGGAGAGATAGAGGGAGAGAGATATATATAGGTTAGAAAGCAACCTGGGTTCTCAGACAGACAGACAGACAGACAGACAGACAGACAGACAGACAGACAGACAGACAGACAGAGAGAGAGAGAGAGAGAGAGAGAGAGAGAGAGAGAGAGAGAGAGAGAGAGAGAGAGAGAGAGAGAGAGAGAGAGGCGACGTCATCTTTCCTTCACTCGCGCTGTCAACTAAAGCACCGTGTTTACTCAGCGCGGGTGACCAAAACACCAAACTCGTCACACAGTAGCCAGTGGCTGATCATATACACACACGCACTCTGCCATACTTAGTTAATGTTTTAGCGCGACGTGGGTATACAGGACTGTCGAAGCAGAAGAAGCAGAATACATAGAAGCAGACTCGACACAAGTTTCGTCTTGACGCTGCGTCTCAGCGCACACACACACATACACACACACCACATTATTCTGCGAAGCAGCTCAGTGTCCCGTGGATATTATTGCAAGAGATATTTCATACATATTATGAAAAGCCGATGCCGATCTGTTGTTTAGAATTTGGATGGGGGGTAGCGAGTCTCTGATACCTCTCACCTCTGCGCGGGGGTCTAACACCTTCACAGCGCACACGCTTCTCTTGTGTGTGTGCGCGCGTGGGTGACGTGCGTTTTCGTGACGCGCTGTAGTTCTCTGGCAAACGCAGATAATTACAAGCATAACATCTAGCAAGAATTAAACGTATTTACAAATCGTATTATGTTTAGCAAGTAAGGAGACATATATAGTAAATCTCAAAGCACTCGAAATTGTCATTTTTCTATTTTTACAGATTTCTGAAAAGCGCGACTTCCAGAGCATTTATGAGTCATTCTAAATCCCTTTGTTCTCCGCCCACGGGTCCAAACAAGCCCCGCGACCTAAAAGGGTTAACGCTGTACCGTCGAGTGCGACCTATTCTATTAAGTCAGTAATAGTCTATTTGTGTATAGTGTATCGTGCGGCTAAAGTTCTACAGTGACCAGCATCACCAACGTTTTCCTCGTATCAGCTAGAGTGCTTATCCAGGCTGGGCTGCTTATCATGGCGCTTTCACCCGAGGGGCCCTAGACGAGGATCGTGTGGACATGTACACTGGATTATCTACCCGACGACTGCATAGCCCTTTTCGGCTGGATTATATTTGCTTTTGGTCCTGTAATTAATGGAGCGGAGAATCGCCGACACCCACAAGTGTGTGGGATTTACCCTGTGAGGAGCCACGTCGAGTCTGCCCCTCAGAAGCCTGAGGCAGGCTAGCTTTCTTCCATGTGGAGCTACATGCTACGGAGAACAGCTGTATTCGTCTGTGGATCAAGATCTTATTGCACCGTCTCCCGTACTCGGAGTCTCCTTATCATCGTTGACCCAGACTCTACTACCGACAGATCCTCTACCCTTGCTGGCTTACAACCGGGGGGACCCTTCCAGTATCTCCCGCTATATTACTAGTGTACCATAGATATAATTCCCTAAGATTCAGGTTGTATGATTACCTCCTGCGTAACCAGAGAATGGACATTCGTAATTGATTTGCCTACGCACATTCCTTTGCCTTATAAGCGCATTCAAAGTGAAGTAGTAAAGTATATTATGTACCTTTTGCTGCAATAAATACTTAATTACAACTTTGTGTAGAACCGATTCATTGTGGGGAAGTGTTCATCATTAAGATACCTGTGTACTGTATGGCCAGTAGGAATGTACATAAAGACGGTAGTGGTTTAATGATACCATACTTATCAATACAGTCAGGGAATTGTACCCCTCAGTTACAGGTACAATACAGTACGGCTCAATACATACAATTGTTAAGGGGATGCAGACCTGAGAAAGACGTTTGTCTTGTTTCCATCAGGGTCCCCCATTTCAATTCATATATATGGTGTTTCCTCGTCTTGTGGCAGCAGCTCGAGGGACAGCGTGCAAGGTTTGGCTATCGAGCTGACTCGCACACAGGTAGGCTCTGTGTCATCAGGCATTAACGCTGGTGTTAGTAATGCTGCTTGTTGTTATGTTAGACAACAGAGTTGTGTGTCGGCGCCAGGGGCGGGATGTCTGGGTGAACGTCCCTCTGAGTTGGACGTTTTCCAGGCGATCTTGGAGCGCGCTGCTAACACTAATGCTATAATGCTGGGTCACTGTTTTAATGTTCCCCGCCATGGGATGTCACTGCTTTTCCCTCCTGGTTCATTGATGAAGGTCAGTCGGTAGCTAATGTGGGGGGTTTTGCTGAGACTTATTTACCCTTTTTACGGGTGAATGGGTTGACAACAGGGCGCAGGGCGGGTGTGCCGTGGCTAGAGAGCCAGGTAGCATCGATCCTGTGCCCCGGCGGGGTTGAACGGTGTCCCACCCGGAAGCCGACGCTTGAGAGCAGGTCGGCCCGGCAGGTGGCAGTATGGACTGATGAGTTATACTGCCACAGGATGGAATTTAGCTGCGGCCAGTGTTGTGGCTCAGCTAAATTCGGGTATTGGGGCTACAGGACCAGCCGACGCTGAAAACATTTTGCATGTTTTTGGTGTTAGAGATCTTGAATCAGTCGCAAGCTATAACTGCGGGGAGG
This sequence comes from Notolepis coatsorum, assembly GCF_963971535.1. Classification (NCBI taxonomy): domain Eukaryota; kingdom Metazoa; phylum Chordata; class Actinopteri; order Aulopiformes; family Paralepididae; genus Notolepis; species Notolepis coatsorum. The sequence continues at coordinate 88,543,586 of NC_140174.1, read as the reverse complement.
ATTAGGATGCTATCAACACTTGTTAATAGGCATTTCTGGTTGGAGCAGTCTCCTCTTGGGGAGGAAGAAAGGTTTCTTCTCCTCACGGCTCCTCTTTCCGCGGAAGGACTCTTTGGTCGTTCTGCGGAGACGCGGGCGGTTGTTGACCTAGGTCCCACACCGCCTCACGCTATGCAGTTGGAGCACGGCCTCGTCAGCGACTATGGCGAGGCCCTCGACAGGCGGCCATGTTTCCCCCGCCAGTGGTACCCTGGGCGTTGAGTCAACAGGTGTCCACAAGGCCGACAGCCTTGGCGGCCGAGGGATTGGCCATGTTGGATGAGCTCGGCTTGGAATATACAAGCCGTCGCCGTCCTGCCGCGAGCAGGCCGCTCCCCGATCACTCCCTCCCCCAACACCAGCGGAAAAGGGGCTCTGATCGTTTTCCTTTGGCTACGGGCCGCAAGCCTTTGTTGAAGCGCATGCAGCCCCACGTTTCGCTTCTCATGGGGACAGGGGCTGACACCCAGTTGATGGCTGAGTCTGGGTCTGTCCGTGAGAATGTTGTGCCGTCACGTGGCTCCCTCGCCACGCGTTGTGCGATTGGTGAGCCTGGTGTTACGGCTGCCACTGTCGACGGTGGTCAGCAGGGGGACTCGAGGCCTCTTCGAAAGAATGCTCAGCGCGGGTTACCCCGACTTCGCCAGGCGGGGTATCACGTTGATGCCTCCCACTCCCGCGAGATCGGCAGTGGTCTGAAAAGAAGAGGCGCGTGTGATTTGGGTGGTAGTAATATCACTGCAGGGCTACGGTGTGTAGGAACCCATGGGGTTCTCCCGCCTTGCATGTCCGGCTGCAGAACAACTCCTCAGCATGTTCTGGAGGGGTGTTCAGTGGGGGAGCTTGTGTCACCTAGTTTGATGTCGGCTTCTCCCGTATCAAACGGGCCCTTTCTGTCGGGGTCCCCCCTTGGGTGCGATTGCCTCGTGGGTTGTATCAGGGACAGTTGTCCCGATTCCACGGAACGCCCTGCCCACACGGTTGGCGGGTTCAGAGGCTACGCACAGCGGGAGGGACCGGGCCGCCTATCTACAATTCCTTGCGGCACAGCGCCAGTTGGCGACGGGTGCGCTCTGGGATTATTATCACATATGGCTACAACAGTGCCATATGTCGAGATGGATGGAGAGAACGTTGAGGCGGGGGCTTGTCTTGCAGTTCGCACAACCCCACCCTCCGTTTTCAGGTTTGGTGCAGACCCTATTGTCAGGGTCAGCAGCAGTGACAGCTCTGGCCGACGAGATCCAATCTCTGTTGGTGAAGCAGGCCGTAGTCGTGGTCCCAAGAGAGGACGCAATGTCAGGCGTCTACTCCCGTTATTTTCTGGTGCCCAAAAAAATGGGAGGTGTCGGACCTATACTGGATCTGTCCGCGTTCAATCGTCTGATTGTGGCGAGACCATTCAGAATGTTGACCGTCAAACACCTGCTACTCGCTGTCAGGGTGGGAGACTGGTTCATCTCCATAGACCTGAAGGATGCGTATTTTCACATCCCGATTTTCCCTCCTCACAGGAAGTTCTTACGGTTCCTTTTTCAGGGCGTAGTGTACGAATACCAGAGGTTGCCGTTCGGCTACTCTCTGGCCCCCCGCACATTCACCAAGTGCGTAGAGGGTAGAGGCCACGCTGGAGCCTCTACGTCGTCAGGGGATACGAATTATTTTCTATCTCGACGACATGCTGCTCCTCAGCCGGTCGGAGGAGGTCGCCAGGTCTCATACCAGGCTGGTGGTGGAATTCCTCACCAGGCTGAGTTTTGCTGTGAACTGGAAGAAGAGTACGCCTCTTCCCAGTCAACAGGTGGAGTACTTGGGCTTGGTTCTAAGTTCAAAGCCCATGAGGGCAACCCTCTCGGAGCAACAGAGAGTGTCTATCGGGGGTTTCCGTCCTGGAGGGACTGTCACGGCGCTGCAGGTGATGAGGATACAGAGGTGGTTTTCCAGTATGAAAATAGACCCGGTGAGGGGCAAGTGGAAACGGTTGACGGTTCCCTTGTCGATACGGGGGGATCTCGCCCACTGGAGGAAGACTGGTATCCTCACCAATGGGGTCCCCATGGGCAGCAGGCATTCACACGTCACGGTCTTCACCGACGCCTCCCTCACGGGATGGGGGGGGGGGACGTGTCGGACCAACGCAGTAGGGGGCAGCTGGACGATCCATGCTGCCCGGTCTGCCCTGCACATCAATGTGTTGGAATTGAAGGCGGTCCTCCTGGTCCTCAGACGGCTCGCCCACTTGGTGGTAGGCGAGCACGTTTTGGTCAGGACGGACAGTATGACAGCAGCGGCGTATATCAACAGACAGGGTGGAGTAACTACGCTCCACCCGTCTGCACCGGGCGGCGGTCGAGCTCTGGCTATGGGCGTCTCACAATCTGCGCAGTCTGAGGGCACTCCACATCCCTGGCAAGGAGAATGTGGGCGCGGATGTGATGTCGCGGGGCGGTCCTCATCACGACAAGTGGGAACTGCGCCAAGACGTAGTCAGGCAGATCTGGGATCGCTTTGGGGAAGCTTCAGTGGATCTGTTTGCGAGCAGACGATCTCACAAGTGCCCCTTGTGGTTCTCGGTCAGTTGGGAGGACGACCCTCCCTTGGGGGTGGATGCCTTCTCAGTGTATCCATGGCCGCCCGGGCTTCTGTACGCCTTCCCCCCCTCACACCTGATAGGTCAGTTGTTGGAGCGGGTACGGTGGGAGCACAGGACCTTGATCCTGGTTGCGCCGGACCGGGGCACAGCTGTGTGGTTCCCGGTCCTGATCCAGCTATTGGTAGCCCCGCCGTGGCCTGTTCCTTGGTCATCGCGGGCCCTCTCTCAAGCGGCCGGGTCGCTGTGGCAGCCCCCTGTGCTGGGCCAGCCTCTGATGGTTTGGCTGGTGAGAGGGTGAGTCTGGAGAGGATGGACCCTTCTGTGGTTGACACCATCCGGAATGCGCGTGCTCCCTCCACTATCGCGCTTTACGCGGGTAGGTGGCGTATGTTCCAAGAGTGGTGTAAGGTGGGGGGCGGGACCCAGTGTCCTGCCCCCTGGATGCTGTCCTTGCTTTCCTTCAGTCTCTCCTTGATAGACTGTCGGCTTGAAGTACAGTAGGTACTGGAGATGAGGTACATCTCGATGGCAAAGAGCAGGACGCGATTCCTCAGTACGACTATATAACCGCTCTTATTAAAGAGCACCTACGGGAGGCTGCAATTAGAAACTGGCCACCGTAATGTCCAACCCCCCCCCCTCCTCCTAATGTACAGTCTCATCCCCATCATATGTATATAATATTTTCTGTTAGGATCTCTGGGTAACAGTACTGTATATTATTTGCATATCATATAGGTCACAAATGTAACAGTACTATATACCTGTATGTCATGTATGTCCCTATGCCATAAATGTCATGATGTCATGTATGTTGTGTATGTCATAAATGTCACTATGAATTGAAAATGGGGGACCCTGATCGTCTTTCTCTGGTCTGCATCCTCTTAACAATTGTGTGTATTGAGCCGTACTGTATTGTACCCATTCTGCAATCTGTTAAATAAAGTTTTTCATTCATTCAGTTGTTTTGTTTTTGTGGTTTGGTTGAATGAATGAATACTTTATTTAACAGATTGCAGAATGGGTACAATACAATACACACAATTGTTAAGGGGATGCAGACCAGAGAAAGACGTTTGTCTTGTTTACATCAGGGTCCCCCATTTTCAATTCATAGTGACATTTATGACATACACAACATACATGACATCATGACATTTATGGCATAGGGACATACAGGTATATAGTACTGTTACATTTGTGACATATACGATATGCAAATATACAGTACTGTTACCCAGAGATCCTAACATATATATATATATATATATATATATATATATATATATACATATGATGGGGAGGAGACTGTACATTAGGAGGGGGTGGGTGGGTGGGAGACAAAAAAAATACATACGGTGGGGTGAAGCTCTCATCGAACATCAACACAAATGTGTCCTTGTATACATCCGTGAATAAGATTATTTTGGATGTAAGGGGCCAATCCAAACCTGTAGGACGTTTCGTCTTTGCCACATGTGAATGTTTTAGCGATTTCCGAGTCATCGCATGGAATACCTCTCCTAGTCCCTCATTTCCATTGTAGGACTGATGCTTTGCGACCGTATTTAGAACCCACAGTACCTCAGCTTCAAGCGTTGGCGTGGAGCCGAACGTTACCCGGGCAGGTGCAGATGTTACAACAATTGGTGTCGCTGGTGGTAGACCTACCTGAGCAGTTGATGTGGAGGCAGGGGCCGGAAAGAAATGTGAAATTGTAGTTGTCTGCAGGCGGGTTTTTGCAGAGGTAACATGCTTAGCGCTGTGCATGTGACTCGATTGCTTTTATTCCCATCGTCCCCAGTTTAAAATCCTTTTTGCAAATTTTGCAGCGGGCCTCGTAAATGTCTTTCATTGGGACCAACCATGGTACAAACAGAGGGTTGTCGAGCCAGTTCTCATTAAATTTGCACTTTCCCATGATATTAAATTAACAAGTGCAAATAAATACAAAGGAATGAAACTAAACATCAGCGTTATCGCTACGGCTTGATAACGTGTTACCTATTACTCCGGTGCTCTGAAATAGTTCCCGACAAACATTAAGGACCTCTTAATTGGTTCCGCTCCACTGCGGTCTGTGTGAAAGAAAGAAAAAAGTCAAACTATCTCCCGTTAACCGTTTTCCCCCAGATTTCACAATGAAACATAAGATGACATGGCATTTTATCTTTCCTGTCTATGGCATTTTTTAAGACCTCCGAAAGTCGGATTTAAGAAATTTTAAGACAAATTAAGGCCTTAATAGTTGATAAACTAATTTAAGACTTTTGAGAGGGAGCCATCCAGAATGACAGAGGCTTTTGACTTGGGGGGAGAAGGGTACAGGGAAGCAGTCTATGGTGATGTTCGGAACTAGGGTGTTTTGTGATTTGGTGAGGGTGGATTTGGAGCCGATGAGCAGGGCCTCAGTTTTGCTGCCATTTAATTTCAAGACATTTCTGCTCATCCAGCTCCTGATGTCCTCAATGCAGGTGGTGAGGGAGGTAGGGGGAAGGGCAGTGGTGGGTTTGGAGTAGATGTAGACCTGTGTATCGGAATGTGTGTGAAAATGGACCCCATGGTGACGGAGGATTATGCCCAGGGAGAGGAGATAGATGGTGAATAGGAGGGGCCCCAATACTGATCCCTGGGGGACACCCAGTGAAACAGCCGAACACCCTGACTTGTGAGTCCGGAGTTGTACAAACTGTTGTCTGTCAGTGACAGTGAACCAGGAGAGTGAGACACCAGTGATCCCAATGCCAGCCAGGCGGTCCAGGAGTAGTGGATGGGAGATGGTGTCAAATGCAGCGCTGAGGTCAAGGAGGATGAGAAGTCCAGACTGAGTCAGCTGCATGGAGGCCGTTGGTGATTTTGACAAGGGCAAGGGTTTCGGTACCGTGTTGTCGGCGGAAACTGGATTGAAAGGGTTCGTGGAGGTAGTTTGTGTCAAGGTGGGACGGAAGCTGTGCAGCAGCCACCCTCTCAAGGCTTTTAGAGATGAAGGGAAGGTTGGCGATGGGCCTATATGGTTTAGTTAGCTGGGTCAGCACCAGGTTTTTTGAGAATGGGAGTGATTGCAGCCAGTTTGAGAGTGGGGGGGGTACAGTTCCAGAGGTGAGGGAGGAAATTATTATGTCAGTGATCAAGGGTGAAATGGATGGCAGACAGGCTTTGACGAGGGTGGTGGGAAGAGGATCAAGCTGACAGGTGGTGGTTTTGGCTAGGGATGCACGATAATTATCGGGCCGATAATTATCGGGCCGATATCAGCAATTATGACGTCATCCCGATAAACTCGATAACGTTATTGATAGCTCCGATAACATAATAAATGTTTTGGTTAAAAGAAATCCGGTGTGGGTGGATTTGGATGAAGGGCGCTTGTTTTTATTATAGCCTCCTCCCGTTTTGCCAGTACTGTGGTAAAACTGATAGCGTGTGGTTTAGGAACAGGGAGTTTTTCACAAATCAAGCGCTCCCCTTCTTGGCTGTGACGTAGTCACGTTACATTCGGAGACAGACAGTCGATCTGCCAATTACGTCCCTCCGCTTGCACCCACCTCTTCTTCTTACCACCAATCAGAAGCTCTCGTTCGTTTATTTACCTCCGGATTGTCGACCATTATTCTACTCTGAGCTATAACGTTAGCTGCTCCCCGCCAGCCACATTGACAAGTACCAGCGCTTATACATTACTGGCAAATGTCTTGTTGCACTTGTGGCTTTTTTGAGGAATTTAAACGTCGCAAACTAATCTTGTTGGCCGTTTTCTATCTCTCCTCCCTGGGTCTCTCTCTGCCTGCGCCTCACACACACACACACACACACACACACACACACACACACACACACACACACACACACACACACACACACACACACACACACACACACACACACACACACACACACACACACACACACACACACACACACACACACACACACACACACACACACACACACACACACACACACACACACACACACACACACACACACACACACACACACACACACACACACACACACACACACACACACACACACACACACACACACACACACACACACACGCACACGCACACGCACACGCACACGCACACGCACACACACACGCACACGCGCACGCACGCACGCACGCACGCACGCACGCACGCACGCACGCACGCACGCACACGCACACGCACACGGGTGCTGTCGAGAGCAGAGCTGTGTGTGTGTGAGTGAGTGAGTGAGTGTAAGAGCACAGCCGGCTGGCTCGCGTAGGCAGAGAGAGACCCAGGGAGGAGAGATAGAAAACGGCCAACAAGATTAGTTTGCGACGTTTAAATTCCTCAAAAAAAAAACTCCATAATTTCTCGAGTACCGATAGCAGTACCGATGACGTCGGAGCTTATAAATACTAAAAATTTTTTTTTTTAATTATATATATATATACATTTAAAAAAAAAATTACAATACAATAAATATCGGTTATCGATATCGGTTATCGGCTTGAGGAGCATAAAGATATCGGTATCGGTGTCAAAAAATCAATATCGTGCATCCCTAGTTTTGGCTTTACGGATGAGCTCCGAGATGGTGTGAAGTTGGAGAGGGAGCTGAAGTTGTTGGCCAGTGGTAACCATCCAGGGTGGATCACTTGGAGAGGTGCATGATGAGGCCAGCTGTAGGTTAATGGTGTTAATTTTGTAGTATGTGGCTGACTGTGGAGAAGAGGACTCTGTTGTTACCTTTACCAGCGCTGATGAGGTTGGAGTAGTAAGAGGATTTGGCAGTGGAGAGAGCATTCTTGTAATGGTGAAGGTGATCAGAGTACATACGCTTTCTTTGTGCACAGCTGCTCCAGTCGACGGTCTGTGGTTTTAAACTGCCGGAGGTCAGAGGTGAACCAGGGGGCAGAATGGATAAATGAAACCGTGCGAGTTTTCAGGGGAGCCAGGGCGGTGAGGGAAGAGGAGAGGCAGTTATTATAGCGATTCACCAAGTCAGCAGGGGAGGGGGATGGGGGAGTGCTGAGGTAGGAATTGATCAGGGTGGTGAGATCTGTGGGGTTTATGCGTTTGATGTTTCTGAAGGAGATGCGCTGTTGTTCTTTGGCTTAGGAAAGGGGGGCCTGAATGTCAAAGAGCACAGCTTTATGGTCTGAGATGGGAATCTCTGTGAAAGCCAGGTTAGTGGGAGTGATACCAGTGCAGCAGAGTAAGTCCAGTATGTGACCCTTGTTATGTGTTGGGAGGTTGACATGTTGTGCGATACCGAGGCAGTCCAGGAGTGAGGTGAAATCGTTTGCAAAAACATTGGATGGGTCGTCAATGTGGATGTTAAAGTCGCCCAGGGGTTTTGGTGGTCTGTAGATGGTAACAATGATGGTGGGTTTGGGGCCTGTGAGTTTTACAGCTAAGCATTCAAAATAGGAGTGGTGGGGGACAGTGACAGCATGGTAAAGCACAGCAAGCCCCCCCCCCCCCTTCCAGTGCCACAGGGTTTACCAATATAAGAATACCGGAGGGACAGCTGCATTGAGCTGGGAGAAATCACTAGGCTGTTGCCAGGTCTCAGTGAGGCATAAAAAAAAATCAAGCTTTCTGTCCACAATAAAATCAGAGACCAGCAGGGCCTTATTAGTGAGTGATCTTATGTTGAAGAGACATAGTTTCAAACAGTTGAGTGGTGCGTATGTGGCTGCTTTAAGCAAAGGGGATAACACACTGATTAACAGCACGGGCAGTGCGTGGTTCAGTGGACCAGAAGGAACAGATTGTTTTGTTACCGTTCTGCTGTGTGTATTAAAAGTTTTGTCCAGATCCACAGTGAATATATCTTGGTCGTTTTAGAATGCAATGATGGTGGGCAAGCAGAGCTGGAGAGGTCCTGGAGTAAAACCAGGGACATAGAAGCTCTGTTACAGAGTAACGTAGTGGCATGTCTATGAATCACATGTAATAAAATAATAAATCACAAAATAGTTCATGTAATATGTCAAATTATTTGGGCAAGAATATTCCTTTCTATTCTCGTAAATATAAGCAGAAGAACTAAGCAGAAGTGAAAGAGGAAGCAGAGGGGTATAAGGACACGTTTTATTCATTCAAACCTTTACAGTAGATGAATGTCATAAAGAAATTAATTAAGTTAAAGAAATATATATCTATGCTCCGACATTTAAATATTAGTCATCTATTTCAATGCATTTCTTTTATTTATTTGTGTACTTTTAAAATCAGGTTCAGGTTCTTGGATATCAAATGCACCATCTTGCCACTCGTGCCTCCCGCCAGGGGTGCAGTCGTAATATGGGCGAAGGCCAAACGCCCGCGCACGCGCATACATGTTCCCTCTGTTGCGCACAAAACAGATGATACACCTTGTCTCATCCTTCCAGTGAAGTCGGGAGATCAAGCAACCCCCCACCACACCTACAGGGCTTGTATTTGGTTGTCGGTATCCTATTATTATGCAAAGTCTAGGTGATAAGTGGCGCGACGAGTCATTTTATCACCTAGACTTTGCATAATAATAGGATGCGCGCACTTCGGCCTCAGTGACGAAGGCCAAACGCCGTTTGACCGCGTTTGCCCAGCACTGCACCCCTGCCTCCCGCTGAATGTTTTAAGCATGGCTAATAATAAATACCTTTACACTTCATCAAGTTACTCTGAAACATAAAGCAGTGCAGCATCCTCACCTGGGTGTCTTTGTTGGAGAGCGTGTCTGTGAACAGCTCTATAATCTGGCTGCAGTCCGAGCAGAGGTCCGATGTCTATAGCAAGGAAAGGTCATGGGTCAGAGAAATGTTTAGGCCTCAAGACACTGTGCCCCGTGTTGACGCATTCATACTAAATATGAGTGCGGATACAAAATACAGCATTCGGTATTTTCAAGAGTTTTCTTATAAAAAGTGTTCACTGAAGAGCATTTCCCCCCTTGAAACCATGAGGCTATACACACTAGCCTAATAGCCGAATATGGCTATGCTGACAAAGCTGATGACAATTGCTCTTGAATAGTCCCGTCATAATAAAAAATATCAAATATATCAAACTAGTTTTTAAACTTGAACAAACTGGTGTGTGTCACCTAGACTACGATGAATTGAAAATGGGGGACCCTGATGTAAACAAGACGAAAGTCTTTCTCTGGTCTGCATCCCCTTAACAATTGTATGTATTGAGCTGTACTGTACTGTACCCATTCTGCAATCTGTTAATAAAGTTTTCAATCAATTCAATCAATGTGAAAAAGTGGATGTGAAAGAGATCGTTGGCATAACCGGTGTGTGTTGGGCATTTGAACAAGTAAAAAGCAGTTTCATAATTTCAGAAAGTTGTACACGCAATACAATAAAATAAATTAAAACATCTCACCAAAGATTTTTGCGTGATGTCCCATATGGATGAGGCAGGCTCACTTATGACCCTGGGATATCCTTTGGAAGAGAGAGAGGAGGAGGAGGGATGAGGATGGTGGCGGGTGGTTGCTTATTAAAACAAAGTCAGTCCTTCAAAAACAAATGTTTCTTATGGCAAAGTTCCTTCACAATGAAAACCACGTGACTAAGAATTTACAGCAATCCTCCTACACACTATTGAAACATACATTCATCAAAGATCCTTAAATAATAATCAGATTTATGGCAGAGTAAATCGGGGGGGGGGGGGGGAGTGCAAGAATAGTGTTTTCAAATGAGAAACCAAATGTAGGCACAGTCTACATTCTATACCCAGTCACTCAGACAGCGCATCCACTTCCAAAAATAGCACAACACTGCAAATAATCATGTCAGTTGATCAGGTGACAACGAGGTAAACGTTAATAAAGGTAAATGTTTGTAGCCGTCATCTTACCAGGGTTTAGTGATACCACGAAGATCGCCAGGCTAAAGACAAAAACAACCATGTTGCAAGAAAGAGGACAGCGCGCATGGATGTGGCAGGCAGCTAACAGACAGTATGTAAGGTGTGTGCGCGGTGCGCCTCAGTCGACTCGGTATGATTGTTATTATTATTATCACGAGTGCTAACCGGAAGCGCAGACTGACTGTCACCCAATCAGAAGGAGAGTCACGGAACATAATACCGTCTTTTATATAACCTCGTTCCCAGCTTTATCTCTTTTATAGCGCGCCGGCGGCACCAATCAGATATGGGCAGGCTTGTTGCTGCGGCCCATGCTATGTACAGTGTCTCCTCCCCCCCCCCTCAATGTACAGTTTTACTTGTTTATACAGTGTGCCCCCCCCCCCAACCACCTCCAATGTAAATTACCCAGTATGGTTGTCAATATCCCAATGTACCCAACCCCCCGGGCCCCCACCCAACCTCCTCCAATGTACAGTTTCTACGTCAAATGTATATACTCCCTTTTCTTGACTCTTTTTGTATCACAAACAGTACTGTATTTGCAAATCTGGTATGTCATAAATGTATAGATGTAGCAGTACTGTCTATCTGCATGTCATGTATGTCATATATGTCCTGATGAATTGAAAATGGGGGACCCTGATGTAAACAAGACGAAAGTCTTTCTCTGGTCTGCATCCCCTTAACAAATTGTGTGTATTGAGCTGTACTGTACTGTACCCATTCTGCAATCTGTTAATAAAGTTTCCAATCAATCAATCAATATATATCTATGGCACCAATAGTATCCAGCTGCAGCCCGACGCCGGCAGCGTGAATACTTTCGGCAAGCAACAAGCCCTGCCGCGTTGCTCTGATTGGCCGATCGCGCGCATGCGCAAGAGCCGCAACGCGCTCCTCAGCCAGGCAGGAATACTAAACTCCGTTTAACGCAATTTATACAAATGGAGTATTGATTTCGCCGTAACGAATCATTAAAAAAATATACCGTTAACTGGAATATGTTGTGCCTTTACACATATGTTGGATTATGTAATTGGTTTGTCATGACTACTACGTGGCTACAACAACACACAGTAACTATATGCATCATTGTTTACAATGAACGGTGGGGCTAATCGAAAGGACTGGACACGGACGCGTTAAACAGCAATCAATTAATTTAATATAACAGTCCGGTTCTGTGTTTGTTTGTGTCTGTAGATTGTTGGTGAACAACTAACTTTCGGTTAGTTTAACTTGTCCGTGTCCAGTCCTTTCGATTAGCCCCACCGTTCATTGTAAACAATGATGCTAGTTACTGTGTGTTGTTGTAGCCACCGGTTAATTCAAGATTTTTTTATTGGTTTGTCATACACATGCGCGCGCTCGGCCAATCAGAGCAACACGGAAGGGCTTGTTGCTTGCCGAAAGTATTCACGCAGCCGGCCGCGTGAATACCAAACCCAGCCGCATTTCTCGGAGACGCTCTCTGATTGGCCGACGCCTGTTTCTACACTGGTTAAGTTTAGGCACTCTTCGAAGTTGGTTAAGGTTAGAGTTTGTCTTAGAGCGTGACGGCAAGTTCTTTCGACGGTTAAGCTTAGGCACTCTTTCGAAGTTGGTTAAGGTTAGAGTTTGTCTTAGAGCATGGCGATAGAACGCCAGGTAGTTTGCAGGCTGTTTGACGTGGAAATGGGCAAAGACACAGCTCGTCACGGATTGGGCAAACGCGTCAGTGGCCAATCAGAGAGCGTCAGTCAGTGCCAATCAGAGAGCGTCTCAGAGAAATGCGGCTGGGTTTGGTATACACGCCAGCCGGCCCGGTAGAACCATACTGGGCTCCTCCCACTGCCACACTGTCAGACGCGTGAATACCAAACCAAGCCGCATTTCTCGGAGACGCTCTCTGATTGGCCGACGCCTGTTTCTACACTGGTTAAGCTTAGGCACTCTTCGAAGTTGGTTAAGGTTAGAGTTTGTCTTAGAGCGTGACGGCAAGTTCTTTCGACGGTTAAGCATAGGCACTCTTTCGAAGTTGGTTAAGGTTAGAGTTTGTCTTAGAGCATGGCGATAGAACGCCAGGTAGTTTGCAGGCTGTTTGGCGTGGAAATGGGCAAAGACACAGCTCGTCACGGATTGGGCAAACGCGTCAGTGGCCAATCAGAGTGCGTCAGTCAGTGCCAATCAGAGAGCGTCTCCGAGAAATGCGGCTTGGTTTGGTATACACGCCTGTCAGACCCCACGCTTTCCGGCCCCTTTCTCCCAATGGCTGATTTGGGTCACGTGACCGTCACAGGCCCGCTCAGCAGCGCCACCCACCCAATGGCTGAATTGCCAATGGCTTAATTGGAGTATTGCACTGTGCGGGATTGATTGATTGATTGATTGATTGATTGAAAACTTTATCTCAGACCCCACGCTTTCCGGCCCCTCTCTCCCAATGGCTGATTTGGGTCACATGACCGTCACAGGCCCGCTTAGCAGCACCACCCACCCAATGGCTGATTGATTGAAAACGTTATCTCAGACCCCACGCTTACCGGCCCCTCTCTCCCAATGGCTGATTTTGGTCACGTGACCGTCACAGGCCCGCTTAGCAGCACCACCCACCCAATGGCTGAATTGGAGTATTGCACTGTGCGGGATTGATTGATTGATTGATTGAAAACTTTATCTCAGACCCCACGCTTTCCGGCCCCTCTCTCCCAATGGCTGATTTGGGTCACGTGACCGTCACAGGCCCGCTCAGCAGCACCACCCACCCAATGGCTGAATTGGAGTATTGCACTGTGCGGGATTGATTGATTGATTGAAAACTTTATTAACAGATTGCAGAATGGGTACAGTACAGCTCAATACACACAATTGTTAAGGGGATGCAGACCAGAGAAAGACCTCAATGCAGTACTGTTACATTTGTGACATACAGTAAATATATACAAGGGGGAGGGAACTGTACATTTATGATGAATTGAAAATGGGGGACCCTGATGTAAACAAGACGGAAGTCTTTCTCTGGTCTGCATCCCCTTAACAATTGTGTGTATTGAGCTGTACTGCAGATATATTTCAATTGCCTATATTTCAAGTATTATAGGC